>NC_063347.1:31476863-31617459 GCF_021869965.1 Rhincodon typus
CCTCATTAGGGGCATTTAAGCAGATATTAGATAGGCATATGGATGATGGCATAAGGTAGAGGTGGAGGTTAGATAGATCTTAGGTTTAGGGTAAAAGCACAACATCGTGGGCTGAAGGGCCTGTACTGTGCTGTACTGTTCTATGTTCTCTGTTCTACTACTTCCTTGGTCAGTGGATGCATGTTCACAAGAAGTCTTTGTTATGTAACATGAGGCAATAAAGTTAATTAAATATCGGGTAAGGGTGGAAAGTGTAATAACTATGCTAATTAGGTTCATATTTAGAAAACCAAGTGGCAAAGAATTGGCTAGAAAAATATATCCATGATTCAAAATCTTAAACACAAGTTGAATAATGTCAAATGCATTGCAATGAGGTATAAATAGGATGAAGAAAATGGAATTTCTTCGGTAAAATATGTTTGAGCAAAAACTGTTTGAAAAAGAGGTACACGATAAACATCGTAGGGAAAAAATAAACAAAGAAATTCAAAATTAAGAAGGCTACGGAGGGAGTTTGAGAAATTGAGGAAGCATAAAGGAAAAACTTGTTATTCATCATAAAGCAGGGTGAGACTCAGCAAAGGAGTGAGCTCAGCTAGAAACTATATTCTACAAGTTAGCCAAAGTTTTAGAGCCATTTTCTAATCCACCTGTTCATAACTGTTATTATACATCTCTGGAGCAGGTAGGACTTGAATTGATGCCTTCTGGCTCAGAGGTAGGGAATTTACCACTGTGCCACAAGAGCACGAGAGACATTATACCCTCACTTTAATGAAGTGATGGAAGTCAAGAGTCAAAAGCGAACTGATAGTAAATAGGTTGTGATGGGGCAGGGTGGAAATGGGGGGAGGGTCACAAGAAGAGAGGACAGGGTAAAGGGAGACTGAGGGGCAGAGAGAGAATAAATAGAAGCCAGCACATAACCATAGCTGGTGTTTTGTGCATCATGCTATCCTGATCGCAAACACATTTGAAATTGTTGCAGATGCACACAGATCCATCTTTTATCCTGCGTATGATAGGCATGGCCTAATCACTTACATTTACGGGTTCAAGGACTCAGTCTTGACCAGATTCTCTAATTCTGCCTTGACATTTGGTCTGATTGCACAAGACACCAATCTAGCCTTGCAATGTTTTGCTTAATTTTGATCCTTGACGTTTGTTTTGGACCAGACCAAACCCCCTCAAAATAGTCAGAAGAGAGTCTAGACCCTAACTTTTTTCTTATTTTAAAGGTAAATGTAAGGTGTTGCATTCCAGATGCAATTCGATTGGTCAAACTACTGGATTTAAAACAAAACACACTTTATTCATCCACTCTAGTTAAAATACAATAAAAGAACGATAGAATTGAAATAACTGAACTTAACCGGAAATTTTAACACAATAATAGAAACAGTAACTATGACTAATTAACTGTTCAACCATAGCAACATCCCATAAACACACCTTTGGCAAAAGGCAAATTCATAAAACAGATTGTCTCACATGCAACTCCGGTAGCAGGAAGAGAATTTCCAGTTTTTAGCTGTAACCCGAGAGAGGAAAGAAATAGCTTCTACTTCTTCATGACCTCAACAGCAACTATTCAAAGCTAAAACTAAAAACCCTGGTTCTAAGAGAGCTGAATCACACCCATTCAGGCTGCTTCTATTATTTCAACTTTTAAAAAAAAATCCAAGGCCTCTCAAACTGTTTGTTTACTCTAGTGGCTCTGTTAGGCTGCTCTTCACCTCTGCCTTAAAACCCCCCTTCAAAAAAAACCAGAACAATATAACCTCTTAAAGCCATAGCATTGTTACACTTTGAATTTGATACGTATCTTTTCCATTCTTCCCAAATCATATTGAAAACAGCATGTTTCTTTACAATGTGATAGATCAGTCCTGGAATGGGACAAGCAATTTACTTCAGCACAGTGAATTAGATTTTCTGTAAACATGTTCTTCACAATAAAACTGGAAAATTTCTTTTGACAACGTGTAAGGACAAATCTTCAGGCTAACTGAAGAACTAAACATTCACACTGATACAACCTTTTAAAGGCTGTACACATTCTCAGTACCATTTTTGAGGGTTGCAGCACAACGTGACTCAGTTGCATCTTTCAGGTATCAATGAAACCATCACCCTGGTGTCTACTTACATGCTTATCATTTGCCCTTCAGTTGGGGAATGACCTCATATCGTTTGGTTTTGCCAATGGCCACTATGTTTAATATGTTTAATAACAGCGCCTCTTCAGACTGAGGCTAGGTTTTTCTCATGTTTTGTTGTACTATATAGATTTTCTTCCTACTCTTTGATTCCCATAATTTTGCTGTATGTGTTCATGTTTCTTCCTCAAACATGCCCATTCAATTTTTTTTTCTGAAGAAGGGTCTCGACCCGAAACGTCAGCTTTCCTGCTCCTCTGATGCTGCTTGGCCTGCTGTGTTCATCCAGCTCTACACCATGTTATCCCCCATTCAATGTGCCATTTTATGCCACAGTTACCGCACACAGCTTTTTTAGACCAGCATTTTGCTGCTGCATGATCTGTTTCTTCATACTAATGGCAGATTTGAGTCTGCATTTGTGCTGGTCTCTCAGATGCCTTTTTGTGAACTCTTGTGCTCAAGTTTAGCTGAACTTCCTTGGCTGCTAGTTCCATCAAACTGCTTTTTCCAGTCCTTTATTTAAGTCTAGTTCTCTTTCTTCCAGTAATCTGTTCTGAATTGCTTCACAACTTAAACTACACACCAGTGTGTCTCTGACAGCATCATTTAATTTGTCTCTAAATTGGCAGAATTCTGCTGACTTCTCTAAAATTACTACACACTGGGAGATTGTGAATCATTCATGCTGGCTGCATGTGAAATCTGAACCTTTCAACAATCACCAATGGTTTTGGTGAAAAATGGTTCTATACAGTTGCTAATATTTCTTAAATTTTGAACCTGTCTTCTTGGGCTGTACCACGCTCCTCAGGAGCTTAAAGTCTTCCCCCATCCCTCCACCCATAATAGTCAGGAATGCTGGGAAGGGCTTCAATCTCTACTGCTTCAATTTATTAGCTTGAACAAAGTAATGGAATCTCTCTGTATATGAGTCCCAGCTCTCTGCATTTTCATCACACTGTCCCAGGCACAAAACTTTCCCACAATGTTTTTAAATGGGAAGACCTGTGTCACAATGTACCACAAAATTTTAGGGCTACTTTGTTTCTTTCCATTAAAAATAAGTTATTCCTGAGGTTGCCTGTTTCCTTCTGAGTTATACCCCAAGCTCAAGATATTTCCCTTCGGGTAGGATACTCATTACTCAGTGTTCCTTCAGGGTGGAGCACATGGCGAGCTTCTTCTGCACTGTTCACCTCTTCCCTGGAGTGTTTTTTGTTTTGGTGACTATACCTGCTTTAGTGCAGCAATAGCCTCTTTTGATTTATTTTCTTCTTTTTATCGAATCATCTCAGAGATGTTAGTGAGGGCCATGTTTTTTTTTGATGAATCAGTGAATTAACCCAGTGAATTTTATAGCAGTTTTATCCTCATTGCCAATTTTCTTCTTGTGTTCAGTTTGAAAAAGGAGCAGGTGGCCAAAGCATTAAATAGCAGGAGCTTTATTACGGGGATGTTAACTCTGCACGCAGCAAAATGAGAGAGAACGGTTTGTCTCCCAAAACAGCTAATTCCATCACTATTACATCGCATGATTGGACTCAAAGTGACTGTCACTTGGGCAAATAACCAACAAACAGGAAGTTCCTCTCCAGTTGATACACTGCCAAACTTCTGTGGTAGTGACTCAGAAACCTTCGTGATTCACTAATGGAAGCCCATTTGAGCAGTGCATCCACAGCCATTATGACCATAATTTAAGTTGACAAGACAGAAATTATACATCCTAAAGATGCAGTTAGGACTTGGGGCTTTTTCCATATGGAAATAAAAGCCTATTCAACTGCAGCATTTCAACTCTCAACCTGCTGATAGGTAGCACAAGCCAAACAAATATTATGAAAGTATAAAGTTAGAAAAGTGTCATAGAGCCTGTGTTATAAAAGAATTACACCAAATAATGTTAGATACAACTCAAAATTTAACAGGTTAATAATACAAGAACTATTTTTATTTGTATATAAATTCATTTAGTTTTCCACCAATAATAGAGAAATTATTGATTTTAAAACAGGCATGAAACTAGATGAAACTATCCACTGAGTTGAATGAATTATTGGTCCAAAGATGTGCAGGTTAGATGGATCGGCCATACTGAAATTGTCCATAGTGTTCAGGGATGTGTAAGCTAGGTGGATTAGCCATGGTAAATGTAGGGTTAAGGGATACGGTAGGGGTCTGGGTCTGGGCGGGATGCTCTTCGGTGGGTCGGTGCGGACTTGATGGGTTGAATGATCTCCTTCTGCACTGTAGGGATTCTATGATTCTAAAACTGGAGCTCTTCGGGAGAAAAGTAATTCGATAATTTAGAGACACACAAGTATTTCAAATAGATAATTACAGTTGCTTGCCACAAGATTAAATGTACTTTTAGATTAGGTACATTAGCTAATGACGGCAATTTTCAGAAAGTTATCTTAGTCCATTTATTACAGTTATAAATTAACTTTTTTTACAGATTCATAAGAGCACAATGTGGATTTAATAAACACCCTTGCACAGGACGTGGGCATTGCTAGCTAGTTCAGCATTCATTGCTCATCCTTAATTGCCTTTGAGACAGTGATGATGAGCTACCCTCTTAAAATGCTGAACAGAAACATATAAATTAGGAACAGAAGGAGGCTACTCAGCCACGAGAGCCTGTCCCATAATTTAATAAGATTATAGCTGACCTGCTTGTGTTTCAAACTGCACATTCCCATCCACCCCAATAACTTTTTTCTTCCTGAATAAAAAAAAGTTTATAACCACCTTTAAAATATTCAATGAACCCCACCTCCACTGCTTTCTGTTATGGAGAAGTCCCGAGACACATCAACCTCAGAGAAAAATGTCTCCTCACCACTCACCTAAAACAGTGACCACTGATTTTTCTGAACTCATCCACAATAGTAAGTATGTTTTCCATGTCCACCTTGTCAAGACTGTTCAGGATCTTATACACTTCAATTGAGTCACTCCTTACTCTACTAATCTCCATTGTAAAAGCCAAGGCTGTCCAGCCTAGCCTCAAGACAACCCACTCATTTGAGGTAACAAGGTGTGGAGCTGGATGAACACAGCAGGCCAAGCAGCATCGGAGGAATTTTAACTGCACTCATTTGAGGTTTCAATCTGGCAAACCTTCCTCAACATGTTAACATTCTTGCTTAAATAAGGAGACCAAAACCACACACTGCATTTGCAATGTGGTCTCACAAATGATCCATACAACAGAAGCATTGCATCCTTACTTTTAGGTTCAATTCTTTTCAAAATAAAGGATTGCATTCCATTAACCTTAACTACTTACTGTACCTGCAAGTTAACTTTGACTCATGCACTCTTATACCAAGCACCCTCTGCCAAAGTGAACAACTTCACATTTTACCAGATTATGCTCCATCTGATTTTTGCACTCTCACTGAATCTATCAATTTGGTCTGCAAATTCCTTACGTCCTCTTCACAGCATACTATCCCATGCATCTTTGCATCATCTTCAAATTTAGTCATTGTGCCTTTATCCCAGATTAATTCAGCCTAGATCAATCCTTCAATATTCAGGAGACAATCATATTTTTATGACTATCAGATCATAATTATTTACTTCAATGCATGCCATCAATTTGTTTACTTTGTTATGAATGCTACATGTGAATCTAGATACAGATCCTTTAGTTTTGACTTCTTGTTTTATTTCTAACATCTAGTCTTGACTGTTGGTGTATCCTTAGGTTTATTTTCTCTGTCCTTACCTGCCATCTCTGACCAATAATTGACTATTTCGCTTTCATGCTTTGATTTGCTACATCTACTCAAGCTTGATCCCTCTGACCCATCGTTCAGTTTAGACCTCTCTCTACTTCCCAAGTTATACATTTTGCTAGAATACTGATCCCAGATGGTAACATACCAGCCCAATACAGACGCTACTTTACCCTGTACTGATACCAGTGCCCCATGATCTAGTACCCAACCACTTCTCCCACACCAGTTCGGAGTCATATATTCATTTCACCAATTAAATACGCCCTTTGCTAACTGCCACATGGGCAGTGACAAGTGGATCCTTCTCTCAAACAGAACTTTTCTAGACCTGAGGAACCCATTCAGCCCATTGTGTCTGCACCAGCTCTTCGAATGACAATCTAATACAATGCCATTCTCCTGTCTTCTCTCCATAATCCTGAATATTATTCATTTTCAGGTACTCCCCTTATTCCCTCAAGAATGCTTCAATTGAACCTGCATCCACCACACTTCCAAGAAGCCCATTCCAAACTGTAATGTCTCATTGTGGAGAAAAAGTTTGTCTTATATCATTTTAAATCTATGTTTTCTCATTCTCGATCCTTTCACAAATGGGAATATTTTCTCCTAATTTTCGCTGTCCAATTCTTTCAATTATGAATACTACAATTATATCTCCTCTGTAACTTCTATTCTCCAAGAGAAACAGTCCTCAACTTCTCTAATCTATTTTATCTTAAATTTGTCATCCCTGAAACCAGTCATTTAAAACTCTTCTGTAATCTGTCTAATGCCTTCACATCCTTCCTAATGTACAGCGACCGTAACTAGACATAATACTCCAATTGAGCCTTAAATAGTGTCTTAAGGATGATTAACAATAACCTCTTTGTTCTTAATAAAACCTAGGATACTGAATGCTTAATTAACTGCCTTCTCAACCTGTCCTGCCACCTTATGCACCAAGGTACATCTTTTCCAGCAGATAGAGAAGACTGCAGATGCTGGAAGTCAGAGTCGATAAAATGTGGAGCTGGAGGAGCACAGCAAGTCAGGCAGCATCTAAGGAGGAGGAAAGTCAACGTTTCAGGTCTGGACCCTTCACCAGGACTGGGGATGGGGAAGGGAGCTCAGAAATAAATAGGAGGCGGCAAGTGGGGCTGGCGGAAGGTAGGTGGGATGGTAATAGGTAGATGCAGGTAGCGGGTTGTAGAGATTGGAGAGTGGGAAGGGTGGAACGGATAGATGAGAAGGAAGATGGACAGGTTGTGTAGGTCAAGGAAGCGGGGATGAGACAGAGGGCTGGACATGGTACGAGGCTGGGGGTGGGGAGATTTTGAAGCTTGTGAACTCTATGTTGAAGCCATTGGGCTGTAAGCTCCCAAGGCAGGATATAAGGCTTTGTTCTTTGAGTTTACATGTGGCCTCATTTTGACAATGGAGAATGCCCAGGATGGACATGTTGTCAAGGGAGTAGGAGGGCGGAGTTGAAACGGCTGGCAACTGGAACATGGTGTTGATTGGAGCGCACAGAGCACAGATGCTCTGCAAATCAGTCACCGAGTCTATACTAAGTTGGTTGCCGGAAATGGAGACAGAGAGATCCAGGAAGGGGAGGGAGGTGTCAGAGACGGTTCAAGTGAATTTGAGGTCGGGTGAAAGTTGTTGGCGAAGTTGATGAACTGTTTGAACTCCTCGTGGGAGCATGAGGCCACATCAATGCAGTCATCAATGTAGCAGAGGAAGAGGTGATAGATGATGCCAGTATAGCTGCGGAAGAGGGACTGTTCTATGTATCCTAAGAAGAAGCAGGCATAGCTCAGACCCATGAAAGTGCCCATAGCCACCCCTTTGGTTTGTAGGAAGTGAAAGGAGTCAAAGGAAAAATTGTTGAAGGTGAGGACTAGTTCCACCAAGTGAATGAGGGTGTCGGTGGAGGGGAACTGGTTGGGCCTGTGGGAAAGGAAGAAATGGAGGGCTTATAGGCCCTCCTCATGGTGGATACAAGTGTTGAGAGACTGAATGTCCAAGATGAAGACGAAGCGTTAGGGGCCAGGGGATTGAAAGTCTCGGAGAAGTTGGAGGGTGTGGGTTGTTTCCCAAACGTAGGTGGGGGTTCCTGGACCAGAGAGAAAAGAGTGAAGTCAAGGTAGGAAGAGATGAGTTCAGTGGGGCAGGAGCAGGCAGAGACAATGGGTCAACTGGAGTAGTCAGGTTTATGGATTTTGGGTAGAAGATGGAAACACGTGGTGAGGATTTAGGGAACTATCAGGCTGGAGGCTATGAACGGGAGACATCCTGACGTGATGAGGTTATTGATGGTCTTTTCCAGCACCCCATTTTTGTGCCAGGTATGGCTCCAACCAGGGAAAAATTTGCCCCTGATATTCATTTAAAGTCTGCCATTATACATATACTTTTTAACCTAGTTTCCCAGTCTCTTTTAGCCAACACTGCCTTCATGTCTTTGTCATTGCCTTTATTTAGGTTTGGGACATTAGTTTCAGACCTTGGTTTCTTGCCCTCGAACTGAATGCAAAGTATTTTAATGCTATGATCGCCCTTCCCTAAAGGTAATCATTTCTACTTTATTACACATTTCCAGGTCTAAAATATCTGGCTCCCTGGTTAGTTCTACGACAAAAGTTCTAAGAAACTAGCCTAAATATACTCAAGGAATTTGTCTTCAAGGCTATCTTTGATAATTTCCTTATTATAATCTTCATATTGACTAGATGAAGACAAAATATTTAAGAACATTTCTTATAAGCCTCCATCTTTTTAAAAATTCATTCATGGTTTGAAAGCATTAATAGCTAGGTAAGTATTTATTGCCTGTCCCGAATTGCCCAGAGGGCAGCTAAGACTCAACCACACAACTGTGAATTTGGAGTCACTTGTAGGTCAGACCAGGCACAGATAGCAGCTTCCTTCCCTAAAGGACATTAGTGAACCAGATGGATTTTTCTGACAATCAATAATAGATTCATGGTCATCATTTTGACTCAATTCCCAATTTTTACTGAATGCAAATTCCACCATCTGCCATGGTGGGATGTGAAACCAGGTCCCCAGAACATTATCTGGGTCTCTGGATTAACTGTCCAGTGCCAGTACCATTAGGCCACTGCCTCCCCCTCAAATCAATTTATTGATTTATAGTCTGTCCTACTGAGTTGAGGAGCCTATAAACTACACCCACTCAATCCCTTGATATTTCTTATTTCTGACAAAGCTAATTTGACATCTTGATCTACTGAGCCAAGACATATTCTCATTACTCCACTGATCTCATCCATTCCTACAAAGTTACTCTATTCTCCTTTTCCTTTCATCCTATCCTTTTGAGCAGTCAAATATTTTTGAATATTCAGAGTCCCTGTATTAAGCACATTCAAACCACATCTCAATAATAATTATCATTTCATGTCCTTTCATTTCTATTTGTGTCATAATATCATCTTTCTCATTATAAATGCTCCTCTATCCCAGAGACCACCACAATGAAACAACTCTCTCTTGTATTGGTGCAAGTGCTGCATGAACTGGAACACATTTTTTCCACACAAATCTTTCGGCCATGCATTAAATACTCCAATCTACTAACTTTTTGTCAATTTGCTCATGCCTTAATTTGTAATCCAGAGGCTATAAACTTTGTGGTTCTGCTTTTAAAATCAGCCCTATTAGCTCCAATCTGTGTCTTTGGCACCCATGTAGACCATGGCACTGACAATTCCACCCCCCAACCCCATTCCAAGTTCCATTCTGACTTCAAAGAGATGTCCTTAACCCGGGTACTGAGCAGGCACACAGTCTTTGGGACTTAAGCCTTCAGAATAGTCTCTATGCCCCATCAATACAACTGTTATAGTCCTTTTTCTGAAAGGATCAATAATGAGAAGGCACAGGTTTAAAATAATTAATAAAAGCAGGAAAAGGGACAGGAGCAAAAACTTCACATAGTGAGTGGTTAATGTCTAGAATGCACTGTCAACTGTGGTGGAAGTAGGTTCAACTGAAGCATTTGAAAGGGAATTTTTGTTATCTGCTTACAAAGAACGTTAAGGGTATTGGGAAGACGACTAGGGAATGACACTAAATGATTCGCTCATTGTTGGCATTAGCGCTCTCAGGGCAGACCAAGTAGCCACATGCTATGCTGTGACAATTCTGTGATGCAGTGATTTTATCTGCATGCACATTTGCTAATGATATTTTTCAATAGATTAACACAGCTGGCGATCACCTACTCTGCAAAGATGACCTGCAAGTGACCCAATGTTTTTGAAAGTATATTCTACATTTTATTCTTAAATGTAGGTATTTCACCACAATTGTGCCATTGTTATTTTTAATCCCCTCTTGATTGAACATTCATTTTAAATTGCTACAAGCAAATGCAATTTGTTTGCTTGCTTCACAATTTGAGTACATGCCCTGTCATATTGTGGCTTCCAAATTCATTTGTCTGATATACACAGTTTGACAATTCCCTTTGTTGTTCACTGCATATTATCCACCAGAAGTACAGGACTTGGCAATTTTTTTTTTTCCAATAGTTATTACATACTGTGCCTGAGGCTTTTAGATATAATTAGTAAAGTTAAGTCCAAGCTATCACCTTCAAACCTTTTAAGACATAAATCAAAAACACTGTGGACTGCCTTCAGGAGTTCTGTAAAATGTAACATAAGGCCCTATGGAAATCTAACAATTTTCAAACAATGATTAGTTTTGTTAGGAGGACATAACATAGGTACTAAAAATGCTATGCTGAGGTTTTACAAATACAGTGGTAGCTAACTTTATAAATAAATTCCCTCCAGTTTTTAACAGTACTCCAAGTGTTTTCAATATGTAAAAAGACTACAGCTTTTTCCAAACTTATGGTGCAAGTAGGCATTAATACACTTCAGTATTTCCTCTCTTGGGAGGCGTGACTCAAGATTTTTAAAAGTCGTAAGTCATTTCACTGAAAATAACCGAATATTTCTATCCAATTCCCAAAGACAATGAAATAAGTTCCAAGAGATCACATACCCTAAGGATATTCATGGCTTCTTCGTATCCTAATGTTAGTAATTTATGTGCCCTGCAATGTTGATTAATCTATTTATTTCAATTCCTGACACGTCTAATAATGTGGCAGTATGAAAACCAGAAATTAACATTAAATCGGCAGCAAAGAACACATAAAGGATTGAAGAGCAGGCCACTGGTTGATGGAGCAGGAACAGAAGGCCATTCGAGCCTGCTCCATCATTCGAGAAAATCATGACTGATCTGATTATGGTCTCAACTTCACTTTTCTGTCTGCCCCCATAGTCCGCTTGTCCATCAGAAATCTTGAATAAAAAAGACGACATGGCCTTCAATGCTTTCCGGAAAAGATAATTCCACAGAATAACGTCGAAAAAATAAAACAGCCTTGGAATGGGTCATAAAATAAAATCTAAATAGACAAAAGGTCTGCAGTCCTTTTGGGATGCCACGGTGGCTCAGTGGTTAGCACTGCGGCCTTACAGCGCCAGGTACCCAGGTTCAATTCCAGCCTCAGGTGACTGTCTGTATGGAGTTTGCACATTCTTCCCCATGGGATTCCTTGGTGTGTTCCGGTTTCCTCCCACAATCCAAAGATGTGCAGGTTAGGTGGATTGGCCATGCTAAATTGCCCATAGTGTCTACGGTGGAAAATGCAGGGATGGGTAGGGGGTGGGTCTGGGTGGGATGCTTTTAGGAGGGTTGGTGTGGACTCAATTGGCCAAATGGGCTGTTCCACACTGTAGGGATTATATGATATAAGTCTACAAGTCAATTTGTGTGGAGGTTTCATATCACTTAAGGTTCACAGCTAAAAACAGAATTAATTCATGCTTACAGCTCTTTGTCAGACATGTTATAGTGCATGTAAAATTCCATTTGAACTAAGTACATGCCAAGAAATAAACAGTTTTATTTCACATAAATAGTTGTTTGGTTAATAGTAACTCAAAAGATATCCCCTCTGCATTCAGTGACATTGACATTTTCAGAACCCAAGTCTCCATTCAGCTTTTGCGTATTCCTGCCAAATTATACAGCATGTTTGTTATAAACTCAAATCCAATCAAATCTCATTTTGGGACTCTACAGATTGAACAGGCAGTGGTTAAAAATAAAACATCAACTCTTCCATCTATGTTAGATTGAACCTAGAGGCCAAACTTTAATCTCTAATGTCACAACTAGTAAACTTAAAACTTATGATATCCTACACTTTAATTTTACCATTGAGCTGAGGGAAACCCCTGGTTCTAAAACAAAAGAGCGCAAGAAAGCATGCCAAGAATAGTACCATGCATATGTAAAAGTGAGGTGCTAAACTTCTAAAAGCAACATAGGACTACATGCATGCAGAGGCAAACCATGTTACAGGGAGAGAAACAACCCTACAACCAAACACTTCTGATAAAGTTCTGTAGCCCTGATATATCCCAGTTGTCAGTGATGATGGACAGAGGCAGGCTCTGTATAAATCCCTTTTCTCTTTGCTTTTGCAGCCATCTTCATGCAGAAGTACCAATTGGATAATCCATCTCAACTTCCTCCCAAGAACCCTAGTTTCATAGATACAAAAACAGAAGTTGCTAGAAAAGCTCAGCAGGTCTGGCAGCATCTGTGAAGAAAAAAATCAGAGTTATGTTTCGGTACGGTGACTCTTCCTCAGAACCACTGATGCCAGACCAGCCAATTCAATTCACTCCAAGAAATAACTGGAAGTGCTGGATACAGCAAATGCCTTGGGCCCTAAAAATATCTCAGCTGTAGGGAAGATGACTTCTGCTCCAGAGATAGTTGCATCACTGGCTATGTTATTCCAGTGCAGCTACAATAATAGCAGGTACCAACGTGAAAATGTGGAACAACAGAATAAAAGCAGGAAATTGCTGGAGAATTTACTCAGAAGGTTGGACATCATTTGCTTAGGTGCTTCGGATGTGTGACCCTACTTTCAGAAGTAGATTGTAATAGGTTTTGAGCCAGGGTGGGGGGAACAAGAACAAAAGGAAGGTCTGTGACAACGGGGAATTCAGGTTAGTTCAGCACAGCCGGAGGAAATGGAGATGGGCAAGAAGACAAAAAAAAAAAAAAAATGCGCCCACAGCAGATGTGCTGCTAACTGGAAGGAAAAACAAAACAAGAGCTGACCCAAGCACTTTCGCATTGCCTAGAAGATTGTGGTACAAAGCCGCGATAAACAAGACCTTCGAAACCAGAGAGAGCACACTGCCCTACTGAAGATCAAGAGTGTTCATTGCCACAATGAAGCAGAATTTTAACTGGGCAAAAGATGTGTTCATGTCTACAAAGCAAAGAACAACACTGTAACTTGTGGTGGTAAATCAAACAAGATTTGTGTTATTTGGGCTAAAGTGAGCTGTGCTCATGGAAACAATGACATGGTGCATGCAAAGTTCAGCAGTAACCTGCCTGCTAAAGCTATTAGGCATAGGATTTATGTGATGCTGTATCCATCAAGCATCTAAAGTACAGCCGTAGATAAATTGACAATAATAAAATGATTTAACAAAAGAAAATAAAGCAAAATGGGGGACAGAAGTTGAGGTCGGAAATTGTTGAACTTAAAATGTTGAATCTAGAAGGCTGTAAAATGCTTAACTGCCCAGCGAGTCCACACCAACCCTCTGAAGAACATGAGATAACAAGGTGTAGAGCTGGATGAACACAGCAGGCCAAGCAGTATCAGAGGAGCAGGAAAGCTGACGTTTCGGGTCTAGACCCTTCTTCAGAAATGGGGGAGGGGAAGGGGATTCCGAAATAAATAGGGAGAAAGGGGATGGCGGATAGAAGATGGATAAAGGAGAAGATAGGTGGAGAGGAGACAGACAGGTCAAGGAGGCGGTGTTGGAGCCAGTAAAGGTGGGTGTAGGTGGGGAGTTAGGGAGGGGATAAGTCGGTCCAGGAGGACAGACAGGTCAAGGAGGCGGGATGAGGCTAGTAGGTAGGAGATGGGGATGGGACTTGAGGTGGGACGAGTGGTTAGGTGGGAGGACAGGTTAGGGAGGCGGGTACGAGCTGGGCTAGTTTTGGGATGCTGTCGGGGGAGGGGAGATTTTGAAGCTTGTGAAGTCCACATTGATACCATTGGGCTGCACAGTTCCCAAGTGAAATATGAGATGCTGTTCCTGCAACCTTCGGGTGGCATCGTTGTGGCACTGGAGGAGGTCCAGGATGGACATGTCGTCCAAGGAAGGGGAGAGGAGTTGAAATGGTTTGCGACTGGGAGGTGCAGTTATTTGGTGCGAACCGAGCATAGGTGTTCCACAAAGCAGTCCCCAAGCCTCCACTTGGTTTCCTCAGTGTAGAGGAGGCCACATCTAGAACAGCGGATACAGTATAACACATTAGCAGATGTGCAGGTGAACATCTGTTTGATGTGGAAGGTCTTCTTAGGGCCTGGGATGGGGGTGAGGGGGGTGGTGTAGGGGCAGGTGTAGCATTTCTGCAGTTGCAGGGAAAAGTGCCGGGGGGTGGTGGGGCTGGTGGAGAGTGTGGAGCTGACAAGGGAGTCACGGAGAGAGTGGTCCCTCCGGAAAGCAGATAAGGGTGGGGAGCGAAAAATGTCTTTGGTAGTGGGGTTGGATTGCAGATGGTGGGGTGGTACGTGAGGATGAGGGGGATTCTGTTTTGGTTATTATTGCGGGGAGGGGTTGTGAGGGATGAGTTGCGGGAAATGCAAGAGACACGGTCGAGGGCGTTTTCGACCACTGTGGAGGGGAAGTTGCGGTCCTTGAAAAACGAGGACATCTGGGATGTCCGGGAGTGGAATGTCTTATCTCTGGAGCAGATGCGGCGGAGGTGAAGGAATTGGAAATAGGGGATAGGGGATGGCCTTTTTGCAGGAAGGTAGGTGAAAGGAGGTATACTCTAGGTAGTTGTGGGAGTTGGTAGGCTTGAAATGGATATCGGTTTCCAGGTGGTTGCCAGAGATGGAAATAGAGAGGTCCAGGAAGGAGAGAGAGGTATCGGAGATGGTCCAGGTGAACTTAAGGTTGGGGTGGAAGGGGTTAGTGAAGTGGACGAACTGAAGTGCCACAACGATGCCACCCGAAGGTTGCAGGAACAGCATCTCATATTTCACTTGGGAACCCTGCAGCCCAATGGTATCAACGTGGACTTCACAAGCTTCAAAATCTCCCCTCCCCCAACCGCATCCCAAAACTAGCCCAGCTCGTACCCGCCTCCCTAACCTGTCCTCCCACCTATCCCCTCCTCCCACCTCAAGCCCCATCCCCATCTCCTACCTACTAGCCTCATCCTGCCCCCTTGACCTGTCCATCCTCCTGGACCGACTTATCCCCTCCCTAACTCCCCACCTACACTCACCTTTACTGGCTCCAACCCCGCCTGCTTGACCTGTCTGTCTCCTCTCCACCTATCTTCTCCTTTATCCATCTTCTATCCGCCTCCTCCTTTCTCCCTATTTATTTCAGAATCCCCTTCCCCTCCCCCATTTCTGAAGAAGGGTCTAGACCCGAAATGTCAGCTTTCCTGCTCCTCTGATGCTGCTTGGCCTGCTGTGTTCATCCAGCTCTACACCTTGATGTCTCAGATTCTCCAGCATCCACAGTTCCTACTAGCTCTGAAGAACATCCCCACCCAAACCCATCCTCCACCTACCCTATCCCTGTAACCTTGCATTTCCCATGGCTAATCTATCTAGCTAGCACATCCCTGGACACTATAGGCAATCCACCTAACTTGCACATCTTTGCACTGTGAAAGGAAACCGAACACCCAGGGGAAACGCATGCAGATACAGGGAGAATGTGCAAACTCCACTCAGACAGTCATCTGAGGTTGGAATTAAACCCAGGTCCTTGGCAGTGAGGTAGTTAGTAGTGCTAACCAGTGAGCCACCGTGCCACCCTTATTCTGTAGGCAGTGAGGAGAGAGGACATTTGTCAACTCAATACCAAAACTATATGAAGCAGTGCTTTTGTACATTTGACGTGCATTTGTTGCTGTTTTTATCCCTCTGGTCCCACTTTGACTCTTTATTGGTATTTCTCTTTTCTACCAATGATGACTATGGAACAGATTTCTGCTAGTGTTGGCTTAAAATTCTATGCTGAAGTTAAATTTTAAAAGGCCTTTGAATGAAAGCAGCACATTTTCCCATTATTAATTCAAAAATAAAAGTGGTCTTTCCTATACACTGTTGAGCATCCAGAAGGGGAAAATGAAAATGAATATATTTTCAAGCAGACATTTATTGCAGCACAATCCAGTGCAACGATGAGATGTTACTATATTAAGTGAAATAATATATAAAAATAAAACCTTTGCACTTTTTTCCTCCTTGGACTGTCGGCACAAAAGATCCATAATTTCCAAAAGACAACATTAAAGATGGATTGCATTTCAAAAATGACTATTTTCCATCTGATGCATGGTTTTAATGGCTTGTGAGTCACTGATCATGGAACAGATGATTAAAATTTAGATTAATTAAAAAAACATACAATTTTTAATACATAGTATATGTTTCTGACTCTATCTGCTGGTTCATTACATTCAAAATTATACAACTAACAAGTAATAATTTGATTGCAGTCAGTCTCTCCCAACTACAGGACAAAACTACTCAAATCAAATGAAAACATTCTTTAACATATATGCTTGGTAACTCATTATGGCTCAAGAGACGCATTTTCAAAACAATTTCTGTTTCTTTTGTTATACTTTTGTAAGAGTTTTTCAATCTATCTCAGATGATTTCTTATGGCAAGGTACTAAATTGGGAGAGGGCAAATTACGTCAGTATTAGACAGGAGTTTGGGAGTGTTAATTGGGAAGAGCTATTATCAGGCAAGTCCACATTTGACATGTGGGTATTGTTTAAAGACCTGCTGATAATAGGCATGTTCCAGTAAAGAGGAAGGACAAGGTTGGCAAGGTAAAGGACCCTTGGATAATGAAGGAGCTTGTGAATTTAGTCAAAAAGAAGCAGATGTAAGGTTTAGGAAACTAAAATCGGACAGGGCCCGTGAGGAATATAAAGAAAGCAGGAAAGAACTCAAGCAAGGAATTAGGGGAGCAAGAAGGTGCCATGGAATGACCTTGGCAAGTTGGGTTAGAGAGAGTCCCAAGGCATTCTACATACATTAAAAACAAGAAAATAGGGAGAAGGTAGGACCACTCAAGGATAAAGGAGGGAACTTGTGCTTGGGGGCAGAGGATGTGGGCAAGATCCTAGATGAGTACTTTGTGTCAGTATTCACCCAAAAGAAGGATATGGAGGATAGGGAGATTTGTATGGAGCATGCTAATATGCTACAGCATTTCAAGATCAAGATCAAGAAAGTAGTGGTGTTGGGTCTCAAATAACTCCCCAGGGCCTGATGGTATCTACCCTCGGGTTAGTGAGAGAGGCAAGAGAGGAGATTGCTGAAGTCTTGACCAAGATCTTTATGTCCTCATAAGCCACTAGGGAGGTCCTGGAGGACTGGCAAGTAGCTAATGTTGTTCCTCTGTTCAAGAAGGGAAATAGGGATAATTTAGGAAACTATAGACCAGCGAATCTCACATCAGTGGTTGGGAAGCCACTGGAGAGAATTCTTAGGGATAGGATTTACATGCATTTGGAAAATCATGGCCTAATTAGGGACAGTCACCATGGCTTTCTGCAAGACAGGTCATGTCGTACTAACTTGATTGAATTTTTCGAGGAGATGACAAAGGTGATTGATGAGGGTACAGCAGTGGATGTTGTCTACATGGATTTTAGTAAGGCTTTCAACAAAGTCCCACACGGTGGGCTCATCCAGAAGATTAAGATGCATGGGATCCACAGTGACTTGGCCGCGTGGATTCAGAATTGGCTTGGTCATAGAAGATAGGGTGGTGGAAGGGTGTTTTTCAGGCTGAGGCCCTTGATGAGTGATGTTCTGCAGGGATCCACACTGGGACCTCTGCTGTTTGTAATATATATAAATGACTTGGATGAAAATGTAGATGGGTAGGTTAGAAAGTTTGCAGATGATACAAAGATTGGCAGAGCTGTGGATAGTGTAGAACTTTGTCAAAGGATACAGCGTGGTAGAGATCAGCTGCAGATATGGGCTGAGAAATGGCAGATGGAATTTAATCCAGGTAAGTGTGAGGTGCTGCACTTTGGGAGATCAAATGTGAAGGAAAAGCATTGACATACAGAGGCATCTTAGGGTTCAAGTCCATAGCTCTCCGAAAGTGGCCATGCACGTCGACAGGATGGTAAAAAAGGCTTATGGCATACTTGCCTTTATTGATTGGGGAATTGAGTATAAGAGTTAGGATATCATGCTGCAGTTTTATAAGACTTTGTTCAATTCTGATTGCCACATTACAGGAAGGATGTGGAGGCTTTGTAGGGGGAGTACAGAAGAGGCTTTCCAGGATGCTGCCTGGATTAGAGGTTAGAAAAATTCGGGTTGTTTTCACTGGAGCAACAAGAGGCTAAGAGGAGACTTGAAAGAAGTCTGTAGAATTATGAGATACATTGATAGGGTTGACGATTAGAATCTTTTTCCCCAGAGGAGGCATGCATTTAAGGTGGCGGGGGGGCGGAGCTCAAAGGAAATGTGAGGGGCAAGTTTTTTTTAAAAAACACAGAGTGGTAGGAATCTGGAACGCCCTGCCAGGGGTGGTGGTGGAGGCAGTACAATAGGAGTGTTTAAAAGACTTTTGTATAAGCACATGAATATGCAAGGAACGTAGGGATGCAGACCAAGGGCAGGCAGAAGGGATTAGTTTAATTTGGCGCCACATTCAGCACAGCATCATGGCCCGAGGGCCCATTCCTGTGCTGTACATTTCTATGTTCTGACACAGCAGCACTTTTTGAAGCTAGAGTCATTAAATGAATTAGAAACTGTTAAGATTCTGTTGAATATAGAATGTTAGTGCTCAAAAGCATTTTCCTATGATGCAATTAAAAATGATGCTCACAATGCTCAAAATTATCTTGCATTAAGGTGATTTTAAAATGTTTTACATTATGAAATGAACACATGTTCAAAAATTTTGCATTTGAAGCCTAACCAACTTGTGTCTTCAAACTCAAAGTTTTAAAGAAGAAGCACACATTTCACAATTCTTGGCAACACAAGAAGATACATAAGGAAAGGAGTATGGGCAAAGAAACCAATTTAAAAAGGATCTTAATGATTGAGAGAGATGACATGGCAATGAAGTATAGAGGGAGAATTTCAGAGTTAAGTGCAAAGGTGACAGAAAGCCTGGCTGCCATCAGTGGTGCAAAGGAGCAGAGGATGCCAAAGGCTGGAGAGACAGCCAGAAGTATAGAGAATGGTGCAGAAATAAATTGGGAGGCAGTGCTAAATTGATTTGAACACAAAAACATGAATTTTAAGGTGGGTGCTTGAGGACCTGGAATCATTGTGGATTCAGAAGCATGGAGTGATGAGTGATCAGGTTCTTGGCATAGAACACAATATAGTCAGCAGAGAATAGGGAAGGCAGATGCAACAACACCAGCATCCCCGACTGGGCCAATATCCCCAGCATCGAGACACTGACCACCCTTGATCGGCTGCGATGGGCTGGGCACATTGTCAGCACGGCTGACATAAGACTCCTCAAGCAGGCATTCTACTCCCATCTCCGAAATGGCAGGCATACCCCAGATGGACAGAGGAAGCTCTTCAGGGATACCCTCAAGGCCTCACTGGCAAAGTGCGGCATTCCCACAGACACCTGGGAATCACTGGCCTAAGACCGTCCAAAGTGGAAGAGGAGCATCCAGGAAGGCATCGAGTACCTCAAGTCTTGCCACTGGGAGAAAGCAGAAGCCAGGCAAAAACAGCATAAGGATCGCACTGCCACACCAATGTCCTTTCCATCTCTTCCCATGACCAGGTTCTGCCCCAACTGTGGCAGAGTCTGCAAAAGCCACATCAGTCGATACAGCCACCTACAGAGTCACCCAGAGTGTGGAAGAGAGTCATCCTCATCTGTGAGGGACTGCTGCCGATGAGGAGTAAAAAAAAATCTAAAGCCTGAGAAAGCCAGCTTATTTTTCCTCACCACCTACTGTAATCTGTTGTTTTCAACAGACATGTCAAATGCTTTATAAGTTGCAAACTAGTCACTGTCTTCCTGCAAGCCAGTGAAAGAACTTGGAGAAGAGAAATTAAATAGCAGCAGCTCCTGACAAGCCAAAAGAATCATCTCAGTGAACCATGTGGACAAGGACCGTTGAACTGCCTTCCAGTTCTTCCCTCCACCTACATCACCAATGTATTTTTTGTGTCTGTCTGAATGTGTGTGTGTAGGTGAGTTTTAACCAGCACTTATACGCTAACTGTTCATACTTGTTTATCTGCAGTTAGAATCTATTTGTTTGTAATAAATAGCAATTCTTTTTAAGTACAGATACCTGGTTTATGTATTTTTTGTTAACCTGGGTCTAAAAGACAGGAAATGGGGGAATTTTGCGTACTTTAATAAAAATTTTTAACTTTCATGTTGACTCCGGGAATCGTGGGGCTTGACTTCCAGGATGTGGCTATGAGATATCATAAAAACAGACGGCACTGTTATTACTTCATTGTTTTCCATGTAAATACTAAAATCTATGCATTGTTAATAGCACAAGTAATTTCAGATCAGTGTAGAAGCATGCTACTATTTTTTGATGAAAATAGTATTGTTTCTGCTGGTTCACATTCTGAATTCTCTGAAAGCCACATCTTCTGTCCCTTATTCTACCCTACTGGACTAATTTAAAGCTTTTTTTTTGCTCAGATTACATCGGTATTACTTCAACATAAGTTTCCTCTGGAACTCTTTTTTGCCTCATTAGCCCCTAGCTGTAACAGTTCACACTTCTATTCCTTCATAATTTTGTTTGCATGGATAATCTTAAAAGCAGGGGCAGGTATAGAAAACAACACACAAACAAACCAGTCAGTCCTAACTCACACCTATTATTATTCAGGCATCTTCTCATCCTACTGCATATACTTTCCTGTCAAGTACTCAACTTGAAAACACAATTATCAGAAAACATCACTAAGTGCCTGTGGAATTGCTAATTATTTCAAATACTTGCCTGATCAACAAAAGTTGGTGTGTTTATGTTCCAATGTACCTAATGAAAACTAATTTCATTGTCTAGACACTAATATCTTTGCTTATATATTCACTAGGTAGCATTTTACTTTGAGTCTGATGATAATAATGAGCTGAAAGAAAATATGTTTCAAATAGTAAAATAAAAAAGGTTTTGTTCATGATTAATTTATTGAACGTTTTTACTTTGGTAAATACAAGAAATTACCACAAAAAAAATTCAAGTCAACCACGTGAGTTCAGTGGAGCCACTCTCATCTGCCTTCCTGATTTTTGCCAACATTTTCATTACTAAAAAGTCTTATGCAAAAATTACAAAGAATGCAAACCAAAATCTCACACTGTTTGGCAAGAGTAAATATCATAGATTAGAAGTATTAAACTGAATTTATTTAGCCTATTTGTACTATACTTATTCTCAGGCCCCAATGCATTTTTGTGCCATCTCCAAAAAAAAACTTAGTAATATGAAATGCAAAAGAAGTTAAAAGATTAAACACAGTTATATTTTGATATTGCTTTATCTTGCTTTCCTCCTTTAACGCACTTCTTCAAACTTACCTATTTGACCAAACTCTACTTGTGTGGCTCAGTGTCATACTCTGTCTTAGAATGCTCTTGTAAAGTGACAAATTCTGGTTTTACCTCTGGGACCCAGGTTGAGACTGATTATATGAAAATATCTTAAACTATTCATCCTTAAGTATGTTTCTCATTGTTCAAATGAGCAAAGGGTACTATGGCAGTGAAACTTGGAGAAAACTGTATAAAGTTGGTAACATAACCCTGGTAAAGTGACCAGGGTCACAGAGAATCTGTACATACAAGGCAAATGTCTTCCATACTACAATAACACATAAGCAAAATACTGCAGATGCTGGAAATTTTAAATAAAAAACAAAAAAAAAAAGGCTCGAAAATAAACTTTGGAGTTCAGACAGCTTCTGTGGAAAGAAAACAAGATTAATGTTTCAGAAAGCAAATCTGTTTGTGGCTATCGCCACTAGGTGAAAAAATGCACCCAAAATTGAAGTAACACATGGTGATCACCCGAAAACATTATTAATGTTTTCACATTGTGGCACTTTAACAAGTATGGAGGTGCTTAGATGATCAATGCAGAACTACAGTAGCTGTAGAAGCTACATACATATTTATCCTCTCCCAAGCTTCCCATTCCTCAGAACCAAATCTTTCACATCTTTGTCCAATACTTTCAAGATTCTTACATATTGTGTAATTGCACAAGTCTGAAAGACAAACGACTTTTAAGACAGCTACCTGGAATCATCACGTGATACTCAGTATAAAAGATTGCCAAATAACTTTGTACAGACAACTGACTGAACAGCCAGTTAGCCAGTCTACTATACACATATTGTAACAGTAATACAAGGAAGCACACAACCCAGACGGCATATGTACAGTTACCTGCTCATAAACTTCAAGACTTCTGTCTTAAAAGTAACTAGAGTCTCTGTGATGTCTCTCACATGGGTTAATATGTAGACAACTTCATTACATCAAATTGTCTCCATTTATGATTGATTAGATTCACATGCATAATCAAACTGCCCCAAAGGTCATTCTTATTGATCAGTCTGCATCTTGGTGAATTAGATTCACTGAGTCATAGAGATATACAGCACGGAAACTGATTCTTCAGTCCAACTCATCCATGCCGACCAGATATTCAGAATTAATCTAGTCCCTTTTGTCAGCATTTGGCCCACATTTTTCTATGCATGTACTCATCCAGATGCCTTTTAAATGTTGTAATCGTAACAGCTTCCAGCACTTCCTCTGGCAGCTTATTCCATAATGCACTACTCTTTGCGTGAAAATGTTGTCGCTTATGTTCCTTTTAAATCTATCCCCTCTCATTTTAACCCTATGCCCTCTAGTTTTGGACTCTTCTACCATGGGAAAACAACCTTGGCTATTCATTCTATCCATGCCCCTCATGATTTTATAAACCTCTATAAGGTCACTCCACGCTCCAGGGAAAACAGCCGCAGCCTGTTCAGCCTCTCCCTATAGCTCAAACCCTCCAACCCTGGCAACAATCTTAAAAATCTTTTCTGAACCCTTTAAAGTTTCACAACATCCTTCCTGCAGCAGGGAGACCAGAATTGAATGCAGGATTCGAAAAGTGGCTTAACAACTGTCCTGTACAGCCACAACATGACCTCTCAACTCCTACACTCAATGCACTGGCCAATAAAGGCAAGCATACCAAACGCCTTCTTCACTACCCTATCTACCTGTGACTACTTTTAAGGAACTATGAACCTGCAATCCAAGGTCTCTTTGTTCAGCAACACTCCCCAGGACCTTACCATTAAGTGTATAAGTGCTGCCCTGATTTGCCTTTCCAAAATGCAGTACCTCATATTTATCTAAATTAAACTCCATCTGACCAAGGTCCCGTTGTACTCAGAGGTAACCTTCTTGGCTGTCCACTACACCACCAATTTTGTAAACAATCACCTCTGTTCCTGCCTCACTTGTATTCAATTTGCTTGAGTGAACTTCATGTAGTCAGAGTTCAGCTATGTGTCCTGTTCAGAACTTTGCAAAAAGTTCTCTCTCTTTTTCATTAAAAGGGGTGATGCTATGGGGTCAATTATACAAGTATAAATAGATCATTGTAGCCTGCTTTATTGGCCTCAGAAATAAAAGGCTCAGTGGGACCAGTGTCAAAAAAGGGATACAGTGAAGAAACAAAGATTGTGCCAAAGTAAGGAATGAATTGCTAAATGAAACCCATCATGAAGAAAAAGAAACAAGATGAAGACCAAGTGAACAAAAAAAAAGGCAAAGAATTAAAGGTCAGAATACAACTTGTCCTAACTTACTTAGCAGAATAAAAAGTCTTAAGCATTGAAGGGGGAAGGACTATGATATACTTAAAGACGTAAGCATTGACAGAAATGAGGTTCGAAGTGGTCTGGCAGGCTTATAAGTAGATAAATATCCAGGGCTAGATGAAAATGTATCCCAGTAGCTAAGTGAGGAAAGAGTGGAAATAGCAGGGGTGTTGGGAATAATTTTCAACTGCTCTTTGGCCACAGGAGAGGTGCCAATGTGGTACTGTTATTCAAAAAAGAAGCAAGAGATAAAGCAGGAAACTACAGGCCAGTCAGTCCAAAATCAGTGGTGGAGAAACTGCTGGAAGCAACTCAGAGACAGAATTAATCTACACTCAGGGAGCCAGGAAGTAATGAAGAATAGACAGCATGGTTAGGTAAGGGGAGTCACATTTAACCAATTTTATTGGATTTTTCAAAGAGGTAACCAGGTGCGTAGATGAGGGCAATGCATTCAATTTAGTTTATTAGGACTTCAGCAAGGCTTTTGATAAGGCCCCACACTGGATACTGGGTGTGAAGCTAAGAGCCCATGGGGATCCAAGAAAATTTGGCAAATTGGATACAGAATTGGCAGAGTGACAAGAAGCAAAGGGCAATGGTCAAGGTGTATTTTTGTGACTGGAAGCCTGCATCCAGTGGTATAAACAACTCACATGCTTTAGTTTAATTTCATTGTTATCATTTCTGATGATGAGGGCACAATAAATTGTTTAAAAAAAAACTGCATGTTTATTTGTCTGCATCTTTTCCCAAATAAAAGGGTGGCAAATTAATAATTTCTAACTATTAATATAACATAGATATTGCATCTCCTTATTTAAAGGTTATCTTTGAAAACATATTCTGAAGGCATGTAAATGCTTATATAAATCTTTCACATTTTACATGCCAATGGTTATCCTTCACTAACAAGATCTGAAACCCTTTGATATTTAATTGCAAGTTCCTTCTTCCCATAGAGATAGCTCAACGTTGAAGCACTGCCGATGATTTTTCTTAAACAGAAAATAAAAGTACCTTCTCATACCACACAACAAAACAGTTATTTATGAATAAACTATTGGTGTTTATAGCTTTATCTATTAGTTTCAAGCCTCTATCTTGATTGTTATTCTGTATACATAATGTGCAAGTGATAATAAACGGGTCACTTTGAACAAGTTGCTCCTTAACTTACGTGACTGTTTGCTGTCCTTAGGCAATTGCATCTTGTTTCTCTGACTGCTGCCTTCCAGTATATAAACGTAGCTCTTCACTTCTTTATCAAAAACCTGAAACAATAAATGGTATTTGAGATGTAAACCAAACAACATGAAAACCTTCTGAATATATGTTCCTTAAAAGTTCTAGTGAAACATATTTTTGGAACAGAACAGGATGAAGCAACACCCAAGTTTGGAGATTAATAACATAAATGCCTTTTGCTAAAGATATTATAGCAGGACACATGCAAAAGTTTAAAATTATCAGGCAGAATCAACATGGCTTTCTGAAGGGGAGATCACATCTAATCAATTTACTGGAGTTGTTTGAGGAAGTGGTTCTCAGTTGACAGCGGCTGGGGAAGACTTTTAGCTGAAACAGCAGCTTGTCTAGTTTGATATTTAAAGCTAAATTATTAGCTACAGCAAAGGCAGCATTTATAGAAGGAGTATATCCAAAGTAATAAGATTAAGATAGCACACAAAAGGGTCTTGCAAAGAGTATATGAAAGAGTCCTGTTGAATAGAAACAAAATGCAGCTGCTGCTTGTATAGAGACAGTTTGATAAGAAACATCCTTGAGAAATACTGATATTAGTCTTTGTACCAGGCTCGTCCAAATCTGGTATTGATCACGGGATAGAAGAGATGGGCCTGACTTGCATCAATTAAGATCCTCGGGGAATTGTAGACACAGATTACAGATGTTAAAAATGGAGTTAAGTGTACAGGCATTAAGGGATTTAAATGTATTCCTGCGGATATTCAGTCCACTTTGTACTCCAATTTCCCGCTCGCATTTGTGGAGGTGGTTGTGGGCATCGTTGATCACAACCCTTATCATTCTGCGGCCATTCTGTGCAGCTGTTCTTCAGGCCTGTGGATTGTTGATAGGTGCTTTACACAACCAAGAACGGACAACTACATGGAAACAATCCATTACCATACAACAACAGAAGACTAGAACAAAGAAAAGAATAGCTCTACAAGAAAAACTGTCCAAACTCACCCACAACATCATCATGGACAACACAGCAACATGGATCAAGAACATCTCGGACCAACCACTTACAGACCCTGAGAAGACCATCCTAGTACACGAGCTGATTTATAACAAGAGAGACGCCAAAAAAACTGATTTCCTAGCTGCGCTGGAATCGACACTAAAGAGCAACGGACACACGGAGGAAATACAACAGACCAGACAGACAATAGTCCCAACACTGAGCAGAAAAGGTAAGTGGAACACATTCAACACAGAAGAGAGGAAAGCCCTGGAAAGACTCAAGAAAGACAGAAACATCGTAACCTTACCAGCAGACAAACGACGCATGACAGTAATCCTTGATAGAGCCCAATACATCCAGAAAGCCAACACACTACTAGCAGATACTGACACCTACCAGCAGATGGCGATAGACCCAACACCACAGTTAGAGAACCAGATTACAACAACCCTGAAGAAATTATACAACTCAGGAGATATCAGCAAGAAAGACTGCCAAAAAATGAAGCCAGAGGAAGCCAACACACCCCGCTTTCTATGGACTTCCTAAGGTACACAAGCCAGGGGTCCCCCTCAGACCCATTCTCTTACTACCAGGCAAACTAACTTATTGACTAGCCAAAAAATTACAACTGAAGTTGGGTCTTTCTGAAGAAGGGTCCAGGCCCGAAATGTCAGCTTTCCTGCTCCTCTGATGCTGCTTGGCCTGCTGTGTTCATCAGCTCTACACCTTGTTATCTCAGATTCTCCAGCATCTGCAGTTCCTACTATCACTGAAACTGAAATACTCAGTTGACAACACTACCCACTCCATCCACTCCTCCCAAAAATTCCTCAACATCATCAAGGACACCAAAATAAAAGAGGATGAGATAATGATATCCTTCAACATAACAGCACTGATAACACCCATAAACATCTGTGTAGCCAAAGAGACAACTGCTACACTGCTGGACGAATCAGGATGGCAAACACCCCACAACACCAACAGCATCAACAAGGACAGCACCCTGAAACTGCTGGATCTGTGACTCACAACCCACTTCACCTTCAACAACCCTATATTCAAACAAATCAACAGAACATTAATGGGATCCCCAATATCAGGACTGATTGCAGAAGCGGTAATGCAAAGGTTAGGTTAGAACAGACAGTGTTCCCCATTATACAACCCAAACTCTGGGTCCACTATATAGATGATACCTTCGTGATTATCAAACGTACAAGACTAGAAGAAACCCACCAACATATAAACAACATTCTCACCGGAATAAAATTCACAAAAGAAGAAGAGAATAATAACCAACTATCCTTCCTAGACATCATGGTAGAACGCAAGAACAATGGGGAACTCCAGACTAGTGTATACAGAAAGACAACACATACGGACCAGATACTTAATTACACCAGCAACCACCCCAACACCCATAAACGGAGCTGCATCAGGACAGTATTCAGATGAGCTACAACAAACCCGGAATGGCTCAAAGCAGAACAGGTGCACTTGCACGGAGTTTTTAAAAGGAATGGATACTCAAAAAGCACAATCTACCGCTACCTTCACAATAGACCACAACAAAACACAACACGGCCAGACACACTAATCAGCCGACCGTTCATCACAGACATATCAAAGATGACCACAAGTTTACTCAGACCCCTAGGTATCAGGGTAGCCCACAAACCAACAACCACTCTGTGAGAGCTACTGATGAACGTAAAGGACCCCATAAACACAACCAATAAAACTAACGTATTATACAAAATACCATGCAAGGACTGTGAGAAATGTTACATAGGCCAAACTGGGAAAAAAACTGACAATAAGAATACACGAACACTAACTGGTCACCGAGAGACACGACAAATTCTCACCGGTCTCAATACACACGGACACAGAAGGACAAATGCAACTGGGACAACACATCCATAATAGCACAAGCCAAACAAAGACATGGCAGTGAATTCCTGGAGGCCTGGCATTCCAACCAGAACCCTGTCAACAAACACAATGAACTGGACCCGATATATAAACCACTGAAAAACAGAACCGGGAGTAATGCCAACCACCCCAGCAAACCAAAGCATATAAATAACAAGCAGGACAGAACAACAACGCTTCACCAGAGGCGCACTGACGATGTTACCTAGCAGGGCGATGAAACATCTGCAATCAAACACACCAGCTCAGCGAGCAAGTCTACAACCTCCGAGATATAGGCAGGTTGTATGAGTGGGCAAAGATCTGGGAAACAGACTATACCATGGGAAAATGTGAAATTATAAATTTTGACAGGAAGAATTTTTTTTTAGCCTATTCAAATTGTGAGAAATTGCAGAGCACTGAGATACATACATTCAAACAAGGGACAGGAATAGGCTGTCTGGCACCTCAACTCCAGTATGCCATTTAATAAGATCATGGTTGATCTGATTGTAACCACAAATACACATTCTTCGTAGCTCCACTAACCCTTCACCCTTTGCTCACCAAGAACTTATCCACCCCATCTTCAAAATATTCAAAAGACTCTCTTCCTGAAAAGGCAGTGGAAAGAGTTTGAAAGCCTCATGAACGACTAAGGAAAAAAATTTCACCTTCCAATGGGAAATTCTGTATTTTTAAAGGCAGAGATTGATAGTAACAGGGTGAAAGGTCATCAGGGATAGGCAGGAATGTGAAGTAAATCAGATTAGCCATGATCTTATTGACTGGTGAACATCACAGCTTGAATGCCATTGTGACGCAAGCAGACAATAGTGACAAATTGCTGCAATCTGTTATAGTTGGCAAGGTCAAATGCCTTCAAGAAATAGAAGGTGGCCATGTACAGAGTTGATTCCGTTCCCTGCACTTTTCTTGGATTTGTCAAATGGAAAATCATGTTCATTGTGCCTCTTGATAGGCAAAAGGTGCATTGAGACTTAGGAAGGAGCTCTTCAACCACAAAGAGGTGATAATCAAAGGAAGATTCTCAAGATGATCTTTCTTGTGATGGAGAGTAGGAAAATCCTTCTAATTTCCACAGTCAGAGCAGTCTCATTTCTCGAAGATGGTCACAATTATGGCATCTCAGAGATCTCCTGGCATGTTATCTTCCTTCCAAGACAAGAAAATTAGGTCATGGATTCAAGTCAAGAGTGCACCTCTGCAGTATTTTGATGCTTCAGGGATTTTATTTGTGCCAGAGGGCCTTGTTATTTTTCAGCTGTTGAATGGATTTTTTGATCTCACAGTAGGTTGGTGGTGCACTGAGAATACGACAGGTAACGTGTAACGTGATGGTGTTGACAGCACTTGTGTCAAAGGCTGTGCCTTGTTTCAGGAGATCCTCAAAGTGCTCCCTCCAGCTGGCATAGATTGGCTCTTGGTCTTTGATGTGCAACTGTCTGACCAACAGATCGATTACAGACCAAATACATGTGCAAAGAGGAATCAAATTCGACTGTGGCATTGCACCAACACTCTTGTCTATCTTCCTCCCTCAACACTCCACCCTATCTGCATGTAGAACACTGCCAGAGTGAAGTAAACCAACAGGACGAGTGGGAAACCGTTCAACCTTTGACATGAGGTTGCAGACTTGCTCGCCAAGCTCGTGTGTTTGATTGCAGACGTTTCGTCACCCTGCTAGGTAACATCATCAGTGCGCCTCCGGTGAAGTGTTGGTGTTCTGTCCCACTTGTTATTTATATGCCTCAGTTTGCTGGGATGGTTGGCATCACTTCTGGTTCTGTTTTTCAGTGGTTTGTATATTGGGTCTAATGAATATGTTTGTTGATGGAGTTCTGGTTGGAATGCCAGGCCTCCAGGAATTTCCTGGCATTTCTTTGTTTGGCTTGTGCTATTGCAGATGTGTTGTCCCAGTCAAATTTGTGTCCTTCTTTGTCAGTGTGTATTCATACCAGTGAGAATTGGTCATGTCTTTTGTTGGTTAGTTGGTGTTTGTGTATCCTTATTGTCAGTTTTCTTCCAGTTCGGCCTATGTAACATTTCTTGCAGACTTTGCATGGTATTTTGTATATTATGTTATTTTAATTGGTTGTGGATATGGGATCCTTTACATTTGTCAGTCGCTGTTGCAGGGTGGCGGTTGGTTTGTGGGCTATCCTGATACTTAGGGGTCTTAGCAGTCTTGTGGTCATCTCTGCTATTGTCTCTGATGAACAGTAGGGTGACTACTGTGTATGGCCAGGTTGTGTCTTCTTGTTGTGGTCTGTCGTGGAGGTAATGGTGGATTGTGCTTTTTGGGTGTCCATTCCTTTTAAAAACTCCATTTCAGTGCTCCTATTCTGCTTTGCGTAATTCTGGGTTGCTGCAGTGTGTTGTAGCTCGTTTGAATAATGTCCTGATGCAGTTCCGTTTATGGGTGTTGGGGTGGTTGCTGGTGTAATTAAGTATCTGGTCCATAAGCGTGGTCTTTCTGTATACGCTAGTCTGGAGATCCCTGTTGTTTTTACTTTCTACCATTATGTCGAGGAAGGGTAGTCGATTATTGCTCTCTTTTGTGAATTTTATTCCGGCGAGGATGTTGTTTATGTGTCAGTGGGTTTCTTCTAGTCTTGTGCGTTTGATAAAATGAAGGTGTCATCTACATCGCAGACCCAGAGTTTGGGTTGTATGTGGGGGAAGCACTGCCCATGCTAACCTTTGCATTACTGCTTCTGCAATCAGTCCTAATATTAGGGATCCCATTGGTGTTCTATTGATTTGTTTGAATATACAGTTGTTGAAGTGGGTTGTGAGGCACAGATCCAGCAGTGTCAGGGTGCTGTCCTTGTTGATACTGTTGGTGTTGTGGGGTGTTTGCCATCCTGATTCGTCCAGCAGTGTGGCAGTTGTCTCTTTGGCTACGCAGATGTTTATGGATGTAAATAGTGCTGTTTTTCAAGAAGACGACGTGAAAATGACATAACAGCAGTATCTACATCCTGTGATCACCAAAGGCATCACATTATAAATAATGTCGGTATTTTATGATCTTAATTCTGATGACCAAACTCTTATTATCCAATTCAATGAACAATTATCAAATTGAAACGTGAACTTCGTTTATGAAAGATGGTTCCTGATGACAATATTTCAGTAATTTCTGCTTTTGATTCAGGTTTCCAGCATCGGCCGTAATTTACTTTGGTTTTCTTTATTTTGTTGATTTTTTTCCCCCCACTGTTCAAACCGCTCCTATTCCTTCTTCCACCAATAACTCTTCTCATGATAATCGGAGAACGCATCTGCTTTTGGATTATTTTTCACTTACAAAGTTTGCAACATTCTATAAATTTGAAACGCATTGGGATCCAATTGTAAATCCACACTGTTGGTGAATAAAAAGGTTTAAAGTATGTATTTCGAAAACCCTTCTAACTCTTTATAAAGAAAAAAAATCAATAAATTTCAGCACTATTGATAACTAGTAACTTACTTTTTGGACCGCTGGACTGCCGCAAAGCTTCCATTTTGCAACTGGATCTTTACCTTGTGAGCTGAAGATTTCTACAAATGGTCCTCCCTTTTAAAAAAAAGCCATAGGTTTGTTTTCCGCTTTGAAAAAGCAAGTAGTTGACAAACACAGGGTTACAGAAGTGAAGGAAACTGACAAAGCAGTGACTGCTCATGGAAACACCCAACACTAACTACAGAGAAAAGTTCTAGTGTGCAAGGATAAAACATTGCAGTGGGTAAAATAAAAGGTCACGACCGGTTAGCTCTTAAACATGATGCCATTGCCTTAACATAACTGATAAATGTATGTTGTGGTTGAAACTTCCTTCATGAATAAGGTACGTTGTGTATTATTCTCGTGATTTCCAAAGAGCACAGTATTGGAACATTACCTGATACTCGTTCTTGAACATGCTGCAAAACGTTCAGAAAGCTTTGTAAGAATCTAATGGAGGAAATGCACAGAAACAATCCTTTCCATTTGTGAACAACACCTCACAGCCTCAACCTCCATTTTGCACTTGTTGCCCATTGAACCAATCAGAGCGCGAGGAGCGCCGCTCTCAGAGGAACCTCGGCGGTTGTCATGGTGACACGGACGCTGCAGGCTGACCGTTTGTAGACGGCGCGCGTGCGCCCAGCTCCAAACTGAAGGGCGTTTCTGTTGATTTTCTGCTTTTGTTCCATGTTGACAGATGAGTTGCATTTTGAAGATGTACCACCAGATAGTGCTCGCTTAGGAATAAACTCAGTTAGTAGCAGTCCGGCGTGTTGTGCGTTCAGATCCACTCCGGGATTTGATATCAATACAGTAAGAGATGGTAAATGCTGATAGACTGTTGATAACATGTCCTTCAAACCCAATGTGATTCAACAAAGGCAGCTTTGCAAATAATATGTTGTCAAATACTTAAGGTGGAAGGTGGGAGGAAACCAGCTTCATGCCCTGGTGCAGCCTCTGAGACTGGTGACACTTTGAAGTTTGCCTGTAATTATATCCGCCTCAAAGATATGATTGTGATCAATCTGACTAATTACATGGTCAAGTGGCCAGGAATTGTATTCCACATCATCACTTCATGCGTTTCATGCAGCAGTCTATGATTACAGATATTTTAACCTTGATACCATAGTGCCTGATTAATGAACAGTGCCCTTATAATCATGGCCCACAGTTCCACAAGCCATCTTAAAATGTACAAATGTATGAAATCCCACTAAGACCATCAAAATGAACAATTGCGTGACTGGCTGGTACTCAGTAACAGAAAAAAAAAACACGTTTATTGGAGCACACAACTTCAACAAGTGAAAAGAAAGAATTTCTCATAGATGCAACCTAAACTATGCCTGCTCAACACTCCAAGTATGAATACAATCAATCAGGATTAAGACAGAAAAAGGGCAAACTGTTTAACACTATAACACTGGCATAATAATAGACAAGGTAAACAAAATTCCAAATATCAAAAGTACAGTTTCCTCAATGTGTTTTTGATTTTTGCAATTATGATATGCTGTTATCTATAGGGTGACAATTGTCCTTCAATTCAGTGGTTGATCAGGTGAACTTAGATTTTCTTCTTCTGTGTATTTTCCTTAAAGTTTTCTTGGTATTTCTGTCTTTTCCCCATAAAGAGAAAAAGAGAGTGAGAAAGAGAGAGAGTGAGAAATGGATGCTTCTGGTCTCTAGTCTCTGGATACTTCATTCATTCTTCTGCTCTTGACACTTACAGCTTATTAACACTACAATTCAGTTCCTGTTTTTCAGTTATAGCAACACAAATTCTATTTCAGTTCACTGTCCCAAAAATGAAATATGTGGTCTCTTACAATCTTCATCTTTCCAAATTACCCTGAGCCCCAAGCCTACAGTTTAGTTATGCCAACCATTGTGATATACTGTTCTTCACCACCAACCCCTTACCCTGTCCCCAATCAAAAACATGGTGGTATTGACCATCGATGATTATGCATCCCATAGTAACATGCATTCTCATATCCAACATTGTCTGCTCCCTTAAATGTTGAGATGTCCCCAGTTAAAATTATTTTCCCCTCTGCATCCCAGCATGCTGCCTCCAAACCCTACAATTGACTTCTGCAACTGGCCCACCCCAGAAGTTATCCCTATCATATCCCTTTAACTTGAATGATCAGCTGAAACCCTGACCAACTGGAATGACAGCCCCAATTGTGCTCCACCTCTGAATGATATTTGTATCAGCTTCCTGCCTGACTTGCGACTACAGCCCAGACTGGATGCAGTGGAATTTCAGGACTGACCATGACCTGACCCCTGGACTGTAAAAATATGAAACTCCCGACCAACCCAGTGAGTGACCATGTCCCAGGCCCTGGGTTGAAAATTGGATGACATTCTTCACTGAGTGTGTCAGAATGACAATAGCCCCCTTGATTGAGGAATGATCCTCTTAAGCTTTGAAACATGGCTATTTAGTTCAAACACCATTTTGTGTACTTGCCACTTAAGCTGCTGGTATATGGTATAGATGTTACATTGACACAGGTCGGTGCAGTACAGCAAAATTTCCACACCCTTTGCCGTCCATCGCTAGCAACCATGACAAGTTGCCTGGACTTGCATTTGTGAGCCTTAAAAAATAGGTAGGCATGCTACACAATAATCAGTAATAGGTTTCAGTTTATCTTTTGACCGTAATGGATGTTTTAACAAGTATTCCTGAGGTAGTGCCATTAGGAAAAATTATGGCAACAAACAGCAGTGGAAAAGTTAGCTCAATTTTTTATAAGACACTGACTACTGAAAGTAATATAATAAATTTTATATCATAAATATTCAAATAAATATTGAATTTTTTGGAAATTAAATAATTTATGTCTTTACCTTATCATCCGCAGATTCAAGGACCAATGTAAAGACAGCATCAAGCATGACAGATCATAATTAGACATAATTGTCAAGAATGTCTTCATGGCTTTGATTGAAGGCTACTTTTTATCATTTGCTATTAGGGTTGCCTCTAATGAATCCACAGGATTTGAACTGTAAAAGGCATTAAGTGAGTGGATCCCTTAAATTGATGAAAGAAAAAATTATACATCAAAACTCAAAGACTACACTATTGACTGAAGTGTCAGGTTTCTGAAAAAAATGAACCAAAGGTTGTGAGTTGGCCAAACTGAAAATGAGAGCACATAAAAATGTCAAAGCTCAGACTTTTGTTACTGGAGACAATGTTTTAGCATTATTACCTGTCTCTGAGAGACTATTAAAAGCTCAGTTCATTGGACCTTACCAAATCAAAAAGAAATGCAATGACGTGAATTATGTCAAGAATTCTGTAAATGGGGAAAATTCAGCATGTGTATCATATTAATATTTTATTGAGATACTATCGACCAGGAAGATAGCGTAGAAGTGTGTTTGCAGTGGTGAAAAAATAGGAAGTGAAATAAAAGTATCAGAAGAATTTGAAAATGAATTGAAATTGAAATGTTGATCCTCTAGTAATCAGATTGAATAATATTGAGTAAAAAGTTAAATGGAATATTATGCTATCTCCAGAAAAATATCAAAGTGACTTCTAAAGCAAACACAGACTCATAAATTGATATGTGTAAATAGGCCATGCTATTAATGGAGCGGTTGTTTTAGCCATGAAACATCATGACTACAATCTCAATCCAGAAAGATTAACTCAAGTGAGGAGAGAAGATAAATTCAAGATGAACAATGATATTACTGAACTGAGTGACAATAGCTGGAGAGTTGGAGCTCACTTATTGTGATGGTGACAGAACTACATGGGTCACAAAGACTGTATTGATTATTACGAAGTCAATGCAATATTAAGGGTTAATTCAAATCTGATTTCCTCAATTGGAAGAGTGCATTGAGAGACTGGACAAACAAGATGTGAAAGGTGCTATCCTTTCACTGAAGCAAGTTTTAAAATGTGTAACATTGGGAGATGTGGGGTGTTGGGGATCAACTCCTGTGATTGTTCTGCAGGTCCAAAAGCTGTTGAGTTAGACTCGAATTTCTTTTACAACAGCTCCCTGATTTTTTCTGTCCTAACATTTGAAACCCAATGCGTTTCTCAATATTTTGAAAGAGATTTCTTTATTTTTATCATGAAATGATATAATACAGAGCTGCATTTGAACCATCATGCCTGTGCCGATTCTTTGAAGAAGATACTCAGTTAGGTGTACTCCTCTGCTTTTTCTCCCATAGCCTGTGAACAGCTTTCCCTTCAAATATTTATCTAATGCACTTTTGAATTTCATTACTGAACTTGCTTATATAATCCTTTGAGGCTGTGCTACTCAAATCACAATAACACTTTGCATAAAAATAAATTCTTTAAGTAACTAGTCGTTCTACCTAAAGCTGTGCTTATTGGATTCCATTCTGCCAATTAAAACACTTTGACTTCATTTGCTGTGTCAAAGCCTTTAAGATTTGAAAGACCTCTATTAAATCTTCAGTTATTTTTCTTCGCCCTGAGGAGAATATGCCCAGCTTCCCCAATTTGTCTATGTAAAAGTCTCTCAAACCTGGTGCTATTCCAATTAATCTTGACAGGAAGATTGTGGTTATGCAATGTGGTGCCAGAATTGAACACAATGGGCCAAAATTTATCTGTTCTTGGAAATGGGGCTGAAGGCAGGGATAGGGTAGAAATGGAAAAATAGTGGTAAGCCATGTCAAGATCCTTCCCAATGCATTCCGACTGAAGGGGATGTTTTCCAAGGCCTGTTGGGGAACAAAATAAGCTATACACATCATAGAAGGAGGCAAGCAATTAAATTGATTAAGTCCCCGATTAGGTATGAATTTGCAGCCTTGCTTGTATTTTACTGCCAGAGAACAGAACCAGAGGTTCCAAGCCCCAATTACAGGGTTATGAATGGAAAGGTTTTGCTCCATTTGAGGCACCTTAACAATTTAAATTTTCCTCAGTTTGTAATAGCATGAATATATCTGAAGGTGTCTCTGTGTTGGGCTTTCACAATTCCCACATTGCCTCAGCAGTGTCCATCTCTCTCATCATGGCTGCCAAGGCTCCAGAGCTGGTAGCTTTCTGATTGAACCCACTGTATCAAACAGATAACGGAGGCAGTAAGTCAGACATGGGTACTGTTCGATCAAGTGTGTGCTCATAGGACCTACTCAATTCTGAGATTGGGTTCTGGAAGACCAGGATAAAATCCAGCCTAAAGTTCCATCTGAGATATACCAGACTTTATAAAGGTTTATCATAACTTTCTTGCTTTTGTGTATTATTTCTCAATTTATGAAGCCAAAGTTACCATGTATTTTAGCATCTTTATCACTTTTCCCGCCACATTTGAAAATTTGTATGTGTACACTCCAAATCTCTTTGTTCCTGAATCACCTTTACAATTACATCGTTTAGTTCAGAGCACCTTTCCCATAGATATATTATGTCAGACAACTAATAAATATGAAACCCATTGAAGGGTATAATGTGATGTCCTTACAAGCTGCTTGGGTGTTTTTACGAATCTCAATGTAATTATTTCCCCACTTGTGGGACTTAGGAGTCACAAGATGACCAGCATTTATTGCACATCCCTAGAGCACCTTGAGAAGGTTCTAGTGAGCTGCATTCTTGAACCGCTCGAGTCCACGTGCTGTAGGTAGGCCCACAATGCTCTGAGGGAGGTAATTCCAGGATTTTTACCCAGCAGCAGTGAAGGAGCAGTGATATATTTCCAAGTCAAGATAGTGAGTGGCCTTGAGTGGAACTTGCAAGTGATGGTGTTCCAATATAATTGCTGCCCTTGTTTTTCTAGATGGAAGTAATCGTGGATTTGGAAGGTGCCGTCTAAAGATCTTTGAATTTCTGAATTTTATCATGGAGGGAAGGTCATTGATGAAGCAGCTGAAAATGGTTCGGCCCAGGACACTTCCCTGAGGAGCTCCTGCATAGATGTCCTGGAGTTGAGATGGCTGACCTCCAATAACCACAACTACAAACCAGCACAGACTTTGTCCAGTGATTCCCATTAATTCTAGTTTTGTTAGGGATTCCACTTTGAAAATTTGTATTCTCAGAAATGTGCATCATCTGAAATACTGTAATGGAAGTAATCACCAATAGCACATTCGAATGATACCTTTCCACCAATAAACCTGTTTGGATTAGATCAGAACCACGCAACTCTTGACCTTACCAGTGTCTTGTCCCAGACATCAATGAAAGCTGAATGCCAGAGATACTACTTTTGACTTTCAGACAACATTCAGCATGAAATTAGACCAAAATGTTCTAACAGAGCTGTTGTCCTTCGGCATTGAACAGAATATATTGCTGTGACTGGAGTTATAATTGGCTAAAAGGAAAACCGATGTAGCTTTTGGAGGCCAGATGCACAGGAGGAGTTTCACAGGGAAGTGTCCAAAGTACAACATCTTATCTGATTTATCATTGAACTACAATGACATGATAAGATGGTGGCTGAAGCGATTTGTTAATGATTACACAGCATTCATCTCCATTCATAATGAAGTAGCTCATGCAAACCTACAGCAGGATCTTGACAATATTTCAGCCACAGTGACACAGTGACACACTTCCAACTGAAGAAGTCTAATTATCTCCTGTTGGCATTCAATGTCATAACTATTAACATTTTAGGAGCCGACCCTTGACCAAAAGTAAATCTGTATTAGTTACATCACCATTATGGGTGAAAAAACTGTGCATACTCTGAGGGGCGTGGTTCACCTTCACACCTTCAGAACGTTTTGCGCTGCCATCTTCAGAGTTCAAGTGAAGAATGTGACTGAATAATCAACCAATTGCTTTAGGTGCAACAACATTCAAAACCTTACATCATTCATGACAGAGCAATTGCTTATCTGATTGAATATTTTAATTCTAATCCCATTTTCCAGCACCTGACCATAGTTTTGTATGCTATGGCTTTTCAAATGCTTATCTAAATACTTATTAAATATCTCGACAGTTCGTGCATCTATCATACATTCAGGCATTGAATTCCAGACACACTCTGGCCTCTTGAAAATATTTTTCATCCAATCCCCTTTAAACCTTCAGCTCCTTTCCTTACGGCTATGCTCCCTGATTATTGACCACTCTACTAAGGAGAGAAGGTTCCCCCTTTGTATGGCTCATAACTTTGTACACCTCAATCAGGACCCCCTCAACCATCTTTGTTCTAAGGAAGACAACACCAGCCTACCTATTCATAGGGATAGACTGCAGAAAATACACATGGAAGATGATTTATTTATAATGATTTTTTTTGGTATGCTTTTGTTTTTGCCATTGTTTGAAAATTGTGCGCTATTCACTTGCCATTCATTACAGTTGAGTGCACTCCTGTCCTTGACTTAGTATCACACAGCAGTGTATGTGAATTGAGTGTTCATCTGTCTGCCTGCAGACCATTTCTGTCCTGCTAATCTCTCTATTACCCTTTCAATTTCTTTACCATACTCATTACGTCCAATCTTATTTTCAGTAGCTGTTTTTCTTTCTATCCAGAGGTCAATTCCACTTTCCTTCAGTATGCTCAATTAATTCTGTCACTACTGTTAACCTAATTTGTAAATCAGAGCGGCATTTAATTAGTGATTCTTTTGTCCATATTTCTTAATAGTTCTGCCATTTCCAACTGAAATAGGAATAGGGAATTGCAACATTTCACAAACCTTAAGTAAAGAAATTCTCAACTTATTCTTAAATAAGTCCCCTTATTTTGTGATAGCAGGTAAGTAAGCAGTGCAAAAGGCATGCAGGGTTATTGGTGTCATGGGACTAGGGTTGATGAGGGCAAGTGATGCAAGATGTTGCAGGCAATAGTGAGAGTGATAGAGCATTAGTTTTGGTGAAATGGGCAGAGTAGCAGAGATACAATGAGTGTGAAGTATCACAGAGATGATGGCACTTACATTGGCAGAGTATTGAAGGACATTGACCTTCTTCCTTCCTTGCTGTACGTTCCTCCAGCTGAGATTGCTTTAACCCAAGTGGTAACCTTAGACCAGCTGACACAGTCTGGTGTTGTGTCCTCCACTGCTGGCCTTGGGCGAAGAGGAAATCTTGCCTCTGCACCACTATATTCAGCAAGATCTCTAGGGCACTGCCCACAAAGTGGGATGCCAATTTCCCCTGTCTGCCATGTCTGGGGCAAATATTAGGGGCCACATAGGGCAGCTCCAGAGACAGGGCATGGGTCTGGGTGCACAACAGGATTTTAAAGATAGTGTAGGTGGAAGGGATGCCACTGAATTCCAGGATATCCACCGAAGTGCCTGTGGTAAGATAAGGCTAGAATTGGACATCAGATGTCATAGTATTGCGAAGTTAAGGAGAGTAGTTGTGGATTGGGAGGCAGGACTTTAGAATTTGATGTTTGTAAAATATCGGTATTTGTAAAATGCAAGGGAGAAAGCAGTTCGTGGTTCCTTTAAAAGACGATGTGCTTTTCTACGCTTAGAGATTCAAAAAGGCTATCTGTGGGCAGCAGCTTGTGGGTTTGCAGGTGCACATGAATTGAAACATTTGTATCAAAAGGCCAAACAGTTCATAGGCCAAGCAGCAGTTTTGTTTTGTTATCAAGACAACAAGTTTTGAATTTAGCCAATCAATTCGAACCAGACACTTTTGATACCAAAAAACCAATTAAATGTAAATCAGATGGTTTTGACAACATATGACCAAACCTATTGTAAAAAATATTGATTGGTCATCAACGGTATAAAAAACGGGAGCAGTTGGGCAAAGACAGGAGAGTGAAATGCCATCTGCTGGAGATAAAAGCTCTCAGCTCTTGGAGAAAGCACCATCTATTCACAACAGTACCACGGCACTCCTCGCTAAGATTCCTGACAGAAAAATTCACAGAGAACGTATTCCTGATAGAACATTTGGAGAAGGCACAGAGCATTCCAGAAGACAAGTAACCTGGCTGTAATTTTGAGACACTCAATTCTAGTTTTTTATTTTATTTTATATAAGTAGGACTTATATTTATTGGAACAGCATACGATTAGAATCTTGTTTTATTCGGGAATAGTTAGTAGTTAGAAGGGATTTATTCAGTTTGCTAATAATTTAGTTAATTTGTTCCCTGGTAAGAATTAGATAAAAAATTGTTACTTTTTGGTTGTAAAGTGAGTGTCAGGGATTTATTTTGTTTAACCACTAGAAGTTGCTGAAGGGCAGGTTACACCACTTTTCCACTCCTTTCACAGATTATAGGGTGAGGTGCTCCTCTTTGGGTGTTATGGTTTTTGTTCTCAGAAGGGAGCCAACCTCTGCTTTATAACAATAGGGCCAGAGTAAGTAGTTAATGGGCCGAGTTTGTTAAGTAACAACAAAAAACTCATAAGGTGCCACGGCAATAATCCATCAAAAAAGATTGCACAACTCAGACATAGCCAAAAAAAAACTAAAATTCAGACCCACATCTAGAATATTGTGTGCCAATTTAGTTGCCTTATGTAAGGAAAGATATAAATGCATTTGAGACAGTTCAAAGGAGATTTACAAGACTGATACCTGGACTAATTGGATTAAAAGGATGGTTGGACAGGTTGGACTTGTTTCCACTGGAGTTAGAAGAGTAAGGGCTGACTTGATTCAAGTGTGTAAGATCCTGAATGGTCTTAACAAGGTGGAATGTGAAAAGGATATTTAATTTTGTGGGCCAGGCCAGAACTAGAGAGCACTGTTTTAAACATTTTCAAAACAGAGATGAGGATTTCTTTTTCTCTGAGAGGGTGGCAAGACTTTGGAACGCTATCTCAGAAGGCAGTGGAGACAAGGTCAGTGGAAGGGTCACTCGACCTTAAACATTAACTCTGATTTCTCTGTACAAATGCTGCCAGAACTGCTGAGCTTTTCTAGCAATTTTTATTTTTGTCATTGAATATTTTTAAGACAGAGGTGGATAGATTCTTGTTGTGCAGGGGAATTGAGGGTTACCAGGATGTAGTGGAGATGGCAGTGTGAATTCAAAGTAGAAACAAATCAACCCTGATCTTATTGAATGGTGGAGCAGGATCAAAAGACTGAATAGTCTATTTCTGATCAATTTGATACATTGTGTGTAACATCTCTTAACAGATTTAACTCAAGCATGATTTCCATTTCATTGAGCAATGTTGACTCTTCCAAATCATTTTATGATTTCTGAGTACTCTGATACCATGGCCTTTGCTTTAACCTGTGCTTTAAGCCACTACCGCTACTTGCGCATTGATATACCAATCTAGAGTATCTCAGGCTGTGGATATCTAGGTGTATAAACTGCACCTGAGGCTTCTTGCTCCTTACCTCGAGGCAAGGATCTTCAACAACTTATGCACAGTAACACTCCTTTATTTACATTTGTACATAATAACTTCTCATAGCTTTCATCTGGTATCAAGGATCTCTCTTTTCAGATGCTCATTCTCGACAGGTGTCTTCTATCTTCCTAATGTTAGAGTCATGATTTACATGAATGTCATTATATCATATCTCCTCCAAGTTTCTCTCTACTTAGTTTACTTTTGCTTACTTATTTGCATATATAGTTTATGTAATAATGAATGCCATTATTAACAACATTATTACCATTATCACTGCAGCAATTATCATCACTACCTTCACCTCCTAACGCGCTCCACAAAGTCTGAACCTCCAAGATTGAGATGATCTGAAATTCTGTCTAGATATCCTGATATGATTCATTTCATTTCAACACGAGGGCAATGGTGTTTTATTATGTCTTTACAGTTTTACCACTCTGTACACTATCTGTTGCAGTACAAACATGGCTGTTCCGTATCTTGTAATATTCATATTTGGTCTCGCTTCATGGTTCAAGTAAGATTAGTGACTGGCTATTCCTCCTTGAGTGTCCTTCAAGCATTTGAACAAAATAAGATCTTGGTCGATCAAGATGTCTGATGACTGTGTCAACTTATCTCCTGTCCCTTAATTAGACTTTCTGCCCTGGCTTTAAAGGTTGACACCTAATATCTAGTGTTGTACCACCTCTTCTGGTTTTGTCAGTAGCTGTTCTGGAATTGATTTTCCTTGTTGTGATTGTGAGAAGTTTTGTTTGGTTTGAGTGCATGTTCGAAAGCTGGCACATCCACTTTAAGCTCCCTCTCAATGACAATTCCACAGATTGTCCAACGATGTGGCATTGCTGTAATTGAGTAGAAATAATTCTCAGTCTGGATTCTTATACATCATAGATGATAACATAATTATATGTCATCAGCCTTAACCTGAATTTTTGTATGCATTGACACATTTTGAGGTTTATTTTGATCCCAATAACATATTCAAAGAATTACAGCCCATCTTGATCTGGAATTTCAGTACCATGAAGCATTCTGCGAACCTTTCACATCCCCTTTAACTTTTCACGCTTCCTTCTCTATGCTTGCATGTCTCTATTCAAAGCTGTTGGCATGAAACATACCAGTTTTTGTGCTCTGTCAGTTTGTTGTTGAGTAAGGACTGCTCCTAGTCCTGCGTATAATGCATCCAAAGCTATTAAAGTGAATAAGCCTGAAATGTGGTGTATTACTAAATCAGTAGAAAGTAGTTTCTCTTTAATCCTTTCAAAAGCTGCAACCTGTTCCTGATTCCAATACAATTACTGGCCTTTTTCAAAGAGTCTTCTGCCTTGTCAAAAACTAGTTAGGTTGGGGATAGTTAGGTTCTTGTCTAAGTAACACTGTACATAATTTTACGAACCTTGGTGACAGACATTCGCGAACAGCGCTCATCTTCCCTTGATCCAGTGTGATGTTTTATCCTTTAATATTGTGTGCTAAGAATGCAATTTTCATTTGAAAAAATTGGCATTTCTCAGTTACTGTAAGGCCTGCATTCTGTAGTCCATTCAACACATTGTGACTAGAGAGTCAGCATTGTTTCTTCGTTTTGCAAATCTCTCGGACATAATCCACATAACAGATGGTTTCCTGTTTCCTGTCTAAGATTCTAGACATTATCCTCTGGAAAAATCTCTTGCAGAGGAGATACCAAAGGGTAGATGGTTGAAGGGATGCCACATGTATGACATGATAAATAATGTCAGCAATCTTGATTCTTGGTCTAAGGGTATCTCCCAGAACACAATGTTGGTATCCAGTACTGTGAAAAACCTGTTTGTTGCCAATTGTGCTACACTATCATCGACAGACAAAATGGGATGGATGTCCCTTCTAACTCCTTTAAACGAGTGAAATCCACACATAGTCTTAGTTCTCCATTTTGTTGGGAATAGTTAATAGACTCGAGTACCAAGGTGTAAACTCAGTCAGTGTCAATTTGACCCCACTTCCAATCATGCTGTTTAACTGAAATTTTAATGCAACTCTTCACCTCAAAGGGTGAAGAATTTTCCTAGGGTATGCAAGCAAGATGAGTTTAGCAACTTCTTGCAAATTAATGAGATAGTCTTGCTTCACACTTTTGAAAAGCTTTGGAAATTTTCCTGACATTCTCCCCCATTTTCTGAGTACTGTATGTATTCAGTCTAAGAGACCTAGAGGAATACATGCATTTCTCCTCAACAATGAGGTGTTTTGATTCCTCACTATATGCGATGTTGCATTGATATTTCATTCTTTACATTGATTTGCTCATGCAACTGAAGATCTGCACCTCCAGGACACTGGAGTTTTATGTTTGTTTGTCTGATTCTCACAGACTTCAACCATGGCAAGCTGGATTAAACAAAAGACAGAATAAAAACCAAAAGAACTGAGGCAGTGTCATTGGAACCGAAATGTTAACTTTGATTCCTCTTGACAGATGCTGCCAGACCTGCTGAGTTTTTCCAGCAATTTCTGTTTTTGTTAAACAAAAGACACTCTGAACTAAAATTAACATTTTACCCAAGGACAATTAAACCAGCCAGCAAAGTTCCACTGGGAGGTGTGATAAAGTTTTCAACTTCTGTTTGATTTACACCATAATGAGAATCTTCACATGTTGGAAATGAATATCACCTATGATTACCAAGCTTGAAAAACAACTTCAGCAGGCATAATATATAAACAGGAACTGCTATTTCAAGGAGTTCTCTTTTTGGCAGCAAGATGATGGAACTAAGTCTGCAGAGTTGACTGGACATAGGCTGGAGAAAGCTCTCCCTTTGTTTGTTGAGAAGAAAAGCACGCTAATACTGACTGGGAAGAAACATTAGGACTTGAGTAACTAGCAGACAATTGCGTTATTGAATAATGCTAAAACAAACTGCTCAGTCAATGATCCAATCATGGTCAGGCAGCATCTGTGTGAAGAAAGCAGAGTTAATGTTTCAAGTTAACAAATGACCAAAGAGTCACCAGACTCAAAATGTTAACTCTGCTTTCTTCGCACAGATGCTGTTTTAAAACTATTTTCTTTTCGTATTGGTACTATCCTGTGTGTGTGTAGAGGCCCCATGCTTCATGTCATGTTTTTATTATAATCTAAGGTATAGCAGGTAGTAAGTTTGTTCTTTCTTCAACTCAAGAAAACTTTGCAATTGGTTCGTTATTGCTTATGGTGAAAGTTGTTCAATACAGTTTAAGTTGGAGAAGGGTATAGCCTTGTGCTAAAAATGAATTGGTTGCAATCAGCTGAGGATGTTAAAATAAAGGGGTCATCCCTTTTTAACTGGTTGTAACAATGCTAAAAATGTGCAAGGGTAGGTAATTAATCAGGGCTGCAGTTTGATGCTTTTATATAGAGTCCCTGTAGAAGTAGGCCATTCAGCCCATCAAGTCCACATCGGCCCTCCAAACAGCATTCCACCCTATCCCTGTAATTCTGCACTTCCCATGGCTCGTCCACCTAGCCTGCACTCCATAGACACGATGGGCAATTTAGCATGGCCATTCCACCGAGCCTGCACATCTTTGGACAGTGGGTGGAAACCAGAACACACCGGAGGAAATACACACAGACACGGGGAGAATGTGCAAACTCCACACAAACAGTCACCTGAGGCTGGAAACGAACCTAGGTCCCTGGTGCTGTGAGGCTGCAATGCTAACCACTGAGTCACCGTGCCGCCCATGTTTGCTTACTGTTGCCCACATGACTGTCACAAAATGACTACATCAGATTTTGACTTTGAATACTTTTAATACACACAGTTTATGCAGTAGGCAACTTAGCCTTATCAAAACCAGATTCATTGATGAACAGTGAAGTTTTTAAATGTAGCAATTGCTGCTATGGACCCTAAGCCCGACAGCCAAAATTTGGCTAGGATCCAGTTATACAAGTTACAAGCAGAAACTTCAACTTTATTATTCTCTCCACTGGAGGTACTCAGCATTTCCTGTATTTCTGGTTTTTGTTTCATTTTTTTTTAACTATGGGACAGGGCGAGAAACCAGGCTGCAAGTTTACCTCAGGCAAAACAGGGTTTGAACCCCATGCTGTTGGTTGAACTGCCTGTGAGCCAACTGAGCTATCTCCTTCTCTCCACTATCCCTAATACCTATTCAGCTATCACAAATAAGCAATGATTTTAAAAACTTTAGTTTATACAATATTAATACTAACATCTGCCAGCTGGACGTGGCCTCAATATACTTCTCTTGTTACCCTGGTTCATCTGAGCTGCCTCCCAGACTTACTTGCAGGCTGGCTTTAATTGGAGATGAATGATTTTCCAAAAGACTGTCCAGTACAGTTTGCTGAATTTAAGCAGATATCATCGAAGGCCAATTTGTGGAAAACCTCAGATTGACAATTTCAGGCATATGTTGAAGACACAATGCCCATTTTGTACTGGTTTCCAGTGCTAGACAAACTTCTCAGCTGATAGATAATCTCTTTCTTTTCCTCTGGCATTCAAGTGATTTAATCTTTTCCACAAGTTTCATGTAGGTGTCTGCTTCATTTTATTGGCTATAGTTTACCATGTTAGGATTGGGTTCTTTTGCTCCTATGTCTGTTAGTGAAATTTCTCCACTGTGAAATTGCATTTTCTAAAGTGCTCTGAATCACTGTTGGAGTCTGACATTGTTTGTGTCGTATGTTCAGGATCCACAGTAAATTCCATCCATCTACTGCTCCACATGCATCATTTCATTCATCATATACTGATTATTGAGGCATTAACTAGCTTTTGGAACTGACAGACATACACATTCATTTGACTGGTAATAAAATATGAAGCATCCACCATGGAACCATATTGTGCTGATACTCAGATGTGCATCATTCCTACGCACAGGGAAATAGCAGTCTGCCTCAAAGAATCATGATTACTTTAAATAAAGAAAGTCAAACTGACAGTATTAAAAATGCATAGCATGGCTCAGTTTTCATTTTGAAAGAAGCCATCATTGCATCATATTCTTTTTACCTTGGAGATCTGACTTAGATAAATGTATTTTGTTTCCATAATTTGATTGCTTTATGTCTTCCTGGGAAGGTGTGAAAATTAGCTGATGGAATGTTTCTTCGTTGCTGCCCAATATTGAATGACATAAGGTATGGCTTTTGCAGCAACCTCTGACTGTTCTTTCTTTGGCAAGTGTACTGGGCACTGCTACATTAATGCTCTTCAGCCTGGCAATCTCACTGAAAATCAGCAAAAAGTCAATTATTTGGTTTTGAAAACAAACAAGGCTGCAATCTAAGACGTGGGTGCTCTGCATGGGAAACCAGCTCTCTAGAGCTGAAGTTAACAGGTCACTCTGTGACAGGTATATTAATAAATGGTAGCAGGTACTTCATTCTAATTAACAGCAATCAAAAATCATTTAAACAGTCTGTTGTCATTTGTTAGCTAGAAAGGGCAATGGGGTTGCTGATGGGGCAGGATAAAGCTGACAGTTTAAGAAATTGTTATTTACACTTAATGAATACATTTCACACACTGTGTACTGTTCTTCAAGAATGTCGACTGAAATTACATTGTCAGTAAAGAACAGTAGATTTCAATTGAATTTGAACCTTTTAATACTATACTTCATTTGGATCCCACGTTTCTCCACAATTCACATCCATTACAATAAACCTCATTTATATTAAATTCTATTCACTGGCAACATAACATTTTTATCTGACCTTGAATAGGGTTATTTTTTTCCGGGATTAGTTACTAAATTATAATTTTTTTTTCATCAAATCCACTTATTTTACAAACATACAAACAAGAAACAAGAGTAGGCCACTCAGCCCTTCAAACCTGCTCTGCCATTCACGGAGTATATAGCTAATCTGATTTTGAATTCCCTCCCTAAGGGCATTGTGGGCTACCTACAGAACATGGACTGCAGCAGTTCGAGAGGGTAGCTCACCATCACCTTCTCAAGGTTAACCAGGGATGGGCAATAAATGCTGGCCAGCCAGCAATGTCCACATTCCCCATGTGAATAAAAACAATGTCAACCCCACATTCCTGCATTTTCCCGGCTACCTTTCACCCCCTTGGTAATTAAGAAACTGTCTATCTCTGCCTTAAAACTATTTAAATTTTTTGCATTCACTGCCTTTTGAGGAAGAAAGTTCCAAGAGTCTCAGCTCCTTTCATTAACCTACAGACAAAAAGTGCCCCAAAATAAATAGCCTTTACTTTTTTTGGTACTTAATGTTCTGATCCTTTGGTATACAGGACTTGAGTACTGCTGAAAAAAAGAAACTTTTTTTGAAGCTTTGCAACTTGTACACATCAAGACAATCAGAAGGAAATACCAAAGAAAGGGAAAAACAACATTTATACTGTAAGAGTGCTGATTGGTTGGCATGTGGATGTCATGGGTTGAGGCATTACCATGGAGAATGTACCAATTAATTATGACCAATAGTTAACTGCCAAGCTTTGTTTAAATTTTTAGCCAGAGAAGTTGACTCTGATTTGCCAAGGCATTTTTCTAAGAAGTGAACTAGAGAATAACTGTCACATGTTTTATTTCAACTCACATTGCCAAAGGCACATTTTAAACCAATAACGTTTTCAGTGAGAAAAATAACTAACAACTGCACACCTTGTCAGATTAGAAAAGTTTTTAGTGTAGACACTCATCATCGTTGTCAGCTCAACTTGAGGATGACATCTACTCAGCGTTGAGAGCTTCTACCATGGCTCTTCATGTGACTGATTAAGCTGATTCTTGACACACAGATCTTTGGACATGTGGGGCAAATATCTCATCTCCACCTATAGATATATTGGTCAAATTTAACAAAAATGAGTTAAGAGATATTAGTCTGAATTTTAGGAATTAATAATGAATGCAGTCAGGACTTCATATTTTAAATACCCAGCCTTCAATTCAAATCCATTTAATAATGGCAGAGCAAGGGGAGGCAATAACCCATTTCAAGGACCGCAACTTCCCCTCCACAGTGGTCGAAAACGCCCTCGACCGCGTCTCTCGCGTTTCCTGCAACTCATCCTTCACACCCCCTCCCCGCAATAACAACCAAAATAGAATCCCCCTCATCCTCACGTACCACCCCACCAACATCCGGATCCAACGCATCATCCTCAGGCACTTCCATCATCTGCAATCTGACCCCACTACAAAGACATTTTTCCCTCCCCACCCTTATCTGCTTTCTGGAGGGACCACTCTCTCTGTGACTCCCTTGTCCGCTCCACACTCCCCTCCAGCCCCACAACACCCGGCACTTTTCCCTGCAACCGCCGGAAGTGCTAGACCTGCCCCTACACCTCCCCCCTCACCCCCATCCCAGGCCCCAAGAAAACCTTCCACATCAAACAGATGTTCACCTGCACATCTGCTAATGTGGTATATTGTATCCACTGTTCCCGATGTGGCCTCCTCTACATTGGGGAAACCAAGCGGAGGCTTGGAGACCACTTTGTGGAACACCTACGCTCGGTTTGGGACAAACGACTGCACCTCCTAGTCACAAACCACTTCAGCTCCCCCTCCCACTTCTTCGACGACATGTCCATCCTGGGCCTCCTCCAGTGCCACAACGATGCCACCCGAAGGTTGCAGGAACAGCACCTCATACTTCTCTTGGGAACCCTGCAGCCCAATGGTATCAATGTGGACTTCACAAGCTTCAAAATCTCCCCTCCCTTGACCGCATCCCAAAACCAGACCAACTCGTCCCAGCCTCCCTAACCTGTCCGTCTTCCCTGGACTGACCAACCCCCACCCTAACTCTCCACCTACACTCAACTTTACTGGCTCCACCCCGCCTCCTTGACCTGACCATCTCCTCTCCACCTATCTGCTCCTTTATCCATCTTCCATTCGCTTCCCCCTCTCTCTCTTTATTTCAGAACACCCTTCCCCTCCCCCATTTCTGAAGAAGGGTCCAGACCCGAAACGTCAGCTTTCCTGCTCCTCTGATGCTGCTTGGCCTGCTGTGTTCATCCAGCTCCACACTTTGTTAACCCATTTCTAGTGATGTGTTGAAAATTTACTTAGTAGAACTGCTAGCCTTTCATTTAACCAGCTGTGCAGACATCAGGAAACTGACAACTAAAAAGGGGGCAGAGAACAACCTCAATGATAAGGAAATTGCCTTTGCTGCAATGTAAATGGGTCAGGAAGCACTGTCAAAACTCCATACTATTTGGGACTAGATTACTTTAGGATATCTAGTTGGCATGGATGAGTTGGACTCAAGAGTTTGTTTCTATGACTCTATGACATGAGGAAGATGGAGAAACTGGTGAGAATGGAAAAGAACTCCTTGCAGGAAGCATTGTGTGTGAGGAAGTGTAGTCAAGGTAAATGTGGGAGTCAGTGCATTTGTAGTGGATATTAGTGAACAGCCTTTCCCAGAGAAAAGTGAAGTCAAGGCAGAAAAGGTACAGGGGTACATCTGATATACCCTTTTTTTCCTCAATTAAGGATTCTCCCCCAACCATGGTAGACAGGGCCCTCAGTTGTGTCCAATACATTTCCCACAATTCTACCCTTATCCTTTCTCCACCTTTCCAGAACAAGGACAGGGTTCACCTTATCTTCATTTTCCACCCACCAGTCTGCACATTTAAAGAATCATCCTCTCCATTTCTGCCACCTCCAGCAGATATCACCACTAAACATATCTTCCCCTACCCTCAACTATCAGCATTCTAGAAGGACTGTTCCCTCCATAGCACTCGGGTCCAGTCCTCCATCATTCCTCATGCTCCCTCACCAATTCTAGCACCCACGTCCCCTTTACTGCCCATGGCGTCTTCTGCAGAAGTAACATTTGCCCATTACTTCTTTCCTCCTCACCATCCAAGTTCCTAAACATATCTTCCAGATGAAGCAGTGGTTTAGGCGTACTTCTTTCAACCCAGTTTATTGTATTCACTGCTCATAAATATATGCTCTTTTACATCAACTTTCCAGTTGCTTACCATCTCAATAAATTACTTTGCTCCCAAGCCAATACCTACTGCCATACTTCAGTGAAGCTCAAAGCAAACTGGAGGAGCAACACCTCATTTTACTTCAGGTATTTTACAGTCTTCAGGACTCAACATTGTGGGGACTAACAACTTCATAGGAAGAACACTACTTTCCATTTGATTACCTCCATTCCTAAGCCCTGGTGCCCTATTATGTCGTTAGGATTGCTCTTAGCAAAGATGACCTATTTTCTATTCAAAGTAAAAACCGGAAGAACTGCAGATGCTGTGAATCAGAAACAAAAACAGAAATTGCTGGAAAATCTCAGCAGGTCTTGCAGCATCTGTGGAACGAAATCAGAGTTACTGTTTCAGTTTGAGTCACTGAGTCACTTCTGAGGAAGGGTCACTCGACCTGAAACATTAATTCTGAAGGCAGCCACAGTGACTGACACCCTATCTTTTGTTGGGTGCAGGACTTTCTGTGTAAATAACCTATGTTGATAACAAAAGGTGCAAAAGACATTCTTAACTTTCAGAAGAATCATTGGTGGTAAACCCAAGAGCTGCACAGACTCCTCCAGACAGTGAGAAATGTAACTCCTGATATTGAATGCCAGGTCTCTATCATTCATTCAGCTCCAGCCTCAGTGTGTGCAGCAACTTGAAGTTGCCATGCCAGCTCAGTAACCAGCACATTATAATCTAAAAGGGAATGCTTGCTGCACTCCAAACCCCTTCCTATCCCAGACTCACATCAATGGATTCATACAGAGCAGGAAAGGTCTTTCAGCCCATTGAGTCTGCACTGACAATAACTATCACTAAAGGTGCACTTATCCCAATTTTCTGCACTTGCTCCATATCTTTGAATATTATGATACTTCATTCGTCTTTTTATTACATTCAATACAGACCATCATTAAACTTGCATGACAGATTGTGAAGTGATGATCTGTATCTCCCAAAGCACCCTTGGAAGTTACATGGATAATGGTTCACCTTTAGCTAGCATTGACCTCTTTCTAACTCTGCTGCTAACTTCACCATCATTGAGATTCCTTCTGTTCAATTTGCAAGCACCACTAACACAGTGGAAATGGCCTTTGGCTAGTATTTAATCCCTAAGCACCCTCATTTTGCATGTGTAGTTAGCAGGCGCTGACATGATTGCAAATCATTGTAGCTGGGTTTGAAAATGACTGCTTCCTGTATTTGCCTCTTAATATCCTAGCATCCAGCAAATGTGAATATCAGGCTTTCATCGATCAACTGGTACTGACTCTGTTCATCCTGGGCATTTTCCCAGCCATTTTCTATTCCATGTTCGCATCTATGCAGAAGTAGGGTTCATAGTTTGCAGTGAATGCCATGCACTAGTCTGATCACCAGGTATACCCCCACTGCCTCCACGTGCTCTATAATCTGGCACAATCCTGACAGTCTATTTCCACCCGTCCTATATGGGGAGACCTACCACATTTAGCTTCCAACTGTCAACCCCACTCCCAAGTTCCAGCCTTACACTTTACTGATGCTCATTCTGCTGCTCTATGCTGTCCCCTGTTGAGGTCAAGGCAGTGGTCAAAGTCAATAAAACCCCTTTCCGTGGCTTCCGATGCAGTTCTTTGAGCTTTTCCCCATCAGAATCTTTCTCCCACCTCTGAAAATTACTGTTTTTCCTCTGCGGCCTTGACTCTCCCACATATTTTGGCCGTGCTGTCTCCACTATACCTACGTGACCTCTTGCACACTCCTGAATAATCAATCACCTAATCCCAGGACTATATTTGCTACAGTGTTCTGACTGAATTCAATGAGCGGCCCCAGACCTGACTGCCCTAACCCAACTGACCAGACCCCTAACCGTTGTATTTGCAGTTCACCATATGTCAGTATACAAATTCACTGACTGCTGGCGCTGTCCTTACAGGACTGACTCTTCAGAATGCAGTCAGACAGATCCTCTGACTGGGAGTCCCTCAAATAGATGAGTGACAATGGCCAAGACCCTGGATGGTGTACGCACTGTGCACATACACTGACTGTACCAGGACCTTTAACCAACACACTCCTTCTCCCTCAACTGGAATGAGAATTAGCCACCAACAATTTCTGACATGGCTATCTCTTTGAATGATCATGCAGAATGTTTGATGTGCAGGCAGCTGGTACATGTAGATGATAGATTGACGTCTCGCTGTACCATACAGCAAGATGCTCTCCTCCCACCTTGCCCCCTCCCTCAGGCAGCTTGTCTGTGCATCTGTACTAAGGAACACATTGATACAACAGTTCTGATAAGTTTGAGCTCTGAATAAAGTGCCAATGCCCTAGCAGGCACAGCAAGGAAAGGTGATACATTAATTGTGCAAAATGCAGGTAGGTACTTTGTGACTGAGCATTCAGAGTTGAAGAAGCTTGAAACACAGTCAGGTCCAATCCAAGAGCTGGACACCTGTCCACATGCATAAAACGTCTTCAATGCTACTTGTTGGTGCCCCTTTTCAATGCAAGACTGAGCAGCTTGGAAGTGGGTTGGAGAGGTGCCATGATAGTAGTGAAAGCTTAGCAAGTATCATTTGCCAATATCTAATGGGGTGCATGTGCCTGGTGCCTATAGATTATGCCCTGGAATAGTATTGAGCACCATGGAAACTCATTACAACCACTGGTGAACTAAAGGCACCAGGCAATCACTCATTTCCAAGTTGGGATTTCTCAATGTCTAGTTTGTGCAATGCATTTGGTAAGATAGCCCAAATATTAATTTGGCAGTTTATGATAATAAGGCATCCAAAAAGCTTTATGCCCTTTAACTAGCAACTTGCTGTTGCCTGGCGAGAAATCCATCTTCCTGCTTGGCAAAAACATGGAAGATGGAGCAAAATACTCTTGGTGTGGAGATAGGCTTTGACAAACTTCTCAGTCAATTCTGTCACAAATCTCACCATAGCTCATGTTGCTCAGACTCCTATTATATTTGGCCCAGTATCACTGAATATATTTGTTGAATCTATGCACTTGATCAAAAAGAAGACAGTTTCAATTGATTCATTTAGCATTAACAAATTTATTCACAGTAATGGCTGTATATTGTAGTCAAACATTCATGGAGGGGTATCATTAATCATTTTATTAAATTCCCAAACCAAGTAAACAATATGTTTTTGAACAATCCCACCTTCAGCACGAGGTGGCTTGGAAGCACAACCTTTTGCTGACCCAGACTCTCAGTAACAAATCTCATATTCCCTGCAATAAAAAAGTTTTCAGCTTTGTCAGCTGCCTACTAATCACAACATTTTGTTCTTCTTCCACAGTGCAATGACAGCGTTTATCTGATAAAACAACTTTTACCCACTGTTAGCCTCATATGCTCAAAGTAGTTTGTAATACATGTTCTACAACCATCAAGAATGTTTACATCTTTATAGTTTTACTTTGTCTGATCTGTAAATGACAATTATATTCTTCATATAATGATGCAACAAATTACAAAATTTCTTTAATACAAGAGTAAAATTTCATCATCACACTTGGTCTTTGCATTGTGGAATTTAGGAACATATTAACCCTAATTGTATCATGTGGAAAATAAATGAGATGTGATTTTAGAAATTTAGTTGGCCTATGCACTGCAGTTAGTGAATTTCCATTTGTATTTACATGTCAAACAGACCTGATTTGGTGTTTATATATGCATATTCTATTCTGGTTCAGAGTTACTCAATTAATTCCTGTAATTACACCTTGTGTTTCCTTTACCTGCTCAATATCTCAGCTAATATAGCAAGAGCTAAAGATCAAATTGATAACAGTTGTCCGTGTAATCCATATTAACTAAGGTTTAGGTAGTTAACTAGCATCAAATTTAACAGTCAAATGACTAATACTTGACACAGCATGTTTACAGTAGTTCATTAATTGTGATCTTTCTTGAACAATGAAAACCATTGGTGGAAATCAGAAGTTGGGACTAATCTTGCTGTCACAATCCCATCTTCATCATGAGACGGCTGAGAGGCATGGCCTTTTGGTGACCCAGGCTGTAAGTGTTAAAAGAGGTAAGTTCAGGGCCAAAATGGAGAATGGCCAATTCTAGAACATGTTGGTTAAAAGGCCTGCATTCATTTAAAAAAATTTGGCCTGGTGTTTCTGATACAATTGGTGGTTCATCTTTATACTGCTGAATGTTCTGATCACGTTAAAATCTCACCTCACCACACTATCATCCGCTTTCAGACAAAATGTTATTTATTCCTCTCACTTTGTGGGTAGCACTTTTGAAAGCAAAACTACATTGTGTAATTGATTCTCAGATCACAATGGTGAGCTTCAGAATTAGTGTTCCTGGTGCTGCAGCTTTTCCAGATCATGTACCCTCCCCCCTCAATTTTTCACTCCCCCACCATGTCATATTCTCCTTCCCCAAATACCTATCAGGCTCATCTTGTTTCATTTGAGGCCTTCAACAATCAAGGCCCCCTTTTTTAAAAAAAAAACTCAGAACCCCTCACAATCAAAATGTAAATGCACATCCTGGCCTACCCCAGATCAAAGAGCCGAATCTCACTGCGTTTCCTTGACACCCCTCAAGCCCATATATTTCCCCTATCATATTCTCTTAGCTCCCACCCTCACTTTTAATTACCCTGTATGACTGTCACTATTCCCTCAGCTAACCAACATGGCCAATCAAGCAATTGGAGTTGCCAACAGCCTCAAAAATGCCATGGACAGACTCTGAAACTCCACTTCAGTTTACCTACGAAGCTGCCCCATTGATTGACCTTTGCTCATCCCCAGACCTAGCTAGAAATGACCACAAGTCATGAATGGATAATAAAACCTGTCATCTTTCTCTTATGATCTCAGTCAAGACCAGTAACTTATTTTTATAAAAGGAATCCAAAATCCCAGTTATTTAATAAAATAATTAAGTCACAAAATTTCATGGTTGAACAATCTCTAAATATTAACTTAGCAAGCCCCCTTATTCCAAAAGTATGAATCAGCATAAATCAAACGTGTAACAAGAAAATTGTGGTCCTTGCAGCACACTGCTGGACAAAGGTCTCCAGTCTGAAAAACAACCTTCCACCAACACTGACTCCTACCTTTAAGGCAATCTTGTATCAAATGGCTAGCTTTCCCTGGATTCCACATGATCTAACCTTGCTAACCAGTTTACCATGTGGAACCTTGTCTGATGTTCATATAGACAATGTCTACTGCTCTGCCTTCAAATCTTCTTGGTCACTTCACAAAAAAAAAACACAAGTTCAAGAGACATGACTATCCCTAACCAGTCCTATTTAAAATGAACCTAAGGGGCAATTGTCTTCAAACTGAGGATGGTGCATGTATGGAATGAGGTGCCAGAGGAAGCGGTGGAGGCTGGAACAATTACAACATTTAAAAGGCATTTAGATTGGTACATGAATAGGAATGGTTTAAGAGGGAAACCGGCCAATTGCTGGCAAATGAGATTAGATTGCTTTAGGATATCTGGTTGGCATGGAAAAGTTGGACCAAAAAGTGTCTGTTTCTGTGCTATACAACTGACTCTAAAATTGTGTTCAATTATAAATGTCACAGCCAGCACGAATGCAATCACAGTTGAAAAATCATTCTGCATGCTATCTAACTTACAGGGGAATTTCAGGTCATGTTCTTTTCTATTCAACCGGAGCCAACAGCCTACAGCAGCAACAACAAACCCAAGTTGCACAGGCACAGAGTTCACCAAAAATGGCATGCATCTGAGGGGCATCCCGAACTTTATTTACAATGGGCTGGATGGTATAGCTGCAATACTGTTTTCTCTAAGTAACAGGAATAGCTGCAGTAACTTTATCTTTGATATATGCAGCTTCTAGATCAAGCTTTTGGTCTTCTTCAATGTACCTGGGAGTGTTGGGGCTGGTGTTCAGCCTGTCAGAAAACCACATGGGAAGGAACATATAGTGAGAAGGAAAGAGGAACATTTTTGATAGACTTCAAGAGACTAAGAGTTGAAAATCTGCACTAAAGAGGTGTTGTTTCATAACATCCAAAAATTTTATCACAGGGAAACAAATTCATCAAGTGGGACTGGGAGCCAGTTCAAGAGGAGTGGTGATCTTAATAACTAGGACCAAGTCACTATTGCTACTGTCAATCTTGAAAGTAAGAATTTGTTTTCTGTTTATGCTAAGCAGTAGTTAAATTATTAGTAAGGTAAGGGCCCGATTAAATTTAATATTCTCTAACTAGAAGAAATGTAAAAGGAGCAATGTAATGTAAGACAAGTCATGGCAGGGCAGCTCATTCACATGGGATATTCCTTCTGTGCCATGTGGGAAGTCAGGGATTCTTCCAGTGTCCAGCATGACTACAGTTGCAGAAAGAACCTCTGGCTGTAACAATTTAAATTCCACACTTAGGAGCTGGAGCCACTGTGGAGCATCCACAAGGTTGAGAACTTCATGGATTGCATGTACAGTGATGTGGTCGCACTACAGGTGAAAAGTGAACAGACAAAAGGCAATTAATTAATGACCACCAGACAGTAAAAGCACTAGGTAAGTGATGCTTGGAATCCCCTGGGGCTATCTCCATCTCTAACAGATATTCCACTTTAGATATTGCTGAGGGAAATCATTTCACTGGGGAAATTCAGTGAAATCTAAGTCTGTGGCACTATGAGGGACTCAGGCTACATGAGCTGGGAAAAAAAAAAAAAGTGGCCAGCAATAGATGCAGAAGATCCAATTGCAAAGGAAGCAGATAGACATTTCTGTGCTCAAAGACTGACATTAAAATGATATGTTACCTCCCTCATGTCAGCTGCAGGGATATCACTGAATATCCACAGGACATTGAAGTGGGAAGGTGAATGGTTGTGGGTTATGTTGGTGCCAATGACAAAAAGGTAAAAAGATGGATGATGTCCCTCAAGCAGAATATGGGAACTAGGAAATAAATTAAAACAGGACCTCAATGGTAGTATCAAGATTACTCCTAGTCCCTTCTTCAGAACTAGATCACTGGACTCAAAACTAATACAGCTTTCTCTCCACAGATGCAGTCAGACCTGCTGAGGTTTTCCAGCAATTTCTGTTCTTGGTTGTTTCAGATCTCCAGCATCCACAGTTCTTGGTTTTAGTTAATATTCATTGGGTGTTGCCACTAAATCACTTCTTTAGAATTTCAATACTTTTGTGAAGAAATGCTTCATATCTACCACCTCATCAAGCGCAAGAGTTTCTGATGCTAAAGTTTGTTTTACTACACTTAATGTTTTTAAGCTTCCCAAGCTAAATGGTAGCATTTCCCTCCCTTTCTCACAAAAAAAGTTGGAAATTCTAATACATCTAAGGACCCATCACAGATTTTTAACAGAAACATCACTAAAATCAATTTTCATGTTTCTGCCATCTCCCTCTGTTTAAAATTTCTGTTTTATTCATCCATATAATACTTTGGGATTTTTCAGTTAGACTCAACACAAATGCTTCTAAACTGGCATTTGGTCTCACTTGGGTCCCAGCCAACTAGCTGTCCAATTAGACTTTGCAATTCTTCCATTTCTTTTTTGAAAGTTGCTGCATTTTTTTTTGTGATGTTCTACTTAAATTAATAGCAATGGAGCTAGTATCTTCTAACGTAAAGTGACACTTGATACATTTTGCCTGATTTTCAATCCAATGTACTTGACTGACTTCCAATTTTGAATTTTGCTTTAATCCTATTGATTCAAATGTTTTGAAATTCAGTACTGCCACCCTGCAAAAGTATCAACTTGTATCAGATGCGGGAATGCTGCCCACATGGTGCCAGTAATGTATGGCAAGGTCTGCTTTTAGCCAAAGACAACCCAATTTTAATAAGAGCATATTGAGAAGTACCAAACCCTAAGAAGCATAATTTATGCCATATAAATGTTTGCTTAACTTCCAGAGTGTCCTATATGTCTTGAATCTTGAATACCAATATAACAAACTTTATTCAAGCATATGCTGGAGATACACTTGGCCAGAAGTTGATCAAGGCCTCTCCTCAAAACATAGCATAACAACTAATAATCACAATATTTTACAATCCATTTGTCATTGACAACTTAGCATTTACATCACACACCCTTAATAAACAAAGCTATATCTGTCATATAAATGTTCCTTCTTATGCTCTCATTAACCCTGGGAAACATTGTTATCACTGCAGCTCTGTATCTCTCTGGTCTGCTTTATGACCTCAAAAATGTGCAACAGCTTTGGAAAGGTCATTAAGTTTTAAACAACTCCTATTCTTAGGTACGTTCCCATACCATGCCTGTAGTATTGTCTACATTTCCCATCATGCTTAGAAAAAAAAGCGTTCTAGCTACATTTGTGTATTCTGAGCTATTAGTGTGCAGTTAAATCTTAAATAATCATCTCACTTTAGTCTCTCCTGTTGGCCTTGGTCAGAACGCTGTGAGCCAGGAGGCCACCCACCTGGGTGCTCTATTCAAATACAATCCAGGCTTCCTTCCAGACTCTGTAGGCATCCCATACCTAGGCATTTGTATTGCATCTCTTATGGCTTGACTTATAGCCTAACGATAGCACAATGCCTGAGTTTTCTAATGCCTACAGGTAAGCCACCTTTAAACACGGTACCCCCTCTTATTATTCCTTACGGTTGATCTGTATCTTGATCAGTTGTTGCTTTAAGAAGCAGGCACAAATTGATTACCAACTGTGTGATGACCAACACATTTGTTATGATCCATACCCAAAGATGTGTCTATCTATCATGTTTCCACTTTCACAATCCTGTCCTTAATGTCTTTCTCAATGGGCAGGTTGTCAGAAGATGAGACGATTTGCCAATGTCCTTGCTGCATTCAGGCAAGAGGTGGAACCTCACAGTCAAACAATTTGACATCATCCTATAGGTCACCTCTGTCACCATGGAATTTCAGCCCTATCTTGACCTGTTTCTTGTGCCCAGTCCACATGCAGATTTCTAAGGTAAAGCAGAAGGTTGGATAGGGCTTCTCAAATTTTGCACGTAAAGTTAAAACTCTAATTAGTACATACATAGTACTTTCCCTCATAAGTAATTTATATTGGTTTATAGCTGGCATCAGTTATTTCATGGTACAATTAGTTTTGGTCCTAATTGTGTTAAACCCCCAACTTGCCTCAGGGTCACCATGTTGGTACCAAGTATACTACCACATCTTGGGGAGTGTTGCACCCTTCAATTTAGTTGCCACTAAATTATCTCCTTCTGGGACTACATATTACAGCAAATCACAATTAGATCTTTTAATCCCTTGAGCTGCAAATTGTAAGCCCTTAGCACTTCTCACACCACCCATTAGGTTTAATGAATTTGTACTCAAGCTTTGTCATGAGTTTAGGACTGATTTAGTGCTACAAAGCACATGCAGTTTCTTTCTATTCTTATGGGTCCTTACTTCAGGAGTACTCGAATGATTCACAGTAACCTCATATTTGGGTTCCTTATCCTTATGATGCTATTCTCTGGATGTAACAGCAGTGGGATCTTATGTCAACCTCCAGTAACTGTAGGTTTTGAGAATAAAGCATCTTATATCAGTGCAGCCTAATAACATCAATACACAATTCTTGATAATTTTCCCTCAGGTCCCAGTTCCCATATGAAGGAAGGTAAATTGGTCGATCCTGGTAAAATCTTAACCATTCCTACAACATTCCTTGTGCCACTCAGGACCTTTGGCAGTTGCACATATTTGAGAATGCAGGCAGATGCACACAGTGGGTGTTTTTCTTATTGCTGCAGTTACTGGGGAGTGATCATTGTTTCTGCCATTATTCTAGTGGCTTAGAAACTTGAAGATCAGCTTATGGCCCTCCTGTTGGCAAACAGTAGTATAGCTTGAACTAAGGCCATGGGGGTGATGTCACCACATGTGGCATTCCTGGCAAGGAAAAGTACCAAACTCATTGCTTAGATATTTTCTTTTACAAGTTCTGTACAGGATAGAGTTGCAAAAGTCTGAGCTGATAAATGGTGCTGCTGTTCTCATATTCAGTTAATGTCCATATAGAAACATTAATAATCCATGCCAAAACATCTCCTCCATAATGGCACACAACATTGCTAGCCTTGTGATTAAGTCTGGGAACTTCTTTTGCAGAGACACCTGAACAGCTTAATTATTGATCTTAACACTGACACACAAGACCATTCTTTGTTTTGGGAAACAGTTTCAGCAATATGCTTTTTTGTTTCCTTCTAGCAGACTGTCTTTGACGCCACAATTTTTCCCTTCAAAATTTACACATCCTTTTAGTGACCACCGTATCTCAATCATAAACCCTGGAGAAATTCTATAGTCCAATAGATTCATATGAAGCCTTTAAATGCAAAAGCCAAACATTTGTTTGATTTTGCTTTTTTGTTCTTTTTCTTAGATGACTTTTTCAAACCGTGACTTGCTAAATTAAGCTACACCTATTGCATCTCTAAAGTAATCCCACATTTAAAATCAGTGCTGTTGGGCTGTTCGGTTCCCTCCAATATAAATTTATTTGTTTAAAAAAATAACACTAATATACATGGTCACTTTGTTTATGTCTTTTATTGTTTTCAGAGAATCCCCTTAAGCCCAAGAACTTAATTCCTTCCAAATTCTTGAAGATATTGGGAATCAGAACAACAAGGCCCTCCAAGCCTGCGTCGATCCAGATCCTCTACCTAAACCGGTCACCTATTTTCCGAGGATCTGTATCCCTCTGCTCCCTGCCCATTCATTTATCTGTCTAGATACATCTTAAATGACGCTATTGTGCCCACCTTTACCACCTCCGCTGGCAACGCGTTCCAGGCACCCACCACCCTCTGCATAAAGAACTTTCCACGCATATCTCCCTTAAACTTTTCCCCTCTCACCTTGAAATTGTGACCCCTAGTAATTGAGTCCCTCACTCTAGGGAAAAAGCTTCTTGCTATCCACCCTGTCTATACCTCTCATGATTCCGTAGGCCTCAATCAGGTCCCCCCTCAACCTCCATCTTTCTAATGTAAATAATCCTAATCTACTCAACCTCTCTTCATAGCTAGCGCCCTCCATACCAGGCAACATCCTGGTGAATCTCCTCTGCACCCTCTCCAAAGCATCCACATCCTTTTGGTAATGTGGAGACCAGAACTGTACACAGTATTCCAAACGTGGTTGAACCAAAGTTCTATACAACTGTAACATTACCTGCCAACTCTTGTACTCAATACCCCATCTGATGGATGAAAGCATGCCGTATGCCTTCTTGACCACTCTATCCACCTGCATTGCCACCTTCAGGGAACAATGGACCTGAACACCCAGATCTCTGTGCATCAATTTTCCCCAGGGCTTTTCCATTTACCATATAGTTCGCTCTTGAATTGGATTTTCCAACATGCATCACCTCACATTTGCCTGGATTGAACTCCATCCGCCATTTCTCCGCCCAACTCTCCAATCTATCTATATTCTGTTGCATTCTCCGACAGTCCCCTTCACTATCTGCTGCTCCACCAATCTTAGTGTCATCTGAAAACTTGCTAATCAGACCATCTATACCTTCTTCCAGATCATTTATGTATATCACAAACAACAGTGGTCCCAACATGGATCCCTGTGGAACACCACTGGTCACAGTTCTCCACTCAATTCCACTGAAGGCAGAATGTGTTAATGCAGTGGCATGAAATATTAACTGTTAGTAAGTTAACTTCTTTTTGCTTTGTTCCAACCCTTTGAAAAAAAAGTGTCACTCTCCAATTCATGCATTTGTGTCATTGTATATATTTTAGAAAAGTATTTTCCCAAACAATAGGAAGCAAGACTCTTTCAAAAATCTGCCATTTTTCCCCAAAAAGTCACGAAAATTCTTCACGTTTTTAAGCTTCTGTCTCAAACCAGTGTCAAATTTTCTTGATGTCAACTTTGAGCCCATTATGTCAAATTCACACTTCAGTTCCAATTACTGGCATACCAAATTTAAAATGCATGTTTCCTTTTGATAGGTGTATTAGAAAAAAACTCAAATCTTTAACTTTGCAACCATTTTAACCAAAGATCAATTAAACAGAGGATTACATCATAATCATACTAAATTCCCAGTTTACATGATCAAAAATTAAGAATCATTCTGAACAAATTTGAACTTTGTATTCAGATTAAAAATCTCCACATTTATCAGTGTATCCTTGGATCATAATTATGGCCAGTAATCATGATCCAAGGACTCATTCCTTGAAATGTGTATGCCTTTATTATCCTTCTCAGAAGTTACATTACTGCCATTTTTCAAACTTTTGATATCAATTAATTTTAACTCCCGGTAAAAATAAACTTATTTAGCCAAAATGAAGAAAGCCTGTAAGATTCCACACAAAATACAATAATTCTACAATTTAATTTTCCAGAATATCAAACTAAGGCAGGCACAAAAAATCCAATTAATACTGGAAACTTCCTCCTATTTTGAACAGTCTCTGCAACACTCAATTTAATATTTTTCCTTCAAAAGAAAGTTTTTCAATCTGCTAACTCTTTTAGCCACAAGGTAGAAGGAAAAGGGATCTTCAGGTTTCCTTTTGAGGTCTTCCAGAGCTCATTTTCTCTAACATTTCAGCACTGGACCTTATCATACTCATTCCACAGGGATCCTCCTAGAAATTCCAGTCACATCAAATGAAACAACTCATAACAAGCAGACAGACACAAAGAACCAGAACAAGGTCATTAAATACAAAAGGAGATAAGACGTATACTTTTTCCCCCTGCAGCAGTTGTATTGCTTCATTTTGAAACTGATAATTCACAGGAAGTGAAATTAAGTCCAATTTTCCTTTTATGTCTCAGTTTTACTGTGGCTTGGTTGGAGTGAAAATAAATTGCTCTTTGTGGCCAAATATACAAGCAGCTGTAGTATTGATGTGGTGACTGTTGAGAGATCACTTACCTCAACAGTTGACAAAAGCTGTCTGTACGATTTTCCTTTAAATTTCAACACCCCAAGTTCACACAGAGCTGTTTGCTTCCCTGTGTGAGCCTCTCATGGTCTTTAAAGTTTGTGAGCTCCTGCAATTTTTCTATTCTTGGGTCAGTCTTTCTGCCACTGACTTCCCCAACTTTTGTACAGAATCACTCTTCCTTTCTCCTCTTTCACTTTTGTCTGTTTATCTGGTTTGTTCTGGTGCCCCTGAAGGATCTCAGCCTAACTTTGTCATTTTACTGAGGATCATCTTATTTTTATTTGTCAAGAACTCATTGAGTAATCTTTCAAGCTCACAGGCTAAGTTTCTGTCTGCCATGGCTGTTAAGTTTACAGTCTAATGGGGTTCCCTGTGGCCCGTTTCACCCCACGGCTATTCATCAAATTTGCTTCAATTTACCTTGAGAACAGTTCCACTTATTACCCAAAGGGGACTGAACCACAATCATGACACCAAGTGGTCTCTAATCACTGCACCCACAGACTTGTTCTCTGGTTTTGGATCTTCAAATCAGCTAATTAACTGTCTGTTTCAGATGCTGACCTGCCTATCTAACAGGTGACAAAATAAACAAACATACTTACCTTGCTTTGATGTCAAATGTTGAATCTGGTGTCACAGTCCAGGATATTATAAAGTCTGCTTACAGTGCCAAAATAGCAGTGATTCTAAAACAGCCACTCTTGAGTCTTGACTACAGTTATTGTAAACCTCTCGAGCTGACTTCCCTGCAGAAATACAGTTTTAATATCAATTGATCCATATTCCCAAGCATTTGTTGCCAGAGCCAAGAAAATCTTCAAGATTGCTTTTCTGGTTGTGATGAATCTACTCATATCTTGGTCCCGTAGTTTTTCTTTAAAATTTCATGCCACTAGCCTTACAAGTTCAATCAGGGGATATGTTTTCAGTGCATATCCACCATATGATAGGACTGGTTGTCCCTTGTATAGCACCTCTAAGTACACCCTCAATTCTCTCAAGCCTGATAATTCTGGTGTTTGGTATCATTTGTTACTTTATCTTCTTGTTTGTGGCCAATAGTTTCTAATCAAAGGCTTATGCTCCTGGTGGTATTTGTACTATACTTTGTATTTGTTTAACTGTGCCTTCAATCAGGACTGCTCTTTTCCTGGACTATTGTTTGACCTCCCCTCATACTAATAGGACTTCTTTTAACAGGTCATGATCTCTTTCTAGCAGCATGTTCATTTCTAGATTCACTGTTTGAATTTACACTGCATTTTCTTGCCTTCCATCTCTGTACTTCATGTTCCCAATCCATGGGTCTAACCACCAACCCTTATCCTGTGCATTCATCCAGTTTTTATATTCAGGTATGAGAGTTACCCAACTCCTTGTTGTTTCCTATCACGCCCTTGCAATCTGCAAATTTGATGTTCATACCAAGCAACCTTGAACAATGTACTGCAACAATTATGCTATACACAATTATTTTTCCAAATTTACCTAATTACCTCTTTTTTTAAATCCCTCTCTCTTATAATACACTACATCTCCTGATTCATACTGTTTTCTGATGGCCTTACATTATACCTTAAGGCTCGTCAAATTCCATTCTGATACCTCAGCTTTAATTAAAGCTATACGGATGCAGTTCATTTAAATGCTTCAACAAGGTGGAGCTAATTGTAGCCCCTTCTCAAGCTGAAGGGCTGATCTCTTATTACTGATGATATATTTCAATTTCTACCAGAAAATAAATGATATGCAGTATATCCTCCAACCACCTGCAACAAATTCTTACCATGGATAGCATATGCTAGAGCAAATTATAACATAATTTGGCCAATCCACCATATTTTATGAACCATTTTGTCATAGCATAGCTCATTTCACATATTTCATTGCTAAAAAGGCTTCCTGTTAGTGTTTTTGTGATATGCTCATATTTTCACACATTTAAATTCATTTTAGCAAACCCAGCCCCCCAACCCCAACCCCACCCATCCACCATTAATAATGAGAAATTGAGATGATGGTCAAAGTCTAGTTCTAATCCATTGTTGTTACCTTATCCACAATTATTTTCTTATAATGTTATGTATTATTGTTGACTGAATAAAATCTGGTTGCCAAATCTACAAAAATTTAAAAGGGATTTTTCTCCTCTATCCTATACCTTTAAATCCATAGCCATTATCTTGTTGAAATCTAAGGGCTGACTCACTTCAGATTGTGATGATACTCTTTGGTATTTCTTACAAATCCTGCATCAATTACATGTCTTGAGATTTTACTGTCCTCCCCACCCCTTAACCCTGCATTCTTCACTAACTTTTTTGACCTTTCAGAAGATACAACAACAAATTGCCTTTCTAGTTTTAAAGAAAGGATTTGTCTTCTAAATTTCTGTCCCGTGATATCAATGACAATTCATTAAAAAGAGATAATATTCCACAAAATTAACACCATAGTGTCCAAATTCAGATTTACAGATTTTTCAAAAACAAAACCTTTTTCTTTTCCATATCCAGTTTCATCGGTGCCTTCTTCATTTATGGTCTATTTAAACAGTATCTTGGTAAATGCTCCATCCATGCATATAAAGTGTTTTACAAAGAATGACAACTCTTTTCAAAGATTTTCAGGTGTTATCATTCCCAAATCTCATACTGGTGGAACTCAAATTCTTAAAACCTTATCCTAATTCTTCATTCTCCGACTGCCTAGGTGGCAGTTAAACCAATCTATTCCACACAGTGTAAAATTGAAAGATTCTGTCACCAACACACTCTTTGGGTTGAAACTTCTAATGGCCAATACAATGCCCTTGGTTGATTTGTATCTCCCGCTTCTTCTTCTTCTTCTGTTTAATGCTAAATTCCAAATAATCTATTACACCATTTGGGATAGTTTAAAGCATAATTGCACTTTGAATTGCACTTGAAATACCTGGCAACACTCCAAGCATTTCTGGAGTTCATTTGGTTATTGTAAATTTCAAATTCTCTTTGCTTGCAAAAATTATCAAGAGCACATCTGTTCTCATTTCTCCGAGTAAACAGTTCTCCAGCATCTGCAGTTCCTACTATCTCTCTCCTTTTGTATTGTTACCTGTAACCCGTAGCAAGATAGTCTCACCAAATTGTTAACATTATGTCCTCCATTTTCAGTCACCTCACCTTCATGCTAAAAACATTGCTAGAAAGAAACAATTTCTTAAGAACCTTTACTTACAACATTTGTTCTTTGTATACATTTATCCACAAATTTAACTCCAGTCTAAACTAGAAGCCTGACCATGCTTGATACTTCAGCACAGTCTAATAACTTACATATCAGCACAGATTGGGAATTTACAAATTAAACTTCTGTAGTCCTGTATACAATTTACTGAATTCCATTATGTATTTTTCAACAGTACTATCTTCAGCCTATGTAAGTTTGTCAAAATATGATCACACCACAAAAGCAGTCATTAAATCATCTTTTTGACAAGTTTTATCCATACAAGCTAACAATCCATCCAAACCTTCATTTGTGTTCAAATCATCAGACTCCAATTTCAGAAAAAAAATACTTTGCCTTCTTATCCTATTGCATAACAAGAAAGCGTCACATCCATACTTATTTCCTCTTTGGTAAAGTAACTCAGTTCCACATAGTTACTTAGTTCTTCTTCTGATCATAAGGCTCACATTCAGAAAACAGGAGTGGGTAATCATATCCCAAACTTTGCATTTTAATCAACCATTCTCCACTTCCAATACTACACAAATGATAGATAAAAGTTTTTGAACAGAATTCAAATTCAAATTCATTTTTAATGAGTTTTATTTTACTTGACCATACTCTTAAAAACTCTCACTCTGTTGATTAGTAACTGCCTATATTTATACATTCAATCTCACCTAATTAAACCTTAATTAATACATCTATCACCTGTTCTCTCATTTCATTAGGTCTCAGGCTTCCCTTTGGACCTTATTAGATGATAACACTGTGGGGAAGATTTAAACTAAAGTGGCAGGGGATTGACCTAATCAGTCCCATGTAAGACATTAGTTTGCCAAATTAAAGCACATGAGATTGGGAATAATATACCAGCATAGATTGAGGATTGGTTAGAAAAACAGGAGACAATGTAGGGAAAAAAACTTTTCAGAGTGCAGTAATTGGTGGGATTCAGCAGAGATCAGTATTCGGTCTCTAACTATTCACAATATATATTAACAATTTGGATGAGGGTGTCAAATATAATATTTCCAAGTTTACTGATGACACAAAGCAGTGTTTCAGTATGAGTGCTGAGAGGATATAAAAAGGCTTCAAGGTGATTTAAACAGGTTGAGTGAGTGAACAAATAGATGGCAGATGCAGTGTCTTGTGGATGGTTGTGAAGTTGTCCATTTCAGTGGGGAAAAACAGAATAGTACTTAGATAGTGACATAGGTTTGGAAATGTTGACATACAAAAGAACCTGAGTTTGCTTGTATGCTGGTCACTAAAATAGGGCATACAGTGTAGCAAGCAGGTAGGAAGGCAAATAGTCTGGACGACCGCTCTGCAGAACACCTACATTCTGTCTGCAAAATGAGCCCAAACTTCCAGTTCCCTGCCACTTCATCACACACCCTGTTCCCTGGCCAACGCTTCTGTCTCAGGTTTGCTGCAGTGCTCTATCAAGGGTCAGCATAAACTAGAAGAACAGCTTTGCATTTTCCACTTGGGGACCCTGCAACTTTCAGGACTCAACATTGAGTTCAATAATTTTAGAGCCTGAATATCTCCTTCCATGTCTTTTATCCAACCCCTTACTCCAGGCCCTGTTATAAGTGAGCTGCTATCAGCACAGTCAATCCATTTTCACCTACTCATTGTCCCCATCTTTGGCTTTTATCCTTCCCTAGCTTACTACCAACTATCCTTTATCAGCCTATTTCTGTTTGGGCTCCCCCTCCTCTGATCCACTCGCGCCTTTACGCCTTTACACCACCACCCCTGCCATCAGCATAAATACCATCTTTTTCTAGCTAGTATCAGTTCTGAAGAACGATCACTGGACTCAATATTAACTCTGTTTCACACCACAGATGATGCCGAGTTTCCTCAGCAATTTCGATTTTTGTTTGAGGCAAATGATCTGTAGACTTTCATTGCAAGTGGACTTATAAATCCACAGGTGCAAAGATGTTTAGCTGCAGCTGTACATGGCCTTGTTGAAACAACACCTGGAGTATTGTGTGCAGTTTTGGTCTATTTACCTAACAAAGTATATACTTGCCACAGAGGCGTCCCAACGAAGATTTACCAATCTGATTTCTGGGGTGACCGAATTATCAAATAGGGAGAGACTGAGCTGACCAGGCTGTGTTTGCTGGAGTTTAGAAGAATGAGAGGGATCTCATGGAAACATATACAATTCTTACAGGGTTGGACAGACTGAATGCCAAGATGATGTGTCCAGTGGTTAGGGGGCCTAGAACAAGGGGTCACAATCAGCGTACAGTGCTTGCACTGCACTGAAATGTTAGTCTGAATTAGTGCACTTGAACCTGCAACAGATTGGGATATCGAAGTGGATGTTCTTTACCACTGAGCTAAGGCTGATATTTGTGACAGTTTAGCTAACTAATCCTTGAAGCCCAATGAACCAAAACCCAAACAGAAAATGCAACATTAAAAAAGCACATAACTGCATACCAATAATGTACTTGGAACGAACTTGTTGAGCAGCCTAGGATGCAGGAACCCAATTGTGGCCCATTTAAAATGAGTAAATAATACATAGATTTCAATGGAATCTTACAACAATTGGGAAACCTGCTGAGGAGCCCTAATTGATTGAATATTCAATATAAGCAACCTTGCAAATGCCATTACAGTAATTTGCTTCTTGACTTTGATCTGAATAGTTGGGAATTAGTGCCATTAAGAATTTGATGTGTGAGCGCAGAAACCTGCTTTCCTTGCTGACTCCTACTGCTAGTGCAAACCCACGTGATACCTCAAAAATGTGTGACTATAGAAATAAAATTAGTTATTTTCAGAACAAAAACACTACTGGTATCAGAAGCTTTAAAGTAATGCCTGAGCCTGCCCTCAGTCATTGTTGACACGTCATCCCGGACCAGACTGCCAAATTTACATTACAATCTGGCTGGCAACCAGTAACTTTTATTTTAAAGAAGACAAAGTTTAATATTCCAGGTACTTATGAAAATAATAAAAGCCCCAAGATTCAATGGTTTTGAACAAACTATAAAAAGTTCAAGACAGTAATACAATTTACACTGTATACATATACAACCTATACTCTAACATGCAATTAGAATTAATCTAAGGTAAATATGAGTAACAGACATACTGTCTTTGAACACCCCTTAAAGCACATCAATTAACAAACGTAGTCAAGACAGAATCTACAGATTTCTCTGCAAGCTCCCAAACATTAGTTAGACCATGGGTCACTATATCTTAATAAACATTCTAAGGGATTCCAGTTCTTCATTTTTGACAAACTGGCCTTGAAACATCCTCAAGAGTCAGTCCATCATGGACTGCCTCAATAACTGCTCACTTTCTGCTATTTCACCTTTCTTTCCATAGTCTGCACTCCCTTGGATTCTGGAAATTGCACTCCACCATTTACACACAGCCACAACTCAGAACTTTTTCTAGATAGCTTCATCAGCTTGGCACTGCCCCAAGTTTCTCTGAGCTCTAACGTTTCTCAGTTCCATGCAACAAATATTGCTTATGGGGTTTCTGTGTCCTGATTCTTAGCTGTACTGAACCACTCATGGAACACGGCTTCTTTGGAGCAGCCACAGTCTTCCTGATCCTTAACCCCAATACTTAGCTGCATCTCCCATTTCTCCAGATTTCTCTTGAATCCTAATATGTTGGAGCCTGATACAGAAGCACCTTTTTGGTATGGAGTCTATTTTTCCTGCTGCTAAGTACCTGAGTGACTAGCAGACTTGAGTTAACAACCTTCTTCTCTGATTGCCTCAGTTCAACCGCCTTAAATTGACTGTTCAGTAACCTTTGAATGGTTCTAAATGATCTATTCAAAATCTTGCAACAAATCCTGAGCTTATTGCTAGGAAAAATTGAATATAACTACTATTTAGAACAGTGAAATGTAGCAACCACTTGGAACTGTCTGTTCCCTGCATGTTACAATATTCATAGACTGCTAACTTATACAGTACAAAATGAATACAAAAAGAGGATTTCATCACCACGTGCACCTCTAACAGGGGCCACTGAGTGGCGATCACAAGCTGATTTTTCTTCTCCCACAGCAGAATGGTCAATTATCACATTCAAGCTGTTGGTCCATCTATGATCAACAAATTCAGCATTGATCAATTCCAGACCTTCCTGATCTATGTGGTTCAGCTATTTATTGATTATACTCACTAAAGCACTGAGAGCTGGAAGCTGATGGAGAATGACATTTTAACTTGAAAAACAACCTACATTTAAACACTGAAGCCTGTACATTACACTCCAGGCTAAATGTTCACTCTGCTGTAGAACACACAATATATCTTTCAACCAAAAAGATGACATTTGAAGTATTCAAAAACTCTGGTACAAATAGTGCAGAACCTAATTTCAAAGAAAGTAAGCTTGTGTTAAGCAGAATCATTTTGAGTACCAATTTTCATTTTCATCATAGGTGATGCAGGCTGAATCATGTGTTACTGTTAAAAAGTTACATTTATAAATTCAAATGTGAATTGCAGGAGGAAATAAATCAGGAACCTTCGCAGCAATTGTCTGGATTCAAATTCAAAGAGTGTGCAATGAAGTTCAAAATTTAAATTATACATATGCAAGAGATTTTCGTGGCTATGTGGTTTTGAAAAACAGTATGTTTCACTTTGGTAAATTACCTGGAAGGAAAATGACAAGAGCAATCTCGTTCCTTTGCAGCTGACCAATCAGCTGTGACTTCTCATCAGCCTGCACTCAGTGTCTGCCTCCCAGATCGACAGCTGGGACAAGTTTTATATAAGGCACACACAAATACCTGCGCATTGTATGTAACTTATCTATCCCCTGCCTTTAATCTTACACATTAATGCACTGAAATAATTATAAAGTGATATTTTCAAATCAGCACCTATTATGCAACTCTCCCAGTTGGTATCAGCTAGCTAGAGACTGAAAACTCTCAGTTTGATTGAGACCAGAACCAGTAGCGATTGCTTCAAAGAAAATCCAAGAGCTGAAAGTACAAAATGTGACAGTATAAAAAAAAGTAATGGATGACCATTATACCTAAATGCCAAAGTTTAATTGCAGTAGAGAATAACAGTCAGCTTCCCCCAATAGAAAAGATGAATCTGCCACTGTCAATGTAGGTTCAATATATTTCCTATTTTAACATGGCTAGCATCAGTTACATTCCCATCTTTAAGGGGTCTAGCACATAATCATCATTTTCCCTTTTGTGCAATGTTGACCGACATGATGCATTGAGAACTTATCGTAAATTTATCTGTACAAACCAGTATGACTAAATATTTCAACATCTGCAATAACTTCATTGTAATTATAGCTTAATCATCTTACGACTCAATTCTTTTAGAACATAGCCGATCCATCTTTTGTTATCAAGTTTGGAGGAAGTTCTATACAAATTTAATAAAATAAGGGCTACTTATTCAGGCATTAAAGCATATTTGTGGTCACCAAAGCAGGTCAGATGTGAAAGAATCCAAAATACTCGACAAAACACATAATTAGGCATTTTTAGTAGGTTTAGTTATACGCTGCAAGGCTTAAGTGCAATGAATCATATCAAAAGAAATTTAGCAACATATCCACCTATTAGCATGCAATCTTACAATTACATGTCATTGCACAAATGCCTTATCTTTAATTGTAATGGAAATGAATTTGGCCTTTTAATAATAATTAGGAATGATTTGGAAATTCATTTCATATTTATACATTAATCTATATGGTTGCCGGTCAATAATCTATACCAGGATGCTTAGTAAATCTTTCCTTTCCCCATAACCCTGAGTTTCCAAACATCTGGAGCATTTACAGAAGCTAATCATGTATCTTTTAAAGCTGTCTTTATGCCCTGCACTAATATCATCATTTTGTAAAGCACAGGTCTCACTTGGCTAGGTGAACACAAAGCAGAACTACTAATGTTTCAGAAGATTATAATTGATAATGAAGAAATGTTTTCATTGTGGAGGAAGCGGATAACATCCAAGTGGGTGTAAGAAACCTAAAGGTAAGGAGAGGAACTTCGTGGAATTTACAGCCGTTTTAAAATGCTAATAGAGAAAATAATGGGACTTGAGGTGAGTATATCTTTAGGAACTGATTATTACCATCCAGAATATTAAAAGAGGAGATTAGTCTTTAATTTTCAAAGTTCTGTGGATTAAGGAATTGCAATTTTGACTTGTAATGTATATGTTCCATTATTTTTAACTTATAAATTTATAAAGACACAAATACAACTTGATATTTTAAGAAGGGAAGGAACGAATAATCATGAACATAAATTTTACTGAGTGGGCACATGAACCAACATCAGACTTGAATGCACATTTAAGACCTGCAAGGAGAAGTGACGGGACTACCTGCAAAATTTTCAAAGTGACCAGTGGACAAGGTAATGTATCTTAACAATACTTCCACAGAATCTCACATTACTTTGTTTTTCGTGTATCTTCACACACTTCATTTTCCTTTAAGGAATAGTGGAGAGGTAGTGGAACGATTCCAGGTCTGGTTATTAGCCAGTAGAAACCTATTTTCCTTAAGCCTTGCTGTCAGATTTGAAATCAAAGCTTCTAGCCCAGGAGTGGGTGATGCTAATGCTGTGCCAAAAGACCTTATTTCTATGAAATTTTATCAACAGGTTGGGGAGATAGTCAACTAATCGTGATGTGCAGTTCCTACTGCTGGAAACTTGCAAAGATACCCATTTCTAAAGGTGTATGGTGCTGGAGGCAGTTCAAAGGAGGTTCACAAGATTGATTCGAGGGATGAAAGAGCTGTTGTATGAGGAGCAGTTGAATAGCTTGGGCTTGTACTTGCTGGAGTTCAGAAGAATGAGGGGGGTATCTGATTGAGATATATAAAATGCTGAAGGGTTTAATAGCATGGACATTGAACAAATGATCCCCCTTGTGGGACTGTCTTGAACAACAGGCATGGACATTGAGTGACAGGAAGTAGGTTCAAAATGGAGATGAGGAAAAAACTACTTCTGTCAAAGGGTTGCAAATCTGTGGAACTCTGCCCCAGAGTGGAGGCAGAATCATTCAACAATTTCATGAAAGAAATAGATATATTTCAGATGAAAAGTTGGATAAATGGCTATGGGGAGCAGACAGGACAGTGGAGTTGAGACCAGGATAACATCAGCCATGATCATTATAAATGTTGGAGTGGAACTGAAGGGCTGAATTGCCTGCTCCTGCTCTTAACACTTATGTTCCTATGTATGTGCAGCATTCAGGTAAGCTAAAGGGACAGGCTGAAAAGAGTGGCCTACAGCAATACAGGCAGTGAAGGAATGGCTTCAGAATGAGAAAGGACCACTGCATAATTCAGCCCACATGGAGGTGCTTCTGCAATTAGCAAGAGAAAGGTGAAATAATCTGTTTCCATCAGATGAGAGGACGAGCTGCATAAGCTTGACCAGGAAGGCATGACTGGAGATAGCAGACAAAAGGAGCAGCTGAGGAGTCACAGGAAGAACCTGGACGCAGTGCAGAAATAAAATGAGTTGCCTGGAAAGGGGATTGGCAATTTGAAGTACAAGTTAGAAGCCCAGTCTGAAATAAAAGGGTAGGGGCAGACCCATGCATGGGAAACATCAGGCATCAACTTTCACATTGCAGCATCCAGTGCAAATACACTGAAACCCTGCAGTCAGTGGAACACAAGAATTAGAAACAGGAGTAGGCCAGTGTGCCCAGCAAGCCTGCTCCACCACACTATAAGATCATAGCTGATCTGATTGTAGTCTCAGCTCCACTTGCCTGTCTGCCCCCTTAATTATTCACTCCACTAGGGATCAAAAATCTATCTAACTCAGCCTTAAATTGATGGGTGAACATTGCACTGAGATAGCTGATTGGCCACAACATCATGTCATTCTAGTGCCATCGTGATATCCACTTACAGTGCTATGCCCAGATGACCATAAGACAGTATTGACACTGCATGTCTGTGCTGTCAGGTAAAGCACACCTAGAATGTCACAGGTGTCAAAGATCCAGCAGTGAAGTGCCTTTCATCATTAAAGTGATGTTGATGGATCAGGAGGTCATGACCAAATGGGTCATGACATGACAGCCAACCAGTGGGAGGAAGCAGGCGTGGAAGGGCTGGAGACTGAGAAAAGTGATGGATGTGTCCAATACTCCCAAGACCATGTGTATGACCTATAGCACCTGGGTAGGCCTCCATCCTCACTACAAGCTTGTTATTAAGGGGAAGTATGAGGCCTTCTTAAAATCATATCTCTTCAACTGGTACAGCAGCACAAGCACTCTGCAATAGTGGGAAGTCTCAGAAGATACAATGAGATTTACTTTTTACTGGGCTTTGATCCACTTGGAGAATGGATGGCACAATTTGGTGGGTACTAAACAGCTGCTGCTATTTCCCCTTAAAAGAGAAAGGAGCAGTCCAGAAATGCTCTGCTTAATGCAGATGGTTGACATTAGGCATCAGCAAACCAGCATATGCTTCAGCAGTGAAAGTAAGCAAGTCAGGGGCGAGCATTTGGGGTTTCACTTGATAATCTGTTAACTGCAGAAGCCTTTAAAGTTCAATGAGTGTTAAAGATCTTGACATTTCATGCATAGTGACTCATATTTACTTATAGGCACCATTTGGTAGGAAGCTGATGTGGAATCAAATAAATGGACAGTCTGTGAAGGTGAGAACCTCATGAATACCTGGGTGGAATCCTCTGAGCCTGAAGGTCAAGTGGGTAACCAAATTGGGCAGAAAGAAAAATTCAGTTTCCCAACATCAGGTTGAAGGTTTTCTATTCGTTTCTTCAAATCTTACAAGTGGGCCAACTGTCAGGAGCTTCTATTTGTATTCCTGAGCATGCCATAATTACTCAAAAACACCGTAGCACACTAGAGTTACATTCAAGGCAAAAATGGGACACAGATATGTTCCCAAACCCAACAATATGTGTTATGTCTGTACTTGAATAGGTAAACTTCATCCACCAAGCTCTAATGAGTACAAATTTCTTCAGTAACTTGTCTTCATAACTAAAGTGTTTCTTTGCATTACTTCCATTGTAAGGGGTGAAGCCTGTCCAGGTCAATCTGGTCAAACACAGTCTTGCTTGCTGTTGTTAAACATTACAGTACAAGGGTAAAACCTAATAAAGGTGATTAGACTGCCCAAGTGAAGCAGCAACAGTGGCTGATGCAAGCAAACCCGACCAGGGCTGCAAAGCAAGACTGAACTCAAAAGGGGGTCAAACCGATAAAAGTGGTAGAAAGGAACAGTTGGGAATGGACATTAAAGGGCTTAGTTATCAGAGGCACTGGAAGGATTCTTGGTAATGGAGAGAGAAAACAAGTTGTGGAGGGGAGATGCCAGTGATGGGGGAAGAAAGGGAGACAAAGAAAAGGTGGGAACTGCATGTTGATATGGAGACTACATCGGCTAATTAGGTGTACTGAGGAGTGAAAAAGAACAGGTGATTTGAATAAACAGCAGTTTAAGGCTACCACGGGACTTGGGGAAGCTGGATAGGAGTGGAATCAGGAGGTAAGCAGGAATGCTGAGGAACATAGTGAAAAGGTCAGTAGTCACAGGGAGAGATTGTAACAGGAGTGAGGGCATGGCAATAGAAGGTCTTGTATAAGATAGTTAGGACCTGAAAGGATTAACTGTCATATGAGAAGCTCACGTATCAGAATATAAAGGACTATTTTTGGGAGGAACTAATGAGTGTGTTCGAATGCTAACAGCAATGTACACTTTCTCTTAAGTATAGCCTAATAAATGTTTTCTGGTTAGTCAAGACAGACACTCCTTCTGATAAAGATTTCATGGGGTTTTCTTTCACCATTTGGTATCAGTAGCTTAGACTAATACCAATAAGGAGAACTAATGGCAATGAATCTATCCAAGGATCCTCAGATGGTCCATGTGGATTTACCACAGCATTCACAATGCCTACCGTGCTGTGGATTTTATAATCTATACCATGGTAGCAGCAGGTAGGCACCACAGTCTCATGTAATATGCTAGTAGTGGTGATCTTCCACAGAAATCCTCAGTTCTACAAAAACCACAAGTCATTCAAGATGAAGAAACAAGAAACAAAATTCTAGACAGAAACCTGTGGTTGTATCTTTAAATATTCAATAGCTAAAAAGTAATAAAGCCAGTCAGTTTCTGTGAATCCAGCAGTACTGAGTCAGTTTGTAGAAACTCAAAACTGCTAGAAATACTGAAAGAAAGTCTGGAAGAGCTTTCGTGGGCCATGGAGTGTCTTATCAAATTTACAGGGCAAAAAATCTGAGCTTGGGATAGAACCATTGTCATCAAATACCTGAAATAAGTCAAGTGCTGGAGAATGAAAATTCTTATATTTAAAGAAAAAAATCTCGGCTGAGAGATTAAAAGAAGCTTTAATCCACTTGTGACCAGTATTGTAATAAACATTTACAATTTTTGGAAAAAAACTGCAAAAAAAATCCTTGAAAGAAGTCTTTTTTGTTAAAAGAATTATTAATTTAGCATTATTAATCAGCTAATTCAAGTGATAAGATCAAAAGCAGAAGAAAAGCTTTATTAAAATTTTGAAGCAGAATTGAATTTTTGTTGCGCTGGAAGTCTTTTGCTGCCTGATTCACGATATGGATGTCTGTGTACAAAACCTCGAACTCTTTAGATGGAAAATAGAAAAAGTAGAAGATAATTCCTGTTTCTGGTAAGAAGCAAAGCTCCCTAACAAGCAAATACTTTTTAAAGTGAAACAACTGAATCATGTTGCAGAATCACAAGTTATGGTTATTCAATGGTATTTTTGGAGTTGGAGCCACATGAGCAGTGGAAGAATGAGGTGGACAGAGGTCACCTCTCTAACTAAGAAGGGGCAAGGTGTGTCTTTGTCTTTATCTTTACCAGGAAGGGATAATATGAGAAATAAAGTATTTTCAGAACTGAATGTAATGGGCTTGGACATCAAAGAGGGATTGAAAATTCCAACACAATCAATGGACAGAACTTACAGAAAGGACGATTTGTTGGAATCCTACGAGGTGAGGTCGATATTCGATAAATTTAATAAAATGGGAAATCAGTCTAGGAAGAATGTATCGTGGAATTTGTGTAAAAGACTAAAGAAATTCTATCCTGAATTTCGACAGCCTATTGCTGGTGTTTAAATTATTAGATTGTACACCGAATGTCACATACAGACTTTCGGTTTTGGCAGGTGTTCAATTTTATGGTAATGTCTCTCTTTTTGAATAAATGGCTACTACCCTAAAAACAAATTTTAGGAGACAGTCATTGCCAGCTTCATTCAAAGGGTATGTTGGGAGTTCCGCAATTATACACAGAACCGGAGACTGTCAAAGTCAAAGGGGACCTCGCCACAGATTGTCCATATAATGCTCGAATCACTGAAAGATGCTTTGAGAGGAGTTGTACCCTTGATAGCTTTCTAAGTCAAAGGAAGATGCAGGATAGGGATGATAGCTGACAATGGATGAATCCCAGAAATCCACGGAGAATAGTTAATAGATATTTCAAATGTGTCACCAAATATCACTGTCAGGAATTGTCCAAGAATAAGTAGTCAGGTATTTGAAGCAACTCATGAAGCAGATAGTTTTAGGGGTAAATATGTTAAGGATGAACAACAAGAAAACATTGCATTCTCTGTGGAAGACTTAAGTATCTTAGTTGCTGATTCATTCAATTGTTCCGTATTAAATATTGCCTGTATCTGAGCAGTGTGTGGCTTTGTTGTTTAAACTATACTTGTAAACCTTCAGCAACGCGGACAAAAATAGTCAAAAATATAAAATTTCTACCTACCTTCAATTCACAGTTGATTATTCGTTACTACCTTTAGAGAGAGCGGTTCCTGCCTGTGAAATTGCAGGGCTGCGTCATTTCATTATCACCGATTCCATGCACAGTGACATATCGTTATTACTGAGTAAGTCTTCAAATGAAAAAGTAAAAATGCATTTGGACATGGAGAATGATGAAGCATTTGCATTCAGTAAACCAGAAAACTTGTAATTCACAGGATCTAGGCATTATCGTATTCCATTGAGGAAACCTGGAGTTTCTCAGCGAGAAGTCGAAGAGGTGATATTGACCTCTGCAGATAGGAATCAGGCTGATAAGAAGATGATGATATGAAAATTGCATGAACAATTTGCTGATCTGTTCTCACAAAACTAAAGCTACTGTTAAATTATGGAAACATAGAAAATAGGAGCAGGATTAGGCCATTCAGCCCTTTGAACCTGCTCTGCCATCCAATATGATTGATCATGACTAATCCTCTATCTCAATGCCACATTCCAACTTGCTCCCCATACCCCTTGATAACTTTAAAACCAAAAACAAAATCTCTTTCTTGAATATATTCAGTAGCTTGGCCCCTACAGCCTTCTATGGTGGAGAATTTCATAGGTTCATCACTCTTTGTGTAGAGAAATTTCTGAATGCTGGAGTTTTTGGTAAAACATAAATTCCTTGTCGAGCAGATCACATTGCAATGCAACATGCATTAAATAAGATAATACCTGGTTGTAAGTGTATTTGGTCTGAGAATTTAACAAAGTAGTATCTGTGGACCTGAAGATATTGGACAAGGATTGGAATGTTTATTGACTACATCTTAAAGATATGGAGAACAGGTTTAGCATAACCTTGGTGATAAACAATAAGGACAGATTAATTATAGCAGACAAAGTCATGGAAAAGTGGGTTGGCACAGGCCTTGGGTTACTGACAAAATTCTTACAGATAACACATCAATTTGCATATGATGAATTTCCAGCATATGTGATTGAGTCTTTTAATAGTGCATACTGCTGCAAAACATCCATTCAGTAATGGTTTGCCTGAAAGAAAGCATGCAATAACTAATGAGATGTTGCAAGAAAATACTGACAAGAGCAGCTGAACTGTAGGTTATAAATGACTCTGGAATGGGCAGTGTATGTAACAAGTTCCTTACAGATAGTTGAAGGGAATATAGCTCATATCAATTAGTATTCATTAGTATTGTTCATTAAAATGAAGAATCAGAAGAAGATTGAGACATCGCATCAGACATCTGGGGAGATTTCATGTCTGGTGACAAAACTGCCTTGGATGTTGCAAGATGATCCTTCACCACTGGAAGATACAACAATCAGCTCAATTTTTTGCAGCCCATTTAAACGTGGTACATGCTGGCAGAAAAGCGTTCATTACAGTGAAACATCAAGAGGTCTAAGAGACCATTGAAAAATCACATCAGACCATCTAGGGGAGATTTCAGATCTGGTGACATAGTTTACGATAAGACAGAAGGATACAGGGAGTGCAAAAGGGACAGGAAAATTTCCATAATGCAACAGGGGAATCAGACTATAAAGGCACACAGCTCACAAGTAGTATGGGATGAGTTATGAATGTTTGGATGCTGAGAACATGGGAGAAGATGATGATGAAGTATCACATACTTCACATAATCAAGAATTCTACAATATGAAGCAGAAAGGCAAGACTTAAGAGCTCAGGAAATACATACTGATATACGTATTGATTCTGAAAAACATAAAGTAATCTCATGTGGGGAATATTTGCCCATCGTAGATTCATGGGTAGCATACTGGTCAGCAGAGTCAAATGCCTAGAGGTTGGCCACAATAGTGGGATGTACAGGTAAGTCTATGAGAAAATATTAAAAACTGGCTAAACATCCAAGATGAGGGTTAAAAAAAAAAAGAGGTCATAGATTGGCAACAGGGGGTATCAGAATGGAAAACTGGATAACGATGTTCCAGTACTGATTTGAGGGATATACTTAGGAAGAAAATGTTATGTACAGTAGAGAGGATTTCTAGCAGATGTCCTGATAGGATTAGTGTAGAGAGATCTCAATGTGAGAGAGGCTGTAGTTGGATAAGGCAACCAGAAAGCATAGGTAATGAAGACTGTTCTCAAACAATGGAAAAAGGTAAAAGTCACCATGATTGGGAAGTGTTTGAGGCTACGAGTAGAATGGAAGATAGAGTGATAAGAGGAATAACCAAGAGCTACAGAACTGGAAAGAATTCAGACTATATTCAGAAGTTGATGATAGAGGGCCATCTGCTTTGTCACACAGGTGATGTGTATTTATAGCAGTGTGGTCAAAAAGCTACAGTTGATGAAAAGCAATAAAGCATTATGTGATGTGTATGTGTGAAGTGTGTTCAGTCTGAAGCCACCTTTTGTGGCTATGTCCTTGTCCCATGTACCCTTTGGTCAAAAGTTATAAGAACTGTGCCTTCTACTTGTGACGAAAGGTTATTGAGCTGATGGGGTGTGCTCTGAGAGTTACAGTTCTATTTACATATTCATGAGAACCCTGGCAGACGTGTGAAAGCCAGTACTGCAATTGTACAAGTAGTGCTATAGGTAGCTGTAATTAAGTGACAAACGATTCAAGAGGCATCTGACAGAGATGCCTGGCATCCAGCCTCCAGAATGCCACTGCTCTGCAGTGGCAACCTTACAATTCTAACTCACCCTCTCAGGGCATGGAGCATTGAATAGATAGTAGTACATACCCTGGTGGAACACAGCAGGTCATTCCCTTTTGTAGCACCAGAACCAAGTTCTCTTCAGCTGCCTGTTGGCACCTACCTCTGTGACATCTCCAGGGATGAGTACAGGTGATAAGTAAAGGTTGAGTGATGCTCCTGGCTTGCAGAGAATAAGGAACTGTTCAGGGGTATTTTCATATGGCATCTAGAAGTCGGAGCCTGAAATGTGCTGGTAGGGGCAGAATTTATTGCCCACTTGCCCATTAAACTTTGACACTTGGCTCATGCAGCATATGCAATGAGTTTCAAAGAATGTAATTTTGTGTGCAAAGCCAACTCACTCCCAACTGGATGTACCACCTACTTTTAGGACCACTTCAGCACTTGGTCTCAAAAATAAAACAAGATTCCATCCTTTGTGTTCACACAAAATCTTGGTGTACAGTTTTTAAGGTATAGAGAGGTGGTAATAACTACAAATAAAAAGACAGAATATCTATCTCTAGGAGATAACTTCTTGAACTTGTCCCCACCTGAAAAATCTGATCAGAGATTTGCAAGTATCCCTGCCACGAACGTCGCTGCCCGTGAGGTGGGATCAGAGGTGCCTTCTTCATTGATTGACACCTATTGACATGCCTCATGCTTATCCTTTTCCTCTGAGTATGTGGCCCACTTGGTGTCTTCCTCTGGTTCCAGTACTTATTTCCTTTATGGGAATCCACACAGCATTTGAAACAAAACAGATGAACTGATAGCACAAACAGAAATCATTATGACTCATAGCCATTACGAGACATGCTGCAGGATAATAAATATTGAAGGACCTGAATATTGAAGGTATGGAACATTTAGGAAGGACAGAAAGCTAGAAAAAAAGAGAAAGGTGGCTCTGTTAATTGATTTAAGAGAATTGACTCAAGTTCCATAAACCAGCATGTGTGCAGTTTGGGGAGAGATGAAAAATGAAAAAGACAAGAAGTCATTGTGGGAGTAGTATCCAGGCCCCTTCACAACAACTAGATGGTAGGAAGGAATATAAAGGAAGAAATCATGGGTGCTTGTCAGAAAAGTACTGCAATCGTCATAGGGGATTTTAATCTACATGTAGACTCAAAAAATCAGATGTGCAAAGATAGCCGAGATGAAGAATTCATAGAAGGTTTGCTTAGAACAGCACATCTGGAATTGACCAGAGAGCAGCTGTACAAGACCTGGTATTTTCCAAAGATAAGATTAATTAAGTATCATGTAGGGAAGGTGTCCCAAAGCTGCAGCGACCATAATATGATTGAATTTTACATTCAGTTTGAGGAATAAAGGATTGATTCTAAGAATATTATTTTAACTGAACTGAGGGCAATTATGAAAGCAGAGCTAACTAAAATGATCTAGCAAATTGGATTAAGGGTTAAAAACCAAAAGAACTGGGGATGATATAAATCAGGAACAAAAACAGAAGTTGCTGGAAAAGCTCAGCAGGTCTGCCCTGAACTTTGAAGAAAAAAATCAGAGTTAACGTTTCAGGTCCGGTGACCCTTCCTCAGAACTAAGGGTTAAGAGTTATGTCAATAGAGATGTAGTGACAGATTAACCCATTGACTCTCAAGGGCAGTGGTTAGAATGTCTCTTATTGGAGATAGTCATCGCCTGGCATTTGTGCGGCGTGTGTATTGCTTTGCATTTTTCAACCCAAACCCAGATATCATCCAGGACTCACTGCATTTGGACATGGACTGCTTCAGTATCTGCGGAGTCATTGAACATGATGCGATCATCAGCGAACATCCCCACTTCTGACATTATGATGGAGGAATGGTCATTGATGAAGCAGTGGAAAAAAGTTGGGCCTAGGACACTACCCTGAGGAACTCCTACAGATATGTCCTGGAGCCGAGGTGACTAACCTCCTACAATCACAACCATCTTCCTTTGTGCCAGGTATGACTCTAACCAGGGGAGAGATTTCCCTGATTCTCATTGACTCCAGTTTTACAAGGGCCATTTGAAAGCACACTCGGTCAAATGCAATGTTGATCTCAAGGGCAGTCACTGTCACCTCACCTTTAAAAAAGAAAAGAGAGTTGAAGAAGTGTGTGGTGGTTGAATATAAAGTGAGTTCAGGAATTAGTAGTGGAAAATAAGGAGATGACAGAAGAATTTACTGGCATTTTGCAAAAATCTTCACAACAGACGATCTAAATAACGCCCAGGAAATAGCGACAAATCTGAAAATGGAAGAATGCAAAAAAATTAGAAGCATCAAGAAAATGGACCTGAATAAATTGTTGGAGCTGCAGGCTAACAAGTCCTTGAGTCTTGATGGATTTCATTTTAGGGTTTTAAAATAAGTGACTGATGAGATATAGAGAACATAGAGATGCACAGCACGGAAATAGGCCCTTCAGTCCAACTTATCCATGCCAACCAGATATCCTAGATAAATCTAGTCCCATTTGCCAGCATTTAGCCCATAAACCCTTCCTATTCATATACGCATACAGATGCCATTTAAATGTTGTAATTGTACCAGCCTCCTCTACTTCCTTTGGCAGCTCATTCCATACACGTACCATCCTTTGCATGAAAAAGTTGCCACTTCGGTCCCTTTTAAATCTTTCCCTCTCACCTTAAACCTATGCCCTCTAGTTTTTGATACCCCATCACAGGGAAAAGACCTTGTCTAGTTACCCTATCCATGCCCCTAATGATTTTATAAACCTCTATAATGGTCACCCCTCAGCCTTCAACACTCCAGGGAAAATAGCCCAAGCCTATTCAGCCTTTCCCTATAGCTTAAACCCTCAATTTTGCAAAGTGACTTGGATTTGGGGAAGGCAACATTAGATTAGGGAAATAACAATGTAATTCCTACATTTAAAAAGGCTCAGTGACCGAAAGCAGGCCAGTTAGATTATAATCTGTTAGACATTATTATTAAAGACATTATAGATGGGCTTGTAGACAAGTTCAAGTAATCAGGCAGAGTGAACTTGGTTTGGTGAAAGGGAAATCATGTTTAACACATACTGAGGGTTCTTGAAAGGGTGCATGTAAAAGACATTTCCTCTTGTAGGAGAAATGAGAACTAGGGATCACAGTTTAAAAATAAGGCATCACTCACTTAAGATAGATGTGGAGAATTATTTTCTCATAGACAGTCAAGATTATTTGTAATTCTTGTCCTTGAAAATTGATATAAGCAGAGTCTTTGAGGCAGATAGATTCTTGTCAAATTCCAGATTTTTATGAATTTCACCATCTGCCACAACAGGATTTGAACCAGAAAACCAGAATAATTTCTGGATTAATAGGCTAGTGATAATACCACTAGGCCATTGTCTTACCTTCACTGCAGTTTGATCTTATTCCCTCTAAGCCGTTAGCAAACACAGCCTTTAGACAACTTCATATATGAGCAGAGAGTTCTCTCCACAACTCAACTACCACCAAGATCTCCCCTGATTCGAATAGGTAAAACACTGATGCAGTTTAATAGCTGTGATGATGGGATAGTTGTTAAATGGGGTAGCAAATTTGCCAATGGATAGCATCAGGACAGAAATTTGACATATTTACACTGCTAAGAGATGTTTACAAAGGTGGCCAGACTATTAAATGGCAGCAACACTTTTAAGGTGGCTGGCAGGCAATTGAATTGGCATTAATAGTAATTTTAAAAGGTATTCAGAATTATGTGAAAAGTACAGACGAACAACAGAATTATAGTCTTGCCATCCATTAGAGGTATAAGATCAATGAAAGATGAGTTTTGACTACAACTATCAATTCTATTTTTGCGACTTCTTTCTTTATTCATTCACGGGATGAGGGCATCGCTGGCTAGGCAGCATTTATTGCCCATCCCTAAGAGTCAACTACATTACTGAGAGTCTGGAATCACATATAGGCCAGACCGGGTAAGGATGGCAGTTTCCTTCCCTAAAGGACATTAGTGAACCAGATGGGTTTTTCCAACAATCGACAATGAATCCATGGTTATCGCGAGAGTCTTGATGCCAAATTTTTTTCAGATTCAAATTCCACCATCTGCCTTGGTGAGATTTGAACTCAGGTTCCTAGAACATTATCTGGGCCCTGTGTACATCAGGCAAATACACCTCTATTCTCAGGGCACACTTCCTTCCCTGTTCATCCAATAGGCATGAGTACCTTTCAACGGCTCCAGGCATCTTGCTCCCCTCCTGTACAGTGCATTAACAGTGATAAAAGATTTGTGATTTTTATATATAAATTAATTTCATTTTTTAAAGAATTTGCATTTTAAACTAGTAGCATTTAAGTGTTGATCTATTTCTGTAAAAAGGGTTTAGAAATTAACTATGTCCATCTTTCCACAACCATGATTTTAAATCAATGTGTCTCCTGGACCGTTAATGGATATTTGTATATTCTGTGGCACTTACAACCGGACAGAGAACATTAAGCTATTAGCTTAGCTGGAGTTAAGATGACCAAGTTTGTTTAGTTTACTTCAAAACACTTTGAGTTCAGTTTGAAGTGGACCCGACTGAAGTCAGATGCAAACTAAAGATTATTACTGTTTTCAAAAATGCTGTTTTCCTGATTCCTGTTTAATTACATCATCAATATTATAATCAATAACATTGCCTTCTTAGCCATCGTATTTTCCAATTATTCAATCTTATAATTAATTTTGTCTGAGCATTACAAGTGATCTGACGACAAGTATCTGACCAATTTAGTGCAAGTTTAGGTTAAGCAGATCATTGAATTTGGTGAAACATTATTAATTATGCTTTAAACATAACATGAATAAAGTAAAGTAATCAGCTAGTATTATAATATTTCTTTTCAACATTTAGAAAAATCAGTTGAGTCTCATGGCTGTATTTAATCAAGCAGCTGCTAAATATTTCTGATTCTTTTCAGACAAAATAAAATCAAATCTTTCAGCTCAAATAAATCTGTGGTCAGATTGGAATGAAAGATTTTCACCACTCTAAACAGTGATAGAGCTTAATTAAGGGGATAATGCTATCTTTACCTTACATGGCTTGGGCCAGAGGCAGAGAACATTTGGAAAGATATCATATTAAAACTGTAAGGTAAGAAATTACTTAACGAAAGGAATTTTTCAAAATTGAGGTGGTAATTTTACTTCAAAAGGTAACTTATTTTATGAAAGGACACTCTTCCAAAAGTGGTATCAGAGTCAAGAAACTTTGGAATCATTCGTCTAACGTCTCTATGATAGGCATCAACATGTGTTTGACACAGAAAAATGAGCATATTCAGAGTAGAATTATGATTGACATTACTGACAAAGACCTGTCACAAAAGCTACAAAAGAAATCAGAGCTGACATAGCCAACTTTCAGAGCTGATAAAATACCAGGCATAGGGTCAAAAGTCAAAGAAGGTTTTGGAAAAACATACAACCTAGTTATAGGGAAGGACAGAAATGAAATAACACCCAGAAGAAGAGAGCTCTGCCAAATGATTAAGTAGTCACCTTGCACACAATGTAATCACAGACACTGTCAAGAAGCATATGCATTTCAATATGCAGAAGCTTATACAATATCTCGGGACATTTTGACATTATATATTGCATTCATGCTTTTTAAAAAATACTTGTAAATGTTAAATTACCTGATCAGTTGTTCTTCTTAAGTCAACTATGTGTCTATTCAATGAAACTATAAAATCATTGCCGATTTAAGTTTCAAGATTAGCAACAATACAGATATTATTGCAAGTTTACAGAATACTGAACACTTGGTGAAATCTCCCTGGGATTGGAACAATAGTCGTATGGTGAGATTTGCAGCTGAATCAGATCAGAAGGCCAGAAATTCACTTTTTTGCAATTCACTGCACCTTTTATACCTTTCACAAACAGCGATGTGAGTTTTTCATTAGGCAGTGGTGCATTGGCATTTAAGGGGAATTATAGCTTGTCAAATGGCTTGATGACAGCATAACATGCCTTATTAATATCCAGCTTCCAATCTTACCAAGCTTGCCAAACAAACTAGATGTTGAGAAAGTGTGACATGGAAGCCAGAGTGTGTACATGGCAGATTCAGCTCACCACTTGTGCCAAACAACCTTGCCTACCACCAATCAGCAGCCCACAGCATGATCCACAGGCAGCAGGCAACACATCTCTCATCAGCAATGAGTTGCCTATAAATCCTCAACATTGACTTTGGACCCCAAGAAAGAGCAATATTATCCAGTCAAACGTGTGCAAGGAAACCTCCTGCTGATTATCACCAACCAACAACACCCCCACCCTCTTGGCTGATGAATCAGTGCTCTGCCAGGTTAAAAACCACTTGGAGGAAGCATTGAGTGTGGCAAGGGCAGAGAACGTATTCTGGATGGGAGACTTTATTATCCATTATCAAAAGTGGCTTGCTAGCTTCACCAGTTCCAGGCTCGCCAAGTCCTTAAGGACACGCTGCAGATGCAGTCGAGCAGCTAAATGGTGAGGGAACCAACAGAAAAATTTACTTGACCACCTCCTCATCAACCTACATGTTGCAGATGCATCTGTCCTTGACAGTATTGGTAGAAGTGACCACACAGTTCTTATGGAGACAAAGTCTTGTCTTCACATTGAGGATACTTTTATCATGGTGTGTGGTACTATTCCTGTGCCAAAAGAGACAGACCTCAAATAGATTTAGAATCTCAAAACTTGGCATCCATGAGATGCTATGTACCATTAGCAGCAGAATTGTATTCAATTACAATCTGCAACCTCATGACCCAACATAACCCCCACACTATCACTACCATCAAGTCAGAAGATCATAGCTGGTTTAATGGACAATGCAGGAGAGCATACCAGGAGCAGCACCAGGCATATACCTAAAAAGGATGTGCCAACCTGACAAAGCTTCTTAATAGGATCATTGTCTGCCAAACAGAATAATCAGCAAGTGATAAACAGGGCTAAATGATCCCACAACTATTGGATCAGATTTAAGCTCTGCAGCTCTGCCTCATCGAGTTGGAAATGGTGCTAGACAATTAAGTCAACTAACAGAAAATCAAAGCTCTACCTGTATCTTCATCCTCAATGTGAGTGAGCTCAGCACATCAGTGCAAAAGACAAGGATGAAGTTTTTGCATCTATCTTCAGCCAGAAGTGCAGAGTTGATAATCCATCTTAGCCTCCTCCAGAGGTCCCCAGCATCACAGTTGACAGTTTTCAACTATTTCAATTCACTCTATGTTCATTAAAGAAATGGCTGAGGCAGTGGACACTGCAAAGGCTGACAACTTTTAGCAATAGTACTGAAGACTTGTGCTACAGAACTAGCCACGTCCTCAGCTACACTGTTTCTGCACAGCTACAACACTGGTAACTGTACAACAATACGGAAAATTACTCAGTCTACTCTTGACCATCAGCAAAGTGATGGAATATGTCACCACCATTACAATCAAACAACAATTGCTTAGCAATAACATGCTCACTAACTCTCAGTTCGGGTTTTGCGAGGTCCAGATGGCCCTGACCTAATTACAGCTTGGTCCAAATATGAACAAACGTGAACACTAGAGATGAGGTGAAAGTGACATCAAGGCTGCATTGACTGAATGGGGCATCGAGGAGCCCGAGAAAACCTGGAGGCAATGGGAATCAGGGGAAAACTCTCCACTGTTTGGAATCATTTATAGAATAAAGGCAAACGATTTCAGTTGTTGGAGGTCAATCATATCAGCCGAGGACATCACTGCAGGAGCTCCTCAATGGAGTAGGCCTAGCCATCTTGAGCAGCTCCATCAATGACATTCTTTCCACTGTAAGGTCAAAAGTGGGGATCTCCACTGATGACTGCACAATAGTCAGCATACTTTGTACATGTCAAATACTGAAACAGGTGATGTCTGTCTGCAAAAAGATTAGAAAACATCCAGATTTGGCCTGATAAATGGTAAGCAACAGTCACACCACCTAGACAATATCCATCTCCAACAAGAGACAATCTAGCCATTGACCAGAAACTGAACTGGGTCAGCCAAGTAAATACTGTGGCTACAAAAGTAGGTTGGAGGCTCAGAATTCTAAGGCAAGTAACTCACCTCCTGTTTCCCCAAAGCCTGTCCACCATCGACAAGGGATAAGTTAGCAGTGTGCTGAAATACTCTCCACTTGCCTTGATGGGTGCAGTTTGAACAACATTCAAGAAACTTGATACCATCCAGGTCAAATCAATCCATTTTATTGGCACCCATCAACATTCAGTCCCTTTGCCACCGCCATACAGTGGCAGCATTGTGTACCATCCAAAAGATGCACAACAGCAACTCACCAAGCATCCGCCGACAGCACCTTCAAAACTTGTCACCTCTACCACCTAGAAGGACGAGGACAACAGATGCACTGGAACACCTTTGCCTGGAGGCCTGCCTTCAAGACACATTATCCTGACGTGGCATTATTTCACTATAATTTAGTTGTCGCTGTGTCAATTTCCTGGAACTTCCTTTCTTACAGGACTGTGGATATCCCTACTCCCCAAGACTTGCAAAGCTCAAGAAGGCAGTTCACCACCACTTTCTCCAGTTGAATTAAGGATGGGCAATAAATACTGGGCCCACATTCCATGAATGAATAAAAGAAGGCTATATTCCCAATGGACTCTCAGGCAGACAAAAAAATATAAGAAGAATGAAGCAAACTGATAACATTGAGTAAGGTACTGATTCTACACAATGGTACACTCCATAATCTGAATCATGAAAGGAGCTCCATGTACAAACTGGATGACAGCACATTTAATGTTTTTCATGTCAAACAATTCATATTCATGTTACACACTGACTGTTATGCTTCATTCTGGTAACATCTCTAGGGTGCCCTTTAAGTAATTGTTCCAGATTGTAACCCTTAACCATAAGTAACTTTGACTTGTCCAAGTACCTATTTGGACCAATAAAAGTACTTACATTAATCTAAAACAATATACTGTATATGGTGGAGATCTGAAATGAAAATCAGAAAATGTTGGAATCTCTCATCAGGTCAGGCAACAATATTGGAGAGTGAAACAGAGGTCACATTTCAGGTCAATGCCCTGTCCTCAGGACTGAAAGATGTTAGAGATGAACAAATTTTAAGCAAGTACAAAGCCAGAGAAAAAAAAGACAGAACATATTAAATAGATCGAAATAGGAATGCTAAAGAAGTATAAATTAAATATTATAGCTCCAGTCTTAGCGCTTGGCCAGTATTCAGCATGTCACTTTTTATTTCAGTTTAAAACTCACTCACCTTAGCGAAAAACAGCCTTTCAATTTCTAGTGTCATTAGAATCACATGCATCCTGTTGCTAATGTCAATGTTGTTGCTGCTGTTCCTCTTCCTCGCGTGTACCTCTATCCAGAGTAAAGACGCAAAAATGGCATCTATCACACAGAACATAGAACATAGAACATAGAACATTACAGCGCAGTACAGGCCCTTCGGCCCTCGATGTTGCGCCGACCTGTGAAACCAATCTGAAGCCCATCTAACCTAAGCTATTCCATTATCATCCATATGTTTATCCAATGACCACTTAAATGCCCTTAAAGTGGGCGAGTCTACTATTTTTGCAGGCAGGGCATTCCACGCCCTTACTACTCTCTGAGTAAAGAACCTACCTCTGACATCTGTCCTATATCTATCACCCCTCAATTTAAAGCTATGTCCCCTCGTGCTAGCCATCACCATCCGAGGAAAAAGGCTCCCACTGTCCACCCTATCTAATCCTCTGATCATCTTGTATGTCTCTATCAAGTCACCTCTTAACCTTCTTCTCTCTAACGAAAACAGCCTCAAGACCCTCAGCCTTTCCTCATAAGACCTTCCCTCCATACCAGGCAACATCCTGGTAAATCTCCTCTGCACCCTTTCCAATGCTTCCACATCCTTCCTATAATGCAGTGACCAGAACTGTACGCAATACTCCAAGTGCGGCCGCACCAGAGTTTTGTACAGCTGCAACATGACCTCATGGCTCCGAAACTCAATCCCTCTACCAATAAAACCTAACATACCGTACGCCTTCTTAACAACGCTATCAACCTGGGTGGCAACTTTCAGTGATCTATGCACATGGACACCGAGATCTTTCTGCGCATCCACACTACCAAGAATCTTACCATTAGCCCAGTACACTGTATTCCTGTTACTCCTTCCAAAGTGAATCACCTCACACTTTTGCGCATTAAACTCCATTTGCCACCTCTCAGCCCAGCTCTGCAGCTTATCTATGTCCCTCTGTAACATGCAACATCCTTCCGCACTATCCACAACTCCACCGACTTTGGTGTCATACGCAAATTTACTAACCCATCCTTCTACGCCCTCATCCAGGTCATTTATAAAAATGACAAACAGCAGTGGCCCCAAAACAGATCCTTGAGGTACACCACTAGTAACTGACCTCCAGGATGAACATTTCCCATCAACCACCACCCTCTGTCTTCTTACAGCTAGCCAATTTCTGATCCAAACTGCTAAATCACCCTCAATCCCATGCTTCCGTATTTTCTGCAATAGCCTACCATGGGGAACCTTATCAAACGCTTTACTGAAATCCAAATACACCACATCAACCGCTTTACCCTCATCCACCTGTTTGGTCACCTTCTCGAAGAACTCAATAAGGTTTGTGAGGCACGACCTACCCTTCACAAAACCGTGTTGACTATCCCTAATCAAATTATTCCTTTCTAGATGATTATAAATCCTATCTCTTATAATCCTTTCCAACACTTTACCCACAACCGAAGTAAGGCTCACTGGTCTATAATTACCAGGGTTGTCTCTACTCCCCTTCTTGAACAAGGGGACAACATTTGCTCGTCTCCAGTCTTCTGGCACTATTCCTGAAGACAATGACGACATAAAGATCAAAGCCAAAGGCCCTGCAATCTCCTCTCTAGCTTCCCAGAGAATCCTAGGATAAATCCCATCCGGCCCAGGGGACTTATCTATTTTCACACCTTCCAGAATTGCTAACACCTCCTCCTTATGAACCTCAATCCCGTCTAGTCTAATAGACTGTATCTCAGTATTCTCCTCGACTACATTGTCTTTTTCCTGTGTGAATACTGACGAAAAATATTCATTTAGCACCTCTCCTATCTCTTCGGACTCCACGCACAACTTCCCACTACTGTCCTTGACCGGCCCCAATCTTACTCTAGTCATTCCTTTATTCCTGACATACCTATAGAAAGCTTTAGGGTTTTCCTTGATCCTACCTGCTAAAGACTTCTCATGTCCCCTCCTGGCTCTTCTTAGCTCTCTCTTTAGGTCCTTCCTGGCTAACTTGTAACTCTCAAGCGCCCTCACTGAGCCTTCACGCCTCATCTCTACATAAGCCTCCTTCTTCCTCTTGACAAGAGATTCAACTTCTTTAGTAAACCACGGTTCCCTCGCTCGACCACTTCCTCCCTGCCTGACAGGTACATACTTCTCAAGGACATGCAGTCGCTGTTCCTTGAACAAGCTCCACATTTCAATTGTGCCCAGCCCCTGCCATTTCCTTCTCCATCCTATGCATCCTAAATCTTGCCTCATCGCCTCATAATTGCCTTTCCCCCAGCTATAACTCTTGCCCTGCTTTATATACCGATCCCTTTCCATCGCTAAAGTAAACGTAACCGAATTGTGGTCACTATCACCAAAGTGCTCTCCTACCTCCAAATCTAACACCTGGTCTGGTTCATTACCCAGTACCAAATCCAATGTGGCCTCGCCTCTTGTTGGCCTATCTACATACTGTGTCAGGAAACCCTCCTGCACACATTGGACAAAAACTGACCCATCTGAAGTACTCGAACTATAGCGTTTCCAGTCAATATTTGGAAAGTTAAAGTCCCCCATAACAACTACCCTGTTACTTTTGCTCCTATCCAGAATCATCTTTGCAATCTTTTCCTCTACATCTCTGGAACTTTTCGGAGGCCTATAGAAAACTCCCAACAGGGTGACCTCTCCTTTCCTAGTTCTAACCTCAGCCCATACTACCTCAGTAGACGAGTCCTCATCAAACGTCCTTTCTGTCACCGTTATACTGTCCTTGACTAACAATGCCACACCTCCCCCTCTTTTACCACCTTCCCTGATCTTACTGAAACATCTAAACCCCGGAACCTGCAACAACCATTCCTGTCCCTGCTCTATCGATGTCTCGAAATGGCCACAACATCGAAGTCCCAGGTACCAACCCATGCTGCAAGTTCACCCACCTTATTCCGGATGCTCCTGGCATTAAAGTAGACACACTTCAAACCACCTTCCTGCCTGCCGGTACACTCCTGCGACCTTGAAACCTTATTTATGACCTCACTACTCTCAACCTCCTGTACACTGGAGCTACAATTCAGGTTCCCACCCCGCTGTTGAATTAGTTTAAACCATCCCGAAGAGCATTAGCAAATTTCCCCCCCAGGATATTGGTACCCCTCTGGTTCAGGTGTAGACCATCCCGTTTGTAGAGGTCCCACCTACCCCAGAATGAGCCCCAATTATCCAGGTATCTGAATCCCTCCCTCCTGCACCATCCCTGTAGCCATGTGTTCAACTGCTTTCTCTCCCTATTCCTCACCTCGCTAGCATGTGGCACGGGTAACAAACCAGAGATAACAACTCTGTTTGTTCTAGCTCTAAGCTTCCACTCTAGCTCCTTGAATTTCTGCCTTACGTCCCCATCCCTTTTCCTACCTATGTCGTTGGTGCCTATGTGGACCACGACTTGGGGCTGCTCCCCCTCCCCCTTAAGGATCCCGAAAGCACGATCCGAGACATCACGGACCCTGGCACCTGGGAGGCAACACACCAACCGCGAGTCTCTCTCGTTCCCACAGAATCTCCTATCTGTCCCCCTAACTATGGAGTCCCCAATGACTAATGCTGTCCTCCTCTCCCCCCTTCCCTTCCGAGCAACAGGGACAGAGTCTGTGCCAGAGACCTGTACCCCATGGCTTACCCCTGGTAAGTCCCCCCCCGCAACAGTATCCAAAACGGTATACTTGTTTTTGAGGGGAATGGCCACAGGGGATCCCTGCACTGTCTGCCTGTTCCCTTTCCGTCCCCTGACTGTAACCCATCTACTTTTTTCCTGTACCTGAGGTGTGACTACCTCCCCGTAACTCCTCTCAATGACCCCCTCAGCCTCCCGAATGATCCGAAGTTCATCCAGCTCCAACTCCAGTTCCCTAACACGGTTTCCGAGGAGCTGGAGTTGGGTGCACTTCCCGCAGATGAAGTCAGTGGGGACACTAGTGGTGACCCTTACCTCCCACATTCTACAGGAGGAGCATACAACTGCCCTAACATCCATTCCCACTGTTCTGAATTCCCAAACAGACAAATTTAAAAAAAAATACTCGTAGCCTTACCAAGTCAGCGCTCAGAACCTTTTTTTTTGGTTAGAGGAGGAGGATGGGTGGGAGACACTACCTTGGTAGTGTTTCGGGTAAAGCAACCGCCCAAATATATTACCTCACTTACTCCAAAAATGGAGTCACGCGAGGTAAGACCTTTATAACCGAAAAGCTCACCTTCCCAGGCTGCCCTCGTGCTTCCTCCTGGACTCCCGCCGCTGAAACAACTGAAAGGCCGCAGTCACGCGAGGTAAGACTTTTATAACCGAAAAGCTCACCTTCCCAGGCTGCCCTCGCGCTTCCTCCCGGACTCCCGCCGCTGAAACAACACAGGGAGACAATCGTCTAGTGGTATTATCACTGGACTGTTAATCCAGAAGCCAGATAGCGTTCCGGGGACCGGGGTTCAAATCCCGCCAGGGCAGATGGTGAAATTTGATATCTGGAATTCAGAGTCTAATGATGACCATTTGCCGATTGTTGGGGAAAAACCCATCTGGTTCACTAATGCCCTTTAGGGAAGGAAACAGCCATCCTTACCTGGTCTGGCCTACATGTGACTCCAGATCCACTGCAAAGTGGTTGACTCTGGGCAATGAGGGATGGGCAACAAATGCCTCATCCCATGAATGAATTAAAAAATAACAAGCTGAAAATGTTTAGTTAGGGAGATGAAGGCAAAGAAATCAATTTGGCATAAACAGCTTCCAAGTTCTGAAAATGCCTTGCAATTGCTACTCACAAAAGAACACAAATCCCAATTATCTAACTACTGCCAATGAGTGCCCCTTTTAGTAGTTATCCAGTCATATCAGTTTCTGAGGGCCACAAGGTGAGACTAAGCAAATTGGCTGCTGAACACACTCTCATCTCATCCCATTAAAATAGCATTACAGTAGGAATGATATAATGCCTTCTTGATTTTAATAAATTCAATGCTATAGATCCTTCTGTTCAACTAAGCATTGTTAATAAATTCATCAGACACTCAATTATTTCATACGAGTAAGTCCCTGACCTTAGTTACTAACACAGTTAAAATCATAAACTGAAGTTCCTACTGGCACTTTACCTACTCATCTACCTCAATTGCACAAGATGGCTATGTTAAAATCAGGATCTGTCTGGGATTTTCCTCTCCCTAGAAGTGGTGGTGATGGAAGTGGCAGGAAGAACAAACAATTGAACAGGTTGGGAGCACATTGTAGTTTGTGTATTTATTTGACTGCCACCAATCTTCTTTTCTCTACGTTGTATCTATGGCCTATTGAATTATCAATTGTAGAGGATAGACCACTAGTCAGTGTGAATAGAAGAGACATTTGTTTTATTTAACAAGGAGTTTATTGCATGGTAGCAATAGGCACAGTTTATATTAATTTGCGAGGAATAGTTACTTAGGACCATCAGAAGCTCTGCAGAACTTGCCTGGTCCTCTTGGGAAGCCACACAGACCTTGCAGCCTCTACCCAAAGGCTGTGTGACATCAGATATGTTGACCTTAATGCATCATTAACATCAACTCCTTCAGAACCATTATCTAATATATCAGTAGACCCCCAGGGAGATACCACCCCTTCCTCCTCCTGCCACCTCAATTCTGGGTGAGAGGACTTATAGTCAACGTTTTTGACCTCCCTCCAATTAAAGCCCTTTGGTGATTATTTAGTGACCACTTAAGAGCTTTATTCCATCAGTTCTGATCAAGAGTCACCAGAGTTGAAACATTAACACTACTCTTCACAGATACTGCCAGACCTGCTGAGGTTCTCCAGCAATTTGTTTTGGTTTCAGATCTCCAATTCCACAGTTCTTTGTTTTGTTTTTTGGCTTTATCACATCATTAGCCCAATTAGCTGAGTTCCTGGCAGACTAAATAAATGACTACTTTCTCAACAATTACTACGGGGCGATTGGCCTGCTGGGTTCGAGGGTGGGAGTAAGTGACAGGTGAGAAGGGGCTGCCAGCCTCTGATTGGCCACCAGCTTTATGCCAGGCAAGACACATGATTAGCTGCTGGGTGACCACTTAGGTATCTGATTGGCACCTCATCCAGCAGGTTCTCTCATTAATGGGGTAAGGCTGACTTGGTTGTGAAGATACTTGTCCCATCCTTGAGCCAGAAGGGAGAAAATCCCAGCATACATTTAATGACATGTATTAACAATTACTTTTATAAACAATTGAAGAAAAATGCAGAGCACATTTAATGCTGTTAATGTTTCAAACTAATTCATAACCAATTTCATATACTATCAGATGTGACAATGCTCAGAAAAATGGAAGGATCCTTAGCATAAAGTTAAACCTGATAACTAATCACCAGGACAAGAATTCATTCTGGAGTTTTCCAAATGATGAATCTCTTTGTTGGGCTATTTTGGTGCTGAAAATCCAAAGCCAATTGTTGTGCACCTTGAGAAGTGGTACCTGGCTACAATTGTGAATACTCAATAAACCTTTGCATTTACCAGTTTACAAAAATGTAGCCTGAGGGAGGAGATGTAATTACAACACAGGGATTGCATATCACATTTCATAGAATTAAAATCTTATCTAAATGGAAAATGTCAGGAAAAACTGATGTGCAAACAACACTTGAAACACAATGATTGACTTCTATTTTCTAAAGTTTTATTTTTAGAACATTATGGGTAGTGACCATATTTCAGTAGGATTTAGCATAATTATGGAAAAGGCGAAACAAGGCCATGAGTAATATTCTTAACTGGGGAAGAGCCAATTCTAAGAGCTAAGCTGAGGCATAATTTAGAAGAAGTGTACTGGAAATAGCTGTTTTGAGGTAAAACAGTGTTGGATTGTATTGCGGGTTATTCAAAGGTGAGTCAGAGAGGGCTCAAACAAATAAGTTTCCACAAAAAGAAAACCAAATGCCCTCTGGATGTCAAGGTGCACAGAGGGTAGGATAAAGCGAACAAAAAAAACAGCTTACGTTAGATACCAAGCACTGCATTAATGATGTTGGCTCTTCTGACTTAAACTGAAACAAGGTTCTTACTGAGAACAGGTATTAGAAGATTTATTCACAAAAACAATTGTTTGCATTATAGCTCCATTACAGACATTGATGTGGTCTGGGTTCTGTCACTAACTGACTTTGCCTGATGGAAAACCGTGGAAGTTATTCAAAACAGGGCTCGTACGTTTATATAAGAATTAGGGGAAGCTAGTGATGCTATGGGAATGTCACTAGATTAGCAATCAGCTCTGCAGACTGCTGTTCAAGAAATTATTGAGAAGTATAGAAAATGTTGGGGTGAAATTAAAAATGAAATTTAAAAATCAGATAGAGGGTGTACAAAATGGCAAAAATTAGCAAAAGAAATCCAAAGAGATTTCATCAATTCGTAATGAGCAAGAAGTGAACAAAAGGAAAGAGTATGATCAATAAGAGACTGGAAATCTGTCCATGGAGGTTAGTTCTTAATGAATACTTTATGTTGGTCTTCATAATAGGAGATGACAATAGCAACATTGTAGGTAAGGAGTAGGTGTGAGAAATATTGGCTGGTATAAACATTACAAGAAATGAAATATTAAGTGACTTATCCTCTTTGAAAGTAAACAAATTGACAAATCTCAATGAAATGTATCCCTAATGGTTAAGAGAAGCAAGGGAAGAAATAGTGCAGGCATTGCCCATTATTTTACAAACTTCTGTGCCAAAATGTTTGTTGCTAGAGGATGAGAATATTGTTAACATTACACTGCTGTTTAACATTATAGACCAAATAATTACAGACTAGTCAGCCTATACTCAGAGGTGAGAAAAATGTTGAAAACAATTGTGAAGAAAATATTAATCCTCATTTGGAAAGGTATGGATTGATCAAGGATAGTTAGTCTGGACTTGTCAGCAAAGGTTGTATTGAACTAACTTAATTGAATATTTTGAAGAGATAACAATAAGGCAGGGTTGATGAGAGTAGCAGTATTTAATGCAGAGTATGTGAATTCAGTGAGGCTTTAGACAAGAGCCCATATGTCAAACTGATCAGAAAAGTACAAGCCTATGGATGTCCAAGAAAGTGGCAAGTTAAATCAGTATTGTGTCAATAATAGAGGAGGTATTTTTGTGACTGACCATCCCTGGTATCTTGCAATATTTGCTACCTCTACCTATATGTAATAACAGGTCTGGTTTTTGAGTAGTCCACTGCAACCAATCCTTATTCAGTTTTCTTTGTCTTAACTAGTTATTAGTGATAGAGAATACACCACTGTAGAATATCCACACAAGACGCATTTTTGTTCCATGACAAAATGGTTTCCTGTATAATAGCAATGAATACAACTATGTTTGGTCAGGCATAATTACCAAGACATTAGGAATTAGGTACAGATAGATATGTTCCTTCTAACGCTAGGGTGGGCTCTTTTTTCCCCACCTGCAAACTGTATGAAGCATCAGTAGAATTGATAGAGCCAGTATAACATGAGCATTAACCCTTTCAGAATCATTACCTTACACAACATCAAACACTGCGCTTTTTCCACATAATTAACCCATCACAGAATTATCTATTCCACTATTTGACATTTACCATGACCCCATCTTCCCCACACCAACCTTTAAGCCTGTGACTTCAGAATGTCTGAATATTTCACATTTTTCTCAGAACACACTCTCATTAAAGTTGAAAAATGGTAGGTCACTTACTCAAGTACTGTTAACTCTGGCTCTGATCTGTTGATCATTTCTCCACTGCAGGATCTTTTAACTCTTGGTTATCAGTAGCGGAAGTCATCATTCCCATCAACCTTGTTTTTGGTCCATTTCCTTATTGAGACAACCCTTAATTTCCTTAATTCACTGACGAATTTGTCTGTTATTTCAGGTAATTGCCCGATAAAATAATTTGAGGGACTTTTAATCTCAATAATATCCATCCTAGAAGACTGATGCTCAATTAAAACAAATGATTTCTTCCTTGTTATGACCTGAATTTCTGGATCGTGCAATCGCTTTCTTATTGGATGAAGAGTCTGCTTTATACATTTTCCTGGGTGCTTAAACTGGGCAGCTTCTTCTTCTTGGATAACAAGGTATAGAGCTGGATGAACACAGCAGGCCAAGCAGCATCAGAGGAGCAGGAAAGCTGACGTTTCAGGCCTAGACCCTTCTTCAGAAATGGGGGGAGGGGAAGGGGGTTCTGAAATAAATAGGGAGAAAGGGGGAGGAGGATAGAAGAAGGATAAAGGAGAGGATAGGTGGAGAGGAGACAGACAGGTCAAAGAGGCAAGTGTGGAGCCAGTAAAGGTGAGTGTAGGTGGGGAGTTAGGGAGGGGTTAGGTCAGTCCAGGGAGGACGGACAGGTCAAGGGGGCGGGATGAGGCTAGTAGGTCGGAGATGGGGGTGGGGCTTGAGGTGGGAGGAGGGAATAGGTGGGAGGAAGGATAGGTTAGGGAAGCGGGGACAAGCTGGGCTGGTTTTGGGATGCGGTTGGGGGAGGGGAGATTTTGAAGCCTGTGAAGTCCACATTGATACCATTGGGCTGCAGGGTTAGGCCCTGAGCCAGCTTCTTCTTCTTGACTATGTGCTGCATCTGTGAACATTGGTCTGGCTCTCACAGAACCATATGCAGCACTGCACGGTGGCTCAGTGGTTAGCACAGCAGCCTCACAGCACCAGGGACCTGTGTTCAATTCCAGCCTCGGCTAGGCTCGGGGACCGCTTTGCAGAGCACCTACACTCGGTTCGCAATAAACAACTGCACCTCCCAGTCGCGAACCATTTCAACTCCCCCTCCCATTCCTCAGACGACATGTCCATCCTGGGCCCCCTGCAGTGCCACAACGATGCCACCCGAAGGTTGCAGGAACAGCAACTCATATTCCGCTTGGGAACCCTGCAGCCCAATGGTATCAATGTGGATTTCACAAGTTTCAAAATCTCCCCTCCCCCTACCGCATCCCAAAACCAGTCCAGCTCGTCTCTTCCTCCCACCTATCCGCACCTCCATCTCCTACCGACCAACCTCATCCCACCCCCATGACCTGTCCGTCCTCCCTGGACTGACTTATCCCCTTCCTAACTCCCCACCTACACTGACCTTTACTGGCTCCATCCCCGCCTCTTCTAACTGTTTGTATCCTCTCCTCTATCCATCTTCTTTCCGCCTCCCACTCTCTCCCTATTTATTTCAGAACCGCCTTCCCCTCCCCCTTTTCTGAAGAAGGGTCTAGGCCCGAAACGTCAGCCTCTCTGCTCCTATGATGCTGCTTGGCCTGCTGTGTTCATCCAGCCCTGCACCTTGTTGTCTCGGATTCTCCAGCATCTGCAGTTCCTACTATCTCGGGTAACTGTCTGTTTGGAGTTTGCACATTATCCCTGTGTCTGTGTGGGTTTTCTATGGGTGCTCTGCTTTCTTCCCATAGTCCAAAGATGTGCAGGTTAGGTAGATTGGCCATGGGAAATGTACAGTTATAGGATAGGTCTTGTGTCTGAGTGGGATGCTTTTCAGAGGGTTGATATGGACCAAATGGCCTGCTTCCACACTGTAGGGATTCTATGATACACAGCTTATCTTCCTTGAGCTGTTGATCAGGCTGGATGTCTTTAGTGGCCCATTGTAGTTACTTGACTGGTGAAGTAAACTTTTTCAGACTCATAGTCATGCTAATGAAAGATTGCTGCTCATGTAGCACCATCTGTCACTGAATACTGATGATTGAACATTTTGCCAAATCTGTTTTTCTCTATGTTGACAGGATTAAGCAGCTCACATAGGCCAACATAAGTGATTGATTCTTTGTTCTGTTTGGATCCCACCATGAGTCGAGGAAGCCCAAAGAAGTCTCCCACTTGCTACCTCTTGATGGGTTGGTCATTAACGGTTTGTTCATGGTTTGTTCAAATGTTTGGTCAGCTGTTTGCTTCTGGGAGGTTCTCGATCTCCTCCAACTCTTTTGAAAAAATGAGGGTTGAGATATGTATATAGATTCAAAGGTGAAGTTGGTTGATTGTGAACGGTGTACATGTTTTCAACTTTAGCGTATTGTCGTATAACTTATGGCATTCCTAAACTTCTGATAGTTATTGTGGAAGCAGGCCATTTGGCCCATTTGTCCATACCAACCTTCCAAAGAGCATCCCACCCAGATCCACTCCCCTGCCTGGGCTAATCACTGAGCTGCCATGACACCCGGCTTATCTCTGCAGGCTTCAGCTGCTTCTTCTTTAGCTATGGTAACTGGTCTGATAAGACACAACAACTCCTGAATTAAACACATAATCAACAGAATGCAGGAGGCCTGGGTTCAAGTCACACCTGCTCCAGAAATGTGTAATAATGTCTCTGAGCAACTTGATTCGAAAATATCCATTATCAACAGGATGTCCATTGATATCGACGAGTTCAGTCTCTTCTGGATTAGTTAGTTCCCCAAGAATGCCTGAAGGTATCTTCTCCAAAAGAGATAACTTTTCCAGTGCAGCTAGTAAGAACTGCAGATGCTGAAGTCAAGGATAACACAGTGTGGAGTTGGAGGAACACAGCAGGCCAGGTAGCATCAGAGGAGCAGGAAAATTGACCCAAAATATGGGTCCATGCTGTGTTGTCTCTTGTCAAGTGCAAGTATCTTGTATTATGGTGCCAATGTAACATGTACGATTGAACAAATATCCCCATATCCTGAAATACTGGACTAAAATCCTGGATTTTTCAAATAACTTTTAAAAGCTTTAAAAAAAGGCAGCTGGGCTATGTTCTGTGAAAATTACATGGGCACAAAGATAGCTGCTTGGAACCATTCAGAGATAATAAGAACTGCCAATGCTGGAGTCAGAGATAACACAGTGTGGAACTGGAGGAACACAGCAGGTCAGGCAGCATCAGAGGAACAGGCAAGCTGACGTTTTGGGTCAGAACCGAAGACTTTTCTGAAGAAGGGTCCTGACCCGAAACGTCAACTTTCCTGCTCCTCTGATGCTGCCTGGCCTGCTGTGTTCATCCAGCTTCACACTGTGTTGTCTCTGACTCCAGCATTGGCAGGTCTTACTATCTCTGAGTGAGTTATAACCCCACTGAGAAGCCTCTTCTAGGGATGCTCACCTTGAAGAAGTTACCCTCCTCCCTCGGAAAACCTCAGTGGATCTCTCTCCCACTGCAACCCTCTGGTAATCTCTTTGCCCCTGAAACTGCTCAACCACGTATTGAAGCAAACCAGGTACAACTGCCACATTGCCTTTCTCAGTGCCTGCCCACAGAACCAGATCATCCCCAATGGACTCCAGTCTACATTCACGCCATCCCATTTTGGCCCTGACTGCGATAACCTCTACATACACAATATCCAGATCCTCCAAAACTGGTTTTCTCTGCGGCTCCTCAAGCACATGCTCTCAGCAATGCGCCGGCATCTTCTGGCCCTATAATCAAGCCTATCCCAGCTCAGAGCCTCCCTCTCACAGACCTGCAAAGGACCTCTTCTGTTTTTCATTCTTTGCAGGATTTTCTAAAGAAGGGTCCTGACCCGAAACGTCAACTTTACTGCTCCTCTGATGCTGGCTGGCCTGCTGTGTTCCTCCAGCTCCACACTGTGTTATCTCTGCTTGGAATCATTGTTCAGCCTGAAAATTCAGTTCACACGTTCAATCTAAAAGAACAATCAACCAGGCTTAAACCCCACCCAACCCAGACTGAATGGAGCCTCTGCAGATACCAGGCAATCAATTTCGATCAATATTCATGCACAGAAATACCAGACATTGCACTTAATCAAAATACGTGCACACCTACTCTTAACTGTCAAGAAGCTAATTGACCTCAGAGGGAACACCAGTAACACAATGGCAAGCACAGATTTGGTGTGATGATGAGGCCCACAATTAGCATGATTGCAGGCCCCAACCTCAGTTGACAGCGCTACCGCCCTGAGAGTGATCTCCACAGCCATCTCCAGGAGAGGGATCCCAAACAGCTATCTCCCCAAGAGCTATCTGCATCGCTATCTCCAGAAGAGGGACAACGACAGCAATTCTGAAACTCACCTACACAGGCCTGTGCTGTATCAGGGGAACCAACAGCAACTGACAATGACCTGCAGACTGTAGAACCGACAACTCCAAAAACCACTGATCTGACTGACACCACAAGGTCTCAGACACATTCTGAGGTGAAAGCCGGCCCGCATAAACCACGACAAGGTAAGAGAAACCAAGAACTCACCTGATAAATCCAAAACACATCCTACTGCATAAGCTGACTCAATCCAGACTGAAGGCCTACACCATCCTAAGTCTTCATTGAGGCACTGAGTACGGCAAGCAGGAATGGCCAGCTGTACTTCAAAATCACATTTTTCCCCACTGGTGAGCATAAAATCCCAAGATCCCAAAGTATCCAACCTAGCTAGCAGGAAGGGAAGGTGGGTGGTGCCAGTGCAGGGAACCCCAAGGGTAAGAAGCCTGATTAAAGTTTCCCTAATTAAAACTACTATTTAGCTTCGAAGAGTGTGTAACCTGTGTTTAATTAATAGTGTATAGTATTTTAAGTAGTCCTCTGTATAGTTGGTTTGTTAATTTCACTGTTTATTACATTTGCCTTCATTTCTTTTGTATTATACTTAGCTTTTGTGTTTAAATAAACACAGAGATTCTTTTGCCCTGAAATACCTGTCCACTGCCTTCTTCATTTCACATTGCTAAATAAATCCAGTGTCAGAACCAGGGATCTGGGGGTGATTTGAACCACCTAAAGACCAGAGACACCAGGGCAAGTTAAAAGGTGGTTAAGAAATCATGCAAGATAGTCTGTGAATTATATGTGGCGTAGTAAAAGAGACAGTGAGAGCCAAACTTGAACTATGGAACATTTAGTATTCTAGCGATCGCCTCTTCCAAGTACAGTTTTGGTCAATATATTACAGGAAGGATATGATCACACTAGAAAGGGTGCAGAACAATTCACATGGATATTTCCAGGGCTAGAACAGAGGAAACTGTTGACAGTGTTAATTGAGGTGTATTAAATTACAAGCAGTTTAAATAAATCTATTTCCCTTTGTAGTGACATCAGTACCAATGAGAATACATTTAAAGTAACTGGCAGAAGGGTGAGAGGGGCATCAAGAATGTTTTTAACCAAGAGAATGTCTGGCACTGAATGCATTAATAGGCTGTACAGGCACTAACCTTCATCATTTTCACTAAGTGCAATAACCAGCAAGAGCTGGATTGTAGGATTAAATTGGATTACTCTTCTTCAGATGGTGGAGAGACAAAGGGCAGAATAGCCTCATTCTACACCATAAACCATGATTTTATGATTCAATATAATCAAATGCAGAGTGCTACTTACTGAGTTCCATTTTCATTATCTCCAGTTTCAAGGGCATACATTCAGCATGTTAAATCATTTTTCTGCAATTTTTCAACTTAATATAGTATTGTCCACAATAAATAATGCAGAAACAAAACTCTTTAGATGTGCGAAGAGTGCATGATAATTTAAGACATCTTTAACCAGATTCCACATTGCAAAAACCTAATATGTCTTGCAGCAACTTGATTGGATTGTGGCAAGAACAGGATTAACATGGAATAATTATTGTATTACAATTAAACCACTTAATTAAAAGCAATTAGAGGCAAATACATTTAATACCTCTTTTACATTGATTTATTAACTAATGTAGTAGCAATTATATTTGTATTCATCATTGTTCGTTTTACACCATTAGTAAGACAGAAATGTTTCTGACTGACCAAGCTTTCAGTAAGCAGCTAGAACAGAATTTTGTCAAAGGTCAAACAATTAAAAAGGATATATAATAAATGAAGCATGATGTGTTTAAGTAACTATGGGCACCATGCAATCATTGCTGTATAATGAGTAAATCATAGCAACATCACATGCTGAGGAGCACTGATTTCATTTCCTTACTGCTTCTTACACAAAATAGTTGAAGTTTTTGTGATAATATTTTCCACATTTGTGTATGTGCATTTTATCCTTCTGTCTACAGTTTTACACACAACATCCATCAAAAATGCATTGTGAATTAATTATAGACCTCTGTTAGTGTCCACTATGCAAACAGATTAAATTTTCTTTGTCTTTCACTTCACAAGGCCAGCAAGATGCAAGACTTAAGCAAACACATTTGGATAATGAATGCTGTTCCTTCCACACAGATATACAATATATTCTGTCATAAACTCTATCCCCTCATTTTAATATTTTGAGACTGTGTTCTGTATGTATACTCCCAAATGATCAACGCTAATTAGTCAATTCAAGAATATTCATACAACCACAACTGCCACAACTCTTTCTTGTTTGCTGCTGCCATTAATGATACCAAATGAGAACAATACACCATTGCATGGAATACTTGATCGTTTAACTCTATAGGAAGGGCACATAGAACCACTTGGATGCCAATTAAAATGGATGATCAATCAGATTCGGTCAATTTCCAGGCCAGTTAGTTTCCAATGATCCCATAATGATCCCTATAATGTCGAACTCCATTCTCAAACATATATTTATTCAGCTCTTTTTCAAAGATGTTAATTAGCATAGTGTTCATTATTCTGGCTACGAACTTGTTCTTCTTATTCATCACTCTGAGAGAAAGAAAAAAATAAACTGATTTGAACTCTATTTTTTTCCACTTTATATATGCATCCTTTAGTCTGTGCACACAATTAAGGCGAGAATTTTGCATCCATCTCTATCCTAGCTTTCACGTAGCCAGATGATATTTCCTCAGGGAAACAAGTTCGATTCTGCAGAACTCTTCCTAGAAAACATTGAATGCCAAAAATCATGACTTTCCTTCTTGTTCCAACACATCATCTGACTTTGAAAATAAGATGCCTAACTCAACATAATATTCCAAATCTGACTTCAATAGCAATATATTGTCAGAATACCTTGTTTCCACTTAATTGAATGTCCCAGGGAAAGATACTAAAATTTGATTAGCCCTATTGGTAACCACTTAACAAAAATCGCCTTATATTTAATTGCAGTGAACCACTTCCGCATTTCATCATGCCAACTGCCAATTCATTCAAAGCTGTTTGAATGCTGGATATATTCCTATTGTTTGTTCCGCAGACAATAATTTGACATTGTAATCATTTTCATATCAATAGAAATGTCTTCTAAAAATATTGAAGAATAACAGGACAAATGGAGTGCAGGAACAGGGGGATTTAGGTATGCGCATATAAATAATTGAAATTAGCAGTGTCAGTTGAGAAAGTAGTTAATATGGCACCCAGAATCCTGGACTACATAAATAGAGGCATATAGTTTAAAAACAATAAGTTTATGGTGATCATTTACAAAAAAGTGGTTCAGTCTCAACTGGAGTAGTGTGTCCAATTATACACACTACAGCTTTGGAAAGTTTGGCTAGTGCCAAAATTAGCAAAACTGTCTCACAGAATAATCAAGCAACAGCCTGACATTGTCTGTAAAGCATGACTATGTCCAAGACAGTACCATCACCATCCCTGGATATGCCCTGTCCAACTGGCAGGACAGACCCAGCAGAGGGGGTGGCACAGTGATATACAGTCAGTGGAGAGTTGTCCTAAGACTCCTCAACATTGACTCTGGCAACCTTGAAGTCTCATGGCTTCAGGTTGAACATGGTCAAGGAAACCTCCTGCTGATTACTAAGTACATCCACCCTCAGCTGATGACACATCCTTGCCAATCTGCCTGTCACAGATGCATCTGCCTATGACAGTATCTATAAGAGTGACCACTGCACAGGCCTTGTGGAAACAAAGTCCTATCTTCACATTTATAATCCCTTACATTGCATTGTGTGGCACTATCGCTGTGCTAAATGGGATAGACTTCAAACAGATCTAGCAACTCAAGTCTGGGCATCTATGAAGCGCTGTGGGCCATTGTCAGCTGCAGAATTATATTCACCCATAATCTGCAAACTCAAGGCTCAGCATAACCCTTAGTCAACCATTACACCAAAGCAGAGGATCAGCCCATTCAATGGAGAGTGCAGGAGGGCATGCCAGGAGCAGCAGCAGGCATACCTAAAAATGAGGTGTCAACCTGGTGAAGCCACCAAACAGGACTACTTGCATGCCAAACGGCACAAGCAACATGTGATAGACAGAGCTAGGCAATTCTCAAACAATGGATCACATTCAAGCTCTGCAGTCCTGCCACATCCAGTCGTGAATGGTGGTGGACAATTAGACAAGTCACTGGAGTAGGAGGGTCCAACTCAATGATGCCCTTCAGTGCAAAAGATAAGGCTGAAGCAGTCCCAACAATCTTTAGCCAAAAATGCTGAATGCATGATTTTTTCTTGGCCTCCTCCAGTAGTACCAGCTTGATTCACTGCACATGGTATCAAGAAATGATTGGAAGCACTGGGTATGGCAAAGGCTACAGACCCTGACAATGTTCTGGAAATGGTACTGAAGACTTTTGCTCCAGAACATGCTGTTCCCCTAGCCAAGCTGTTCATTTACCTGACAAAGTTGGAAATTGCCCAGTTATGTCCTGTACACAAAAAGCAGGACAAATTTAACACAGCCAGTTAATGGCCCTTCAGTCTACCCTCGATCATTAATTAAGTGAATGAACATATCCTCAATAGTGCTATCAAGCAGCATCTTCTTGAAAGGAGATGTTTGCAGCTGAAGCAGGACTTGTGGCTTGGTGGCAGCCTGGCATGGCAGCACAGCAAGAGACTCTTGATTGCGGGGTGGGTGTAGGTTCAGTGGCCTCAGTGAAGTGGGCCCAGTGACTAAGAGATGGTGTCTAAGTTGGAGTGACTCCTACGTTGGTAGGTCCAGCACAGGCGGCAGAGGTGTCCCTTGAGGCTAGGTGGACATGGCTTCTCCCGGCGTTCGGAGGCAATAGTAATGTGGATGGTCTCCCAGCGACAAGGCCAGCAGCAAGGAGTATGTTCTCTCACCATTTGGGGCCTGTGGCAATGGCAGCAGGGTTGTTTTCCCAGCATTCACGGCTGGCGGCAGCAGCAGCAAAGCTCCCCCAGCTATCTGGGATGGCAGTGCTGGAGGCAGCGGACTGCTCAAGATGGTAGCATTGGCAAGGTGATGTCTGCAGCCGAAGCAGGAGTTGTGGCCTGGTGGCGGCTTGGCCTGGCAATGGAGCCAGAGAGTCTTGGTTGCGGGACAAGTGTAGCTTCAGTGGCAGTGAAGTGGGCTCAGTGGTGAAGAGGTAATATCTAAAGTGGAGCGACTCCTACATTGGTGGCATGATGTTAGACAGCGGCATGACCTTGAATGAGTCCTGTGAACATTCATGTATGTGCTGAAGATGGCACAATTAAACTGTTTTTCTGTGCCTTGCTGTTTGTTACACAGTACAAGAGACAGAGCTTCATTCCAAGTCATTGCACTTTACCTTGGAGTGGGATCATGAATGGTGCCAGGAATAAGCTAAGCCTCCAGACCAGTTGTTGATCAAGGGGTCCCCGATGGGCAGGAGGGCGTGAAGCTCTTTTTTTCTCTTTTTCATTCTTTTTATTTACTTCATAAATGTTCCTTTCTTTTTTATCTTTTATTCTTACTCAATAAATGTTCATATTTAAGCAAATTGCTGTTGTCGAGTCTTCACTTAACTACATTTAACCGAATCTAAAAAGAACCGTTTGGATACACCTTATGATTCAAGACAACAAAGGCGTGGACTAGGTTGGAAAGACAGGTATTCTGAACTTTTACTTCTTTATTTTTTCTAATTTATTCCTAGGACCTATAATGCTAGGCAATTTATTTCTTTACTTTTCCAATTTTTTTTGATTCCTAATACCTTTCTACCTAATATGGTGCTGCAATGCAGCAACTGTAAACTTTTCACTGTACTCATCTGAATACATGAGACCATAAAACTAATTCAACTCAATTCAAAACCTGTCCAACAAGAACATGCTCAGTGATGCCCAGTTTGGGTTCTGCCAGGGCCACTCAGTCCTTGACCTCCGTATAGCGTTGGTTCAGAGGTGAGACTGACAGCCCTTGGCATTTGACAGTGTAGTATCGAGGAATCCGAGCAAAACTGGAATCAATGGGAATCAAGGGAAAACTCTCTGCTGGTTGGAGTCAGATCTGGCACATAGGAAGAAGGTTGTGCTTGTTGGAGGTCGGTCATCTCAGCTACAGGACGTTTCTGCAAGAGTTTGTCAGGGTCTAGGCCCAACCATCTTCAGCTTCTTCATCAATGACCTTCCCTCCATCATAGGTCAGAAGTGGGGATGTTTGCCGATGATTGCGCAATGTTCAGCACCGTTCGCAAATTCACTATTAGTATCCTGGGAGTTACCATTGACCAGAAACTTAACTAGACTCACCATATAAATCATGCTTACAAGAGCAGCTAGAGGCTAGGAATCCTGCAGTAAGTAATTTACCTCCTAACTCCACAAAGCCTGTTTGCCATCTACAAAGCACAAATGAAAAATGTGATGGACTACTCCCCACATGCATAGATGACTGAAGCTCCAACAACACTCAAGAAGCTTGACACCATCCAGAACAAAGCAACCTGCTTGATTAGTACCATATCCAAAAACATTTGGTCACACTGCCATTGAAGCTTAGTAGCAATAATCTGTACCTTCAACAAGATGAACTGCAGAAATTCACCAAGGTTCCTTACAGAGCATATTTCAAACCCAGGACCACTCCCATTTAGAAGGACAAGGACAGCAGATACATGGGAATACCACCACTTTCAAGTTCCCCTCAAAGCCACTCACCATCCTGACATGGAAAAGCATTAATGTTCCTTCACTGTCACTGGCTAAAAATACTGGAAATCCCCCCACTAAGGACATTGTGGGTCAGCCTAGAGCACATGGATTGCAGCTGTTCAAGAAGACAGCTCACCACCACCTTCTCGTGCAATTAATGCTGGTCAGCCAATGATGTCCGTAAGTGAATAAAAAGAAAATCGTGACTTTCAACAGAATATTGGATAATTATCTGAAGAGAAAAAAATTGTCAGGGCTACAAAGAAAGGAGTCAAACTGGGTGTGTGGCTCATGCATAAAGCTGGCATGGAAATGAAGGATTGAATGACCACCTTCGGTGCTGTAATGATTCTATGAAAGCTGTTGTGACACTCTGCTGATCGTTTCCATTTCCCAGCCCGAATAACAATTTTTTTTCACATAGATCTTCATTTCCAGCTTCCGAATCAGTTTTCAGTCATCCTGCCCATTTCCTTTTCATTAATTCCAAGAATCTTAGTCATCTTTAAAAATCTCACAACTCTGACATTGGCATTTAGAGTTACATCAGCAGGATGCATATCAATTTGATGATCTGTCCCAGTCTATTTCAACTTCTGATTGGACATGTAAAGCATAAGGCTTCTTTCCCCGTGTAGTGAAGTGATGCATTATATTTGTAAGTATTTTAGTTCAGTATGTATTATCTGTTTTGTGATCACTGATTATCTGGATGTGCGTAGTTGGGGCTATCTGTTTGACAGGGAGAAATTATTTGATCTTGCCTGTTCGAACAGCTGTAATCCCTTGTAGCAGGAATGCACAGATCTTTCATGACATACATCAAGCAAAACAACATGAGGGAATGAGAGTAGCAGAAAACATAGGACTGAGAACAAGACCTTGAGAGCTTCCTTTTCCTTTACTGTGCCAACCCAGCAAAACATGTACTTAGCACTTCATGCAATAAATACTTTTCATTAAATCAGAGGTGAAATATATGCTGTAAATTGTGTGTTGATGTTTTACCCAAGATTATTGAATATTTTAATGATTTTTGAAGGTATTGCAAAGCCCACAGGCGTAAAAAGACTTAGCTCTAATAACTCTATCAAAAAATATTGGAAACTCTCTGCAAGCGAGGAATAGGACCTGCAGAGAGAGGTGACACATCAACATTTCAGACATTACCCTTCATCAGAATCTGATGAAGGGCAGTGCCTTGTCAGTTCTTTCTAAAGGTGTTGTATCTAACTTGCTGAGCATTTCCTGCGTTTTCGATTCTACTTCATATTCCTCTGTCAATTTTTTTGTCTAATTATCTTCCTTTGAGCTGCTAAGAATTAATATTTTCATTTGCCAAGTTTAAGATTGGCACACTGTAAGTTCAATGGGAGGTTAGTTGAAATCATTTCAAATTGCCATTTGAAGAAGTAGAAATGAACCATTTGACCCAGGTGGCCTACAGCAATGTTGCAATAAAGGCCAGGAAATAATGACTATGGAGCAGGAACAACACCACATACATTTTACAGAGACAAGACTGCTTGTCTCAGCTAAATAATACATCAACTCAAAAATATAGTTTTAGAAATAGAACTGTGGAAATGTTTAGATAACTGGAGTTTTAAAGAAAGGTCAAGGTAATGTGTAAAAATTTGGAAATGCAGGGCTAAGCAGAAAACACTTAAAATACATAGCTTAATGGAAGATGTCATAATTAAGGGGAAAAATACTTTAATGGAGCAAAGCAGCTGCAAATTCTTCCTGATCAAAAAGAAGAGATCTTCTGAATGAGAAACAATTATATGGCCTGAATACTCTGATAATGGAAGTAATATATAATTTTTCAGTAAATCAATACTGCAAATGTTGTGGGTATGCCACTGAAGAGTGTTCTACCTGAAGTGGCAATATCTTTGGTACTTAACCATAACATAAGAAACTGGCCATAGTTATTGTGGTATTGAAGAATCCAACAGGCATTTACTATATCTATTGTGTACAAATGTTACATTCCTCAAATACCTAATTGCTTTGTCTAAGATGGAACTATTACATTAAAACATGCTTCCTGTACAGTTTCATATTTCAAATGATCCAAGGTAAGATGAAGCAGAAATTCTTTACATCCCCAGGTCACATGCTGTGAAGCAATGACGATAACATGATCATGTCTCTTAAAGGTATATTGCCATACTGGCTGTGATATAAAACGATATCCCCCTTTCTCCAAAGGTAAAAGCTTATCCCAAACAGATGTACATGGTTGTAAATTGATACTTATTTTTAACTTGTTAAGTATACAAGCAGGTAAACCGGTATTTACAAGTCTAACATTTCAAATTTCAATGTAATGCTTTGAACAGTTGACAACTTATCCTGATGTGGTGATCGTAAACCTATTTGGAGATATATGCTCTTGTCTCTGTTGCATTTGGTTGTCTTGTTGTTGGTTGTTGTCAGTCACCATCATCCCACAATTATCAGCATTGGAGCATTTTCCACTACTTTCTGTACAATTGGTGCCCTGTACATTGATCTGGACTGGTTTCTAGTCCTTTGCAGTGCAGCACCATGAATAGTAATAACTTTGTATGACGTGAGCTGGTTAACGTTCTCGGAACATTTGCTGGTATGCAAGTATTGATATTTTTATTAGTAACTCTTACTTTCTGTCCAGTGAGCAATTTTGACAGTTCCCTACTCGCTTGCTATGTATCCTTTTCATTCTGCTCTGTTGCCCCTGTATCTAGAAATCGTTAGACAATTGGTTGCTGAATAAGTGTATGTTATAATGGGAATGGTTATTCCCATTTCCATTGATGGTGCATGAAAATACAGCAAAGCAGCTCAAAAAACTTGCTTTGTTCCTCAATAATAAATGATCATTGAGTTTATAGTGCATACCATTTGTTCTGCTACACCACTGGAGCATGGCTAGTGGGTGGCAATGTAATATGAATCATTTCCCACCTCACACAAATCTTGAATCAGTTTACCAGTGATTATGGTCCACTATCCAACACAATGTGATCTGGGACAGTGAATAAACTGAAAATAGTGCTCATCGAATGATTGATGGTGATGGTGACACTGTAAAACAGTGTGTTAATTCTGCAAAGCTGCACTGTGTTTAGGTTTGAATATTGCTAACTGTTTGGTGTGACAAGACCACATTTAAAAGCCCTAGGTGTGTGAATATATGGGCCATGCCATCTTTGTAAAGGGCAGCTGCAGTTCCTTTGTTTGGCAGTGTCCTATAACAGCAAAGCTGTGAAATGGTGCATGTGTGCTCATTGCACCACCTAGCAGCAGTGTTGATGATAAACATATCATTTCAATAATTTCTTTTTATCTTCATCAGAGCATTTCTTGTGCTTGTGAGAATAATACCAAAATCAGTAAAGCAAAAAAACCAAACTATTACAATAAACCATTTGAATACAATAGTAAAGTACCAATTGTAGTTCTTGATAAATCTTTTCCTCTTGTTGGTTCCCTCACTATTTAGCTGTTCGACTGCATCTGCAGCATGTCCTTTAGGACTTGGACTGCCCAGTCACTACTGCAGCCTACACTCTTGCTGGTGGACATTGAAATTGCCACCCAGAGTACATTATGAGCCTTTGCAGCCCTCAATGCTTCCTCCTAGTGGTGTTTAACTTGGAGAAGTACTGATTTGTCTACCTGGATGGGGGAGCATGCGGTATGTGGTAATCAGCAAGCAGTTTCCTTGCCCATATCTGATCCTTTGCCATGAGACTTCATGGGATCTGGTGTTAATGTCACTGTTGAGGTTTCGAAGGGCAACTCCCACTGTGCTGCCACCTCTGCTGGGCCTGTCCTGCTGACAGGACAGGATATATCCAAGGATGGTGATGGGGGGTATCTGGAACATTGTGTGTAAGGTGTCATTCCATGAATATGACTCTGTCAGGCTATTGCTTGACCAGTCTATGAGACAGCTCTCCCAATTTTGTCACTAATCCCCAGATATTAGTGAAGAGGACTTTGCAGGGTTGACAGGACCGTTTTTATGTTGCCGTTTCTAGTACCTAAGTCGATGCCAGGTGATCTGTGCAGTTTCATTTCTTTTTTGAGACTTTGTGGCAATTAGTGAGCACATTAGTAGACATTGACATAGCCTTTCAACAGAGTGTAAATGACAAAAACTATAACATCATTTCTTTACAATAAAGGAAATGCCCGACTCCACAGTAACAATCGTTGTGCATCAATCACAAGGTGTGCCAAATAACAATGATATCCACAGACATAAAATGAAACCACCATTGCAAATATCTAGTTTATACTGATGCGTTTTAGTATTTCCTTTAGTTTCAGAAATTAAAAGTTAACTGTAGGGAAATGGAATTAAGAGAATTAAAGAACATTGAACGTCAGATGAGAATACTTCAAAGATCGGGACATGTTGCTTTAAAGTTTTAACAGCCAGGAAGATAAAGCAGTTAAAATGCTGGACATTAGTGCTCACTACAACACCTAATGCAAACTGCAAGTTGGAAAATTTGTTTAATAGAATTAGAGTAGAAGAGGTGGGCCTATAAAACAACAGAAGGCTAACTTAGCTGAGGTCTGCAAAGCTTGCAGTAATTGCGGTCCAAAGAGAGTTAGAGCTAAATTAGCTGAAAAGTATTCAGTAAACTGTGAAGGTCAGTTTGAAAAGAGCAGACTATGTTGCCATGGAGACTGATAGACCTTAAGAAGATTCTCTGGTTTCAATTTATCTGGGTGTGTGTTGCAAGAAGTTAGTTACAGGTAGCAGCCAGGAGAGTGTTAGCATAAACGATGCAGTTCGGGCAGGAAAAGTCCCATTGATAGTTCAGTGAAACTAAGAATGTTAGTGAAATAATCCCACAAGTAGTGTTTACTTGATGCAGCTGAGAAACATTGGAGCTTGGAGAAACCCAGGGTAGTGTCACCTCAGTGAAGCCAGCTATCAGCACAATAGGTGAAATAGTGCCCACGAGTAACTGCTGGAGTGCAGTTTCAGGAATCCAGTAGAACCAGTCACAACGGAAGAGATTGAACCAGCTGGACATAGCAGTCTGTGAGGTAATCTATGACAGAGAGGGGGATGAGTCTGGGTGGGATGTTCTTCAGAGGGGCAGTATGGACTTGTTGGGCTGAATGGCCTGCCTCCACACTGTAGGGATTCTTACGGCTTCTGGTTAGAATCTAAAATCATTGAAAATCTGCCTTTTTATCTAGTTGGGTACTTATGATACCAATTTTCCCTTACATTTGTCAATGAAAGTATGCTCCTATAGTTTAAAAAAGATTGAGTTAAGCTTTTCAAAATCTGTTCCATTAATTTACTTGAAACATGCATTTATTTGACAGGGCTGGCCATACTCAATGCAGGGATGATTTCCCCTGTCTGCTAGATCCAGAACAAGGAGTCACCATCTCAGGATATGGGGGGATATCATTTAGGACTGAGACATAGAGAAACATCTTCAATCAAAGGATGGTAAATCTGTGAAACTGTCTACCACATAAGGCTGCAGAGATCAAGTCACTGAACATATTTAAGAAAGAAACAGACTTCTGGATTCCAAAGTCGTCAAGGAGTATGAGAAGAGTGCGAGAGTGTAGTGTTGAGATAAGTGATCATTCTGATTGGTGAAGCAGACTTGCCAGACTGAATGGCCTACCCCTCTTCCTATTTTAACTTTATTACTGAGCTGTCAGACTGTAGTTTAAGAAAGCTCAATCAATTGTGATAACATGGTATTTGATTTCTGATTTCTTCGGAAAGCTGTTATATCTGTTCTCAAATAAAGCCTGTACTCTATTAATACACCTATATGGTACAGTACTTTTATCAGAGTTCCAATTTTGTTTCACCTAAGTAGAATTTACTTGAGAAATGATCTGCTTTTTTTCAATGATTTCACCTTGATGCTTTCTGTCTTTCAATATTCCAATCCTTTCTGAATTTCATTCCTGACCTCAAGATGACCCAAATTTAGCATACATGATATGGAAATAAGAATGAATTTAATTTTTAGCGTAGAATAGCTAGACTGTGGGTCAGGAAACATTCTTTACACAGAGTGCTATTATGATATGGAATGCACTGCCAGAAAGGATACTAGAAGCAGATTAAATACTGACTCCTACTTCTGTACAGGTCTCCAGCATATAATCACTGCTTGCTGAGCTGGTGGCTGTGAGTTAAACCAAGTGACTAGACCTTTTCTTTAATGCTATGCTGTTGCTCCCTTTCTCCTTCCTTCGGCTACTGAGTCATAGAGATATATGGTACGGAAACAGACCCTTTGGTCCAACTCCTCCATACTGACTAACAATCCTAAACTGATCTAGTCCCATTTGCCAGCATTTGGCCCATATCCCTCTAAACCCTTCCTATTCATATACCCATCCAGATGTCTTTTAAATGTTGTAATTGTACCCACATCCCCCTCTTCCTCTGGCGGCTTGTTCCATACACACATCACCCTCTGCGTGAAAAAGTTGCCCCTCAGGTCCCTTTTAAATTTTTCCCCTCTCAGCTTAAACCTGTGCCCTCCAGTTTTGGATTCTTCTACCCTAGGAAAAAGACCTTGGCTAGACCTTGACCCTATCCATCCCCCTCATGATTTTATAAACCTCCATAAGGTCATTCCTCAGTCTCTGAGGAGACTGAGCAGTTGGCAATTCTCAAATGTCTGAAAGCCTGAACTCAGAAGTGGAATGTTCGCATGATAGAAGCGGTTTTGGGTTCAGAAACAAGACTTCAAAATCACACAGTCTGCAGCTTGTTGATCAGGTCAGATAGCAAGATGAGAGTGAAACAGGAGCTGAAAAAAGGCATAAGGTAGGAATGGGCTATCATCCTCAGCCACAGATCTCATCATAGCTGACATTACAATGTGGAGAACCATCTCTTCCATAGGACTAGGGGATGCAGTAGTCATAGAGTCAGCACGGAAACAGATCCTTCAGTCCAACTCATCCAAACTTTCCCAAACTAAACTAGTCCCATTTGCCTACATTTAGCCTGTATCCCTCTAAACCTTTCCTATTCATGTACCTGTCCAAATATCTTTTAAATGTACCTGCATCTACCACTTCCTCTGGCAGATTATTCCACACATGGAACACCCTCGGGTCCCTGTTAAGTCTTGCTTCTCTCACCTTAAAAATGTCCCCTCATTCTGGCCTCCCCTACACTAGGGGGAAAAAAAGTGCTATTCATCTTATCTATGCCCCTCATGATTTTATAAACCTCTATAAGGTCACCGCTCAATGTCATATGCTCCTTGGAAATAAGTCCCAGCCTATCCAGCCTCTCCTTATAAATCAAACCCTCCCCAGTCCCAGCAACATTCTTGTCAATTTTTTCTGAACCATCTCCAGTTTAATCACATTCTTTTTATATAGTACTCCAAAAGTGGCCTCACCAATGTCCTGTACAAACTCAACATATGTCCCAACTGCTATACTCAATGGTCTGAGCAATGAAGACAAGTGTGCTAAACACCTTCTTAACCACCCTGTCTACCTGTGACACAGCTTCCAAAGAAAAATGTATCTGAACACCTACATCTCTCTGTTCAATTACCCAGGGCCCTACCATTAACTGTACAAATCCTGCCTTTGCTCATTTTATCAAAATGCAATAGCTCACATTTATCCAAATTAAACTCCATCTGCCACTTCTCTATCAGTTGGCCTAATTGTTCAAGATCCCTTTGTAATCTTAGATAACCTTCTTCACTGTCCACTATCCGCAAACTTACTATCCATGCCTCATGAATTCTCATCCAAATCTTTTATATAAATGACAACCAACAGTGGACCCAGAACCGATACCTGCGGAACACTGCTGGTCACAGGCCTCCAGTCTGAAAAACAACACTCCAGCTCTGTGTCCTACCATCTTTGTACCTGCCAGTATTCTTTACCTCTTCCTCTGGAGGGCCAACTTGTCCCATGAGTGGTTGTGCAGGACTGTAATTGGATAATGTTGCAGTCATGGCTAAATAGCTGGACATATGTGGAGGCAGTGAGATAAGGCTGTGTGGCTAGTCGCGTTGATAGGTGAAGGTGAAGTATCTTAATGTTAGACATTGGTCCTGAGAGCAGGCAAGTGCTGATGGGTGAGTGCATGAATGTGTGATAAACTGGGTGTTGAGAATTAAGATGGATAGTTAACTTTTCTTGCTGCCTCTCCAGCATATATGATAACTACTACACTACAGAAACGGAACACAGTGCCACAATGTCAACATAGTCTTCTTTTCTCCAATCAGCTGGTCACTATTTGGAGAAGACATCAGTTGAAGGGCCTCATTAACGTGCTCTTCAGCTTTCTTAATGAGCACCAACAGGAAACAGTTCCAATAGCCTCAATATGGTGCCTCTGAATAGCCATGATGCTCTCAATTCCTTCACTGAATGGTATCATATACTAAACACAGGTTTAATCTGTGTTTCAAAATCTATTTGGTCCCATTAGATGATTTTTAGTAACACAAATACAGTGCTTGAAATTTCCTTCAACTATAACTGCAATCACAAATTAATGATAAAATTAATACATGGAAAAATAACATTAACACAGCATTTTCTAGATATTTCCAAATCCTGATTATAAACCAATCTTCTGTCTGAGGAGCTTAAATGATATAATCTTCAAATTTCAGCTATCATTTGAAGCTGCTATTTAACATTTCAAAATGAGAACTATTGACAGTTTCATGACACTGGTTGTCATGTCACATCATAGTGTCACTGTTGGCAACAGCTAAAGCTGTTGAAAGCTATTATTATCAATCACTTGCCCTCTTGATTTGATGTCAGATTCTTACGAATGATTTTGATTACTTCTGAGTAGTTGAGGCCTGCATCATTTGAGGAGATCAGGCTTGTCCTGAAACTTTCATCCTCTTTGATGGTTATACTATCAGACCAGTGTAGTGCTGGAGATTAATCCATGTACTGGATTGGTTGCAAACTGGTCAGGTTATGCAAACTGTTGGATGCAGTGGCATAGACAAATATGTTAACATGTACTTTCACACATCACCCCAGACCTTGACTGGAATAACATGAACATCGATCTACACATATGGTAATTAATCTGAAAAGTAGTTTATAAATTATTTTCTTCATTATTTAATGTGGCATGAAACTGTCCCTTTTCTTGCCATTGAGAAAATGAAACCTTTTTTTAAAACAAATGATATTAAATTTGTGTAGATTGTGTTAATCTGTGTTGGATTAAAATCTGCAGTTCTACTGCAGCCAATATGGAAGGTAGATATCCAGTGTAAGATCACCACATAGAGGTGACCTAATTTGCTTCTGCTACAATCCTATTCATCATTTGGAGACCCATTGCCAAAAGACAGAGATAATGGTGTGACCCAGTTCCAGAAAATTAGTGTAACGGGATTAAATTACACCTCTTGATTCTGTCAGTGTCAGGAAAGCCTTGCATTTACAGGAAGGAAATGCGCCAATGACTTAGAAAAAAGAATGAATTGCGAATGCTTGTGTTGGAATCCAATATCCTTTTGTCTTTTGGAATATGTGACTACTTATACAATTGAAGGTTTGTTTCAATAAATTGCTTCCAAAAAAAGGGGGAAAGAGAATGAATTACAAAAGTCTTGCCTTCAGATTTTGGCTTACGTTCACCCTAAACAAAACTCCAGGAAATCAGTCGGATACTTTAATGAGCTGATGAGATATTTATTTTCACAAGTAATGAACTAGTTATGGAAAGTGCTATTGTTGGAACTAAAACTAACTTTGCAAGATCTCTTTCAGGAAATGGCCAAAAATAGAGGGTTACGCTGATATTTGAGGACAACTTACCCATATCTATGGAGTTTGGCCCCGTACAAAGCAGGGAGGGTTAACCAGTATTGATGTTACCCAATCATACTCTACAGCCAGCCTTCTCTTTGAGTTAGACTGCACACCTTAAGTGAGCATAAAGCAGAGAGAGAATTCCAGGCTGACAGATGTGCTGCTGAATACATTACTACCACAAGTGGGCAGGACAGGGTTTCACAGGTGGTCAGGAGAATGTCAAGGACAACTCTCAAAGCAGAGTAGGAACAGGTAGAAGTTAACTCACAGAGTCTGGGTCTGAGAACCCAGAAACAATGTGACAACAAGGTGATTTTCAAGATAAGGGAAAGTGCAGAGGGGGCAGTATTGGAATGTAATATTGAGTTATGTGTGATAATGTTGGTTACTTGTGTTTGTCACATGAGAATAGAATATAAACGGATGAGCCATGATCTTCCTAAATTCATGTTAAAAGGGATGAATGACCTACTTCTGCGCCTGATCTGCATGTTCCTTACAGAATATCCCACAATGAGCCTTGAAATTGTGAAATTATGTCATTTGGAACAGGGTTTGAATGCTAGAAATGTGTGCTGCACATTTTGTGGGATTGAGTTAGGCTCTCAGACTGGGAAGACCTGCTCCCTTGCACATAGATCTGAATAAAATACTCGCTTACTTGAAAACCTCAGAAGCTGAAAGTACTCTTTTCACCACAGTCCAATGCATTTTCACATGGTATCTCATACCCAATACACCAACAAGCTATCACAGTGCTCAGTGTGATCAATTTGTGTTTGCAAGAAGCAACATATATAAATAAAGACCCTGTTTTATGTAGGCAATATGAATCTGTATATACACTACACGTTTTCCAAAGGAGGCATTATGAAGACAGTCAGTCTCTGTTACATCCACATGGCAATGCCTTAACCAAACAGAATCTACTTACCTAGTTTGAGAATTAAGATTGACAGTTAACTGCTAAAAAAAAATGCTTCTCTGGCCAATCAACATTCTCTTCTCATGCTGGATAAAATAGCATCTTTTTCCTTTCCAAATATGTTTCTTACTCCTAGTTCTGGTGACTGCAAGACCAGTAGCTCCAACTTCTTGTATATTTTTAGCAACAACTAATGCTTACGCTGGGTAATCAGCTATAGTCTAAAACCCAGAATCAACTTAACTATTTAAATATTTAGATAGCTAAGTATGAATTAACCAGCAAGTCACAGTCAATTATAAACTATAAATTACACATTAAATGGCAGATACAACTAAGACAGATCTTGTCAATTAAATTTGCTGTTCATCCAGCAGTAGTAATTAATCTCAGTCACAAAGTCCTTCAGAACTCTATCTTCCTTTCTGAAGAATTTCAGCTAATCTTCAAGGATTGAACTAATTCTTGGCTAACAGCCATGCACAACCAACTTGAGCTCCACAAGCACAATCTTCATTAAGAATAATACATGACTGCAGAGCCTCATTAACTTTGCTTATGACACTCTGGCCAGTCCACCAATGATATCGTCAGGTAACAGAAACAGCTGCAGCCACTGTATTTTTGTCTCTTGTCAGTTTCAGGATCTAGCCTCAGTATTCTTCAACCTGCCCATGTTGCACCGCTGGACTCATCAGCTAATGAGCTACAATGTGCCTGTGTCCTTTTATGTTTTGACCCAGTTTCAGACTCTCCAGACGATTTGTTTTCAATCCCAGTTTCAGATGTAGTTTCTTTAGAAATTGGGTAGGTCAGTTTCTTTTCTCAGTTTCCCTTTTCAATTGAAGTCTGTCTCAAAAACTGCTACACTTGAAACTACATATTCCATCACAACAGTGTATCAGTAGATTTCTGGATGCCTTCTTTGTGAAGGTGTTAGTGTGAGAGCACCAGAATGTATGACTACCAGAAGTATTAAGAGCAAACTCATTATAACGTCAATCAGGACACAAAGCAGATTTTGGAGTTCAACATTCCGGCTGACATTCTGTCATAAGCTTACACAGCTGAACACGCAGCAAGGAGCAGAAGCAAGAATTTCCCACCAGTGCTATTTAAAGAGATCATCAATGACTTATAACATTGTTGATTTTTGTTGGCAGTTGTTACCATTCTGCAAGTTTTGGTTCATGTTTAAAAATTCTACAGAGGGTGATGTGTTAAGTACTTGTCATCATTTTTTTGCTGTCTTCCTGGCTTATTGGTTGACCCAAGAAATGGGCTCCCTCCCTCTCGGAATAGTGTGGGACAATGAGAATGAGCAAGAGCATGCAGAGCAGCAACATCTGTTGGAACTGGGAGAAGAAGTGGGAGAAGTGTTCATTAAAGATGGCATTATTTACATTGGGTAAAAGAGCAATTCTCCTATCTGAACCTCAGCAACGAACAGTATGTGTGATCTTATATCTGTGCTTCATTAAGTGAAGTCCTCATTGAAATCTGCCACTTGCTGCAACCATAATTGCACCTCAGCACAGGTGAAGGATTAAATTACTTGTATAAAGACCATTTCATTTAATTTCTTCTATTTATTTTTTGTGGACTTAAATGGAAAAGGAACCACTTTAAAATTAGGGACTGTGGAAGGAATTGCTGCACTTTTAAAAAACGAGTTGCTAATACTTATTTTGTGTTGTGTATACACAACTGCTTAAGCCCTTGTGATGTAGTGGTAGTGCTTCTACCTCTGAACCAGCAGGCTCATATTCAAGTCCCACCTTCTCCAGAGGTATGTGGCAACATCTGAATAAGTTGATTGACTTCACAAGCTTCAAAATCTCCCCACCCCCGACAGCATCTCAAAACCAGCCCAGCTCATCCCCGCCTCCTTGACCTGTCCGTCTTTTCTCCCACCTATCCGCTCCTCCCACCTCACTGACCAATACCCACCCCCACCTCCTACCTACCAGCCTCATCCCTGCCTCCTTGACCTGTCCATCTTTTCTCCCACCTATCCGCTCCTCCCACCTCACTGGCCAACCCCCACCCCCACCTCCTACCTACCAACCTCATCCCCGCCTCCTTGACCCGTCCATCTTCCCTCTACTGACCAACTCCCATCCCAACTCCCCACCTACACTCACCTTTACTGGTTCCATCCCTGCCTCCTTGACCTGTCCGTCTTCTCTCCACCTATCTGTTCCTTTACCAACCTTCCATCATCGCCTCCCCCATCTCTCTATTTATTCCAGAGTCCCCTTCCCCTCCCTCATTTCTGAAGAAGGGTCCAGACCCAAAACGTCAGCTTTCCTGCTCCTCTGATGCTGCCTGGCCTGCTGTGTTCATCCAGCTCTATACCTTGTTATCTTAGAAAATATCTGTTGCTTTGTCCAAGCAGTGGGCAAGATGTTTGTAGGCAGCACAGTACCTGGGTGTGTCTGCAGAGTGAGATTTGGCCAGCCATAAGTAGCTAATTGGTTTGGGAAATTGTGATCAGGCATGCATGCCAGACATCATCAGCCACACAACAACTGATTGGGTGAGCAGCTTGTGGGTGCAAATAACACAGGGAGAAGTCTTTGAATTGATAGAATGGCAACTAAGAATCAAAGAACCCAGGAGTACGTAAAGAGGACATTCAGGCTATACTGACCCACTGAAGAGTATCCCAACCAGCAGCACCCCACAACCCTATTCCTGTGAATCCACATTTACCATGGCTAACCCACCTAGCCTGCACATTCCAAACAATTTTACCATGGTCTGCACATCTTTGGACTGTGGGAGGAAACACTCAGAGACACAGGAAGACATACAAACTCCACACAGACACTTACCCAATGCTGGAATTGAACCTGGGCCCCTAGCGCTGTAAGGCAGCAGTGCTAACCACTGAATCACCATGCCACCTGTTGAGTGTACATCTTTCTCTGTGCCGTAAAAATACCTGAGAACTGAAGAAATGCAATAATTTTCTCCCATCCGTTATTGTCTTTAAGCAATAACTAAAAGACTTTTTAGTTTGTGTATCAATTGTTCTGTGTCTCCTGCAAAGAAATAAAAGAAACTTAGAGAAAGAAGACTGAAGAATAAGAAGTATTGGCAAGTAAAAGCAAAGTATGTTGATTGGTGCTATTGAACTGTGTTTATCAGCTTTAGCCCCTCCATCCATAAAACCAATATTCATTTGTTCATCAACATCTGTCTGTATGCATGCGTATGCGTTTTAACCAGTAGGGTAATATATTGATAGGTCATAGCTGTTTACTCGAGATTAGAATTAACTTATAAATAAGAAACAGTAGCTCTTCTTAAGTACAGGAACCTGATTTGGGTTTTCTGTTAAATTGATTCTAACAGACAGATAAATCAGGGACTTTGTGTTCTTTGATTAACTCATCGTTTGTGGTGACCCCAGGAGTAATGGAGCTTTAGAATCAGTGCACTTTCCCAAGAGGGTCATAAAACCAATACTACCAGTGGCTATGAAAGTGATTATGGAATGAACATTTTTCCACCAAGCTTCATCCTAGCTGGTGCTGCAGATAGCAGCAATTTTTCTCTTGCCAGAGACAAGCAGTAAACTGAAATTGAGAATTTATTAGGATTTCAGACTTCCCTTAGTGCCATTGACTGAATGCAAATTGTCTTAAAGGTGCTACATTTCAACTTTGCCATCTATCAGGACTGAAAGCTGTCATGCTCCTGGTGTGTAACTAGAGGAGTTAATCATGCAGGGCAATTCCCAGTGTCCTGACAACAGTCACGATGCCGTCATTCAATGCAGCCCGCTGTGCCAGCTGCTTATCAACAACTACAGAGAAACAAAGGGGGGCTGCTGGGAGACAAAGGCCATGCTTTGAGGAAATGGCTTGTGACCTTGGAAAAGCAACTTCATGACTCTTGCATATATAAAAATGAAAGTCATGCTACCACAGGAAATGTGACAAGAGCAGAACATTGGTGCACTGAAACAATGGAAGGAATTTTCTGCTGCTTTGAGCAGTATGGATAATGGTGAGAAAGGTGGGAAATTGTAGTGGGAATGAAAAAAATCAGATTCCTTATATTGAGAAAAAAATTCTGATTTTCACCCTAAATAGCAAGTTCTGAATCTCACCCAAATGTGGCAACTATTTTATTTCCATTTATTTGCATTTTTTAAATAGCTAATTTCACGTCATACCTATTTAGCTCCTAATTCTCCCCTCTTGCCCTGAGAAAATAGACAGTGCCAATTCCCAACATGAGAGTCACAGCAGATACTGGCAGCAACCAATCATTTTTGGCTTTCTTCGGCTTTCATCCAGCTCTCTCATTCCTGATACTTCCCTGCATTTCCTCCTCCACCCTATGTCAATTCAAGTCAACATTGCCAAGTCACCAGCATCACCACATCATCATGGCTGTTTTTAGACCAATTCACACACAACTTCAACTCTTCAGGACTTCACTTTAGAATTCAGGCCACCTTGGCTACAAGGACATACATCTACATAGGATGCACCAATGGCTTTTACCTTACTTTCTTAGATTTCACTTACTTTTGGTTGACCTGGAGGCTGCCAGGCTCCCAGACTTGCATTGCTGTAACACACATAAGGTCTTCAGCTCAAACATAGAGGCTGTCAATCTCACTGGTTTTAGATCAGTTGGTTGGATGGCTGTTTTGTGATGCAGAGAGAAGCAGTCACTGTGGGTTCAATTCCTGCAGCAGCTAATGTTCACCATGAAGGTCATCCTTCTGAACTTTGCCCCTCCCCTGAGATGTGATGACCGTCAGGTTAAACTCACCACCAGTTGTCTCTCGAATGAGAGAGCAGCCCTATGGTCCAGTAGGATATGGCAACCTTAGTGTAGAAGAGGAGACAGGCAGCCTGTCACTGTCCCTTCCCTCAATGTGAGGAGCTGCATATGCCAGGCACAGCATTCCCTATCTTCAGTGAACATGGATGTGAGAAACTCTTATTCATTTTTGCATCCACATTTACAGTCTCCACCACCTCTTGTTAAAAAAATGAGAGACAGGTTGAGGCATATGGGTAGGTGGTGGGAAGACCATGTGCTGCATTTTACAAGACCCCTGATTTCAAACTAGCTCACATAGGTCTATAAAATTCTCCTCATGGTATTTCTTTTCCATATTACAAACCAATCTGTTTCTCTCCCTCATTTACTACTTTTGATAGCTGAGATTTCCTATTACAATTCATGACATTATTACTGTGCCTCCCAATGCAATGGTTTTCACTACTGAGCAAGTAATTGAAATGTCTAACATCCAGTAATGATATCAGTGTGTAATAGAGAATTCAGAGTGATCGACAGCCACAAACAACTGCAATGTAATAATGAACCACAACAAAATTAATTTCAGCAAGAATTCTATTTCAAAGTAACAAAACAAACAGTAATGTTTATCATCATGATTCTTTCACAATTAGCTTTCATAGAAAATATACTTTGGAAAATAACACATTTAGTTTCAAATAAAATGCTATAACTTTAGGTCTTTCATTTAAATTAGGAATACAATATTTTCTCAATTCTTGTTCTAACCTGAGGTGTCTGTACGCGGCATGTAAAATAAACTTCTACTTCCATTAAATTGACCACATATTCCATGGCTGCCATGAATCATAAAGTATGTCTTGCAGAAACTTTGCTTTTAAGAATAACTCAGACTTCAATTTGGAAATATATAGCCTGTTAAAGTTTCCCCAAGGCAAGACACATTCATGTGTTTGCTTCTTGTAACTTCTAACTGTCCGCAAATGAATCATGTAGCATTTTATAGGCAAGTCATTTCTTTATTATCCATTGAGTATAGTACATGCTTCAGTAACTGATACAAGTAGTTTCATTAAAGGATTCGCATTTACCTTGCTCTGTGTTAGGATGGATATTTAGAGTGACAATGATCTGCAGAATAATGCAGTCAATTTCACAATTATTTGCATAATTTTCAGAGAAATGAACCATGTTCTTTTTATCACAAATGTGTTTATTACATAATATACTTTTAACATATGATAGTTATTGACAATGTTAATGTAATGGCAAATAAAGCTGTTTTAAAACAGCATTGCATGTGAAATTCAGGGACCCCTCTGTGCACTGCTTTCCGAGTATGTTCAGATTTTATTTCATCAAACAATTTTTGAACATTAAAACTTTCTCTGTGTTAGTTCCTTTATATTACAATGCAATGATCGAAAGTCACTTTAGCATTTTTGGTCACTTTCCATTTCTCCCAAGCCGGCGCCATATTAAAAGCAGTGATGTTTACTGGATACAAGCAAGATTTACGACATTATAGTATTTGAGCCGCAGTTTACAATGTACAGTTGAGAATTATATTACCCTAGTAGTCTTTGGATAGAAGCAATGTCTGTGGGACTCCTACAGTTTGTCTTTGATCACCCTTCTATTGAATATTTAACACTCAGTGGCATGCCAAGCTCCCTGGTTACATCAATAAACAGGAACTTGCGGCAGAATTTGTCTAATTGTATTTTTCTCCCTCCAACATACAGTGCCCAGCCCACCCTATCATATGGGTAATGTGTATACATGACCAGACAAACTGTGCTTGAGCTAATCTTATCTCTCTCTTCAGTCTCATCTACTTTCTTTAGGTCAATGGTCCATTCTGCAAATCTTGAACATTACTGACTGTGCTTGTATCTCAAAACATTTTCCTCTTGACTAATTTGAAGAGACAAAAGAACGTAAATACAGCTAATAAAGATCCAATATTCACAAGTAATTAAGGAGGTTGGAATTTGTGAAAGGAATAAACAGAATATTCAATAGTCTGGAAAAGAATATTATCAATTGTTGTAGTTATATGTGAATCCACCAAGTCTGACATTCCTATCATTTTAACTTCTTTTGTATCTGTTTCTCCAAATATCTTTCAAAATATATACATGTAAATATTATGGGATAATTACACTGCAATTCTTGTATCAAGTCAAATTCAATCCCAGTTATAGCATTTTTTATTTTTCCATGAGAAATTGACCTTTGACAATAAGGTAAGTTATTTATTGGCCACTTCTCGTTGCCTTTGAAACGTTAATGATGGGGCCATCTCCTTGAATCACGGCAAGTAGTTGTAGTGAAGGGGCTGTTAGAAAGTGTGGCTTTCTTTTATTCATTTATGGAAAGTGGGCATCACTGGATGGGCTAGCATTTACTGTCTATCCCTGGTTGCCTTTGAGAAGGTATTGGTGAGCTGCCTTTTCGAATCACTGCAGTCAATTTGGTTTAGGTACAAAGATCTTTAAACAATGATCAGTCTGAGCCATAATTAATATTGCTATACAAGGGTACTAAACTCTGATCTTTGTCTCCTAGTTGAAACCCTGAAGATCCTCTATTTCCTGTTAGTTGACCTAATTATCTAGCATCACTTCCAACTGGATGCGGCAGGACTGCAAAGCTTAAATCTGATCCATTGGCTGTGGGATCACTTAGCTCTGTTTATCATTTGTTGCTTATTCTGTTTGTCACGCAAGCAATCCTGCTTTGTAGCTTCAGCCATGTGATATCTAATATTTAAGCATGCCCAGACGCTGCTCCAGGCACGCCCTCCTGCACATTTCATTGAATCAGGGTTGATCCCCTGGCTGGATGGTAATGGTAGATTGGGGGATATTCTGGGCCATAAGGTTGCAGATTGTGTAGGAGGACAATTCTGCAGGTGCTGATGGTCCACAGCACATCATGGATGTCCGGTCTTGAGTTGCTAGATCTTTTCAAAGACTAACTCATTTAGCATGGTGATAGTGTCACACAACACAATGGTAAGTATCCTCAATGTGAAGAGGGGACTTTGCAATGGTCAATTCTACCAATATTGTCATGGGCAGATGCATCTGTGGCAGGCAGTCTGGTGAGGATAAGGTAAAGTATGTTTTTCCTGCTTCTTGGTTCCCTTACCATCTGCTAGGACCTAATCTATCAGCTATGTGCTTTAGGTCTTGACAGTTTAATCAGTAATGCTGCTGCTGGGCCACTCTTGGTAATAGACATTGAAATTCCCCATCCAGAGTACATCTGTGTTCTTGGGATACTCCGTGTTTCCTCCAAATGTTCAACATGGAGGAGTACTGATTCATCAGCTGAGGGTGAATGGCATGTGACTATCAGCAGGAGGTTTCCTTGCCCATGTTTCATCTGATGCTTTGAGACTTCATGGGATCTGGACTCAACATTGTGGGTTCCCAGGTCAAGTCCCTCTCAACTGTATATAACTAAATAGCTTGCTCGGCTATTTAAGAAGGCAATTCAGAGTCAAATATATTACTATTGATCTGGAGTCACACATAAACCAGACCAGGTTAGAATGATGTCACAACTCACTGATGTAGCGTACTGGATATCAAGCCCCAATATTACTGAGGTTGTTATAAATGTGAAAGATCCAGTTAAAATATCTGAAGTACTCAATTTCCCTGACTGATGAACTCAGGTTAAAACAGAACACTCACCAGATTTTGATTCTTAAGAAAATAACTGTTTATTACAAATCAATTAATTAATTAAAATTAAGAAATATGAATTGCTAACTTAAATCTCCACAACTTAAACTCTATCCCTTCTTTAATTCCTCTCCTTCACAAAAAAGACAGTCAAGACATGGATATTAGTATTGGATAAGGAAATAAAAGATCAGAGAAACACAGATCATCAGCATCAGACTGAACCACATGATTTGATGAGTTTTTTTTCTGTTCCTTTCAATTCCTGTTTTTTGCTGTTGACACAAGATCCGATGCACTGTTTCTTTCACTAGTTGAGAATTTTTCCTTTGACTGTCTTTAAAGGTGCTTTATTCCTCCTTCAGCTGGGGATTTCCAGAGCAAAGTACATGGAAGCCAGTTAACTCCACACAACAAAGAGAGAGACACAGAGAGACTTCTTCATGTTTTCAGCTAGGAGATACAGATCGGAGTTTAGTGCCCTTTTATAACAATATTAATTTTGGTTCAGACTGTTCCTTGTTTAAAGATCTTATTTTCATGAGCTTGAGTTAACCTAGTCAGGTGGTCATAGCAGCCATTTAGGTCAATATTTATCATTTCTAAGAGTTCATGAAGGTGTCAGATATTAAAATCAGATAATAGAAGTTGAATATCGATAATCCATTTTCCATTATCATATAATATATCTTGGTTAAAAGAGAACATGCTCCAAATGAACATGCTTACTGAGGTATAACACAGATAGCATACAAATAAAATAATGTTTTGACCAGGAGCTGAACTTTGAATTCTTTACCAATATTTTCACCTCCACATCACAGCCTGTCTTCACTCTTCCCTCCACTGAAAACCTTAATGTATACATTTGTTATCCTTAAGATTCACATTTTCAATATGTTCCTGAACAACATTCCAAACTGCACCCGACATCAATCCAATTAGTTGAAAACTCCATTGCCCATTTCCTGTCTTGCAGGAATTCTCTCTTGTCTATCATCCTTGTTCTCATTGATCTCCTCTCGGTTCCTGCTATTTAGTTTAAAAGATTTGAAATCTTTGTCCTTATTTAAGGTGTTATCTCATGCTTGCTCCATCCAACTACTGTAACCCCGACATTCTTCGTGGGACCCTCAGGGACATGACTTCCTGCCATTGTGGTATACTCCCTAAAACATGTTCACCAACCCTATTTGCCTTACTGTTTCCTACCATCCTTTAAAGGTAACCTCAAAACTTGTATTTTCAACTGCGCGTTTAACTAGTTCCTCTGCTATTTTCAATACCATTTGGTTCATTTCCCTGCTGCAAAACTTTTTCAGATTGTGTTATTTAATTGAACGGAATTCACAAATGCAAAGCCTTGCAAATGTATCATTGAACTCAAATAAAAATGTACTGCTATTCTTAATCATTTAGTATGGAAAACATAGATTTGTATTTTTGTTTTGTTTACCTGCCCTGCCCTGTCCAAAGAATGCTTCCAAATTATTTATTCTCATGCTTATTTTCTGTTGTTTGGAAAAGATAATTCACAGATGAAATGCAATTGTGATGTTTTCTCATCAGAATGTAAACTAAACAAGTACATTGCTAGCTGTTAGTTCACTTGCAATATATCAGCTGTCAAGAGAGGTTACAGAATGTTTCTAATTTACTCCAGGAACGTTTCAGGCACAGTTAATGTCTTGGCTAATGCTATTACTAAGGATCCACTAAGATAACACTGAAATTAGAAAATTCTAGTGCGTGTTTGTTACAGATATTATTGAATATGCATTTTGATTGATAGCTACTTAAAAATGCTTTTTCCACACCCTGCAACATTTTATGTGCACTGTGCTTTGCCAAAAATACACTGCCATTCAAATAAATGAAGCAGAATATAATTAAACTACATTGATGGGCTTCGAAAATCATTTGTCAAAACATTATAAAAAATGAATTGCTGAAAATTGTGATGCAAGATAGAAAGTCAACAGATGTTCCCTGTAATTAGAACAAAGCATTGTTGGAGGCAAAACAATTGCTGCAAAGAAATGATTGCCTCAAATTTGTAACAGAAGCGATATTAACTCCTGAAGAAAAATGACAAACAAAACAGAAGATTATCTGTCAACTATTTAATGTTGTTAACCTATAATGCCAATGATTCTCCTTGGTGTTCCACTTAATGGAGAATAAATTCCATGGCTTTAGTTCTTTCAAGTAAAGTTGAGTCATGGGTATACTGCAAAATTAGCTAAATTACCAAAATGATTACTACAGTACTGATTATAGGTATGAGTTGAGGAAATGTAAAATACTGTGCTCACTTATCAAAATAAAAATGAATAAAATGTAAGCTTTATCAAGTGACAAATCATACCGAAAGCAAAAAACATCTGAGATGAGTAACAATTCATAGCTACAGCCTAAATCATGGCCTTTGCAGCTCCACTTGACAACCAAAGGCACACCATTCAAACCCCCTACTATTAATTTCATATCAATTAACCAAAAACATAACTGAAGAAGGGTCTAGGACCGAAACGTCAGCCTTTCTGCTCCTCTGAAGCTGCTTGGCCTGCTGTGTTCATCCAGCTCTACACCTTGTTATCTCCTCAGCCATACAAATGCTTTGGTTAAAAGAACAGGGAATTTTGCAGCAAGTGGCTAACCTTCTGATTTTTGAAAACCTTTCTATTACCAAAAGGCACATGAGTGTGATGGAATATTGTGCACTTACCTGGATGAGTGCAGCTCCAACAATACTCAAGAAGCTTGACTATCTTTTTTAGAACAGCCCAGTTTTTAAGACATATTACTCACCAACTTAAACATTCATTTACTTTATCACCCGTGCACTGTGGCTGCAGAGTTTGCTATCTGTTGCAGCAACTGGTCAAGGTTTCTTTGACTGCTCCTCCCAAACCCACAGCTTTTCTTACTTAAAAGGATGGCAACAACTGGCCTGTAGGAATACAATTATATCTTCATGTTCCTTTTGAGTCCCATACCATCCTGACATTGAAGTATATCACTACTTCTCTATTGTTCCTGAATCAAAATCCTGGTACTCTCTCTCCGAAAACACCATGGGTGTATCCAAACTACAAGAATGCTTCAAAACAGCAGCCCACCATCATCTTCTCAAGAATAGTTAGGGGTAGATAGCAAATGCTAGCTTTTCTGGCGTTGCCCAAAGTTCACAAATAAATACTTTAAAAATCCAAATAAGCCAAGGCACATTACCAATAAAGCAGGGAACAGTATCAATAATTAGTCAAATGATTGGTTAAATAAGCAATGTAGTGCGTATGATAGATAAGATGGAACAAAATATAAAAGATTTCTGTTCATGTTAAAGTTCTAAATAATCCAAACATTTGCAAAAACAAATGTCAGTGCCTCATTGCCTAACCAGATGCATCACCTCCTTGCCCTCTCTGTTGTATAAGGTAATGGTTATGAAAGGATTAATGCTGAAGACTGCATGGAACTCCATCCAATCTGATGATACCATAAGGACTTGGGTGGAGAAAGGCAGAACAAGGAAAGGTTAAGTGACCATAATCTTATCAGCTCATAGAGCTGCTCTCTCATGAGAAAGACAAGTAATGGTAGTGGTTTGAACTGAGGGACACCATGCATCAGGCAAGGGAAGAGGTTAAGAAGGAGGATCCTTCAGGAAAAACCTGCATCAGCGCAGAATTAAACTCAGGTTGTCGGTGTCACTGTGCATTTTAGGAAATCAAAGGGGACATATCTGTTATCCCAGTCTCCTCATCAGGTGTAACACTATCAAGTCTGAGTGACATGGGCTATGGCGAATTTTGTGGCAGAATTCCAAGAATAGTCTGGGAAGAACCAACTTGATGTCAGGAACAACTTGCTACATCTTTAATGCATCTGCAAAATGTCAAAGTGGCAAGTTGCCAATTAAAGGGAATTATTGATTGTTAAATACCTTATTAACTGCACATTTTTCCTCATTAATATTCAGGTTCCTATCTTACCAAATATACTGACCACACTGGACGGTGAGAATTCTCATCATGGAGGTCAGAGCCTGATGACTTCAGGCCACCATTGGCTGTGGGGAGCCTCCATGTTGCTTTGCATGAAACAGCATCACAGGGCACAATCCATGGGCATCAGCCACATGCACCCCTCATCCACGGATATTGGCATCTGACATTTTCCAACCCTTCACAATCATCATAGCACTTCTCTGATCCACTTGCGGGATATTTAGGAAGCACAGATCTGCATTGTAAGGTGCACTGCAAACTAGCACTTATAGGCTTTTGCAAGGACATTTCGTTCAGGGACAGACAACCAGCTCATGAATTGGACCAGAGTGCATTTCAGAGATGCTCACTTTCTCTCTTAAGCATCAATTACTTAGGGCACACCTACATGTTGCCACCATTACCTTGTCTTTCCATGCTTATTAGCACAACAAACTCACCTTGTTAGTCAGCAGTCCTCAGTCAAGGGGATGTACATCTTCCTGTACAGCAGTGTTATACATCAATCTCACATTTGTTCCACGTGCCAGCAGCTTACGCTGCAAACATACTGCAAGCAGCCATGTCTCACAGTCTTGGGGAGTCGTCCTCACTGGAGTCTGTGGAGGCACCTGTCAGTCAGAGGGTTCTGGCACAGTCAGTCAAGAGCAGCCTCTGATACCATGCTGGGCGATAGCTAACGTAGTTGGGGAGATGTACAGGCATCAGTCAAAGGTCCGGGCACTTCCCATCCAGAGCTGTCCAATTAGGTTGTTTGAGGGTCACCTATGGTTAGTTTATCAGGTCCATCCAGAGAGATTAAAGAGAACGGGGTTGGGGTGGGGAAATAGGATGCTGTTGTCACAGGAATGAGACCAATATTGTGGGCTGTCTTCTCTAGGAAAAGAGAGAAAGAGAGGGATTAAGTAAGATGCATTTGGGTAGCCTGGCTGTTATTGCTGGTGCAGGTTGTCAGAGGGCGGTCATCTGGGCAGGGGAGTAGGCAGCACAATGCACATGCAGCATTCATGGTGGGGAAGTTTGGTGGGAGCAAGAGTGAGTGAGAGAACATGTTCCAGGCAACGGTGAGAGTGGCAGAGCATTCTTGTAGCTACACACATGAAACGCACTGTCCTCAGTAAGATGGGAAGCATCAAAACAGGAAAACAATGCTTCATAGAGGGATTGCACAAGTCAAATCCAAATTCTTTGTATCTGATCACTTTGTTGAGATAGTAAAACAAAACCCAAATGTCAGATCAGAACCTGAAGCTGAGTAGGGAAGTTGACCTTTTACCAAAAAGTGACTAAAACTGAATAGCACTTTCTCGATCATGGATTTGTGGCATTAATTAAATGCAGACATTATATTGTGCTCCATAATGATAAGAGGAAGGAAGCTCATATTGCAACATCAAGTTTAACTTTATTAATTATTAGGAAATAATTAAAGCCCAAGTTTCACATTGGTCAGGTAGTTCGTAGCTGTTGATCTAGATGTGAAAAAAATGTGACTAAAATAATTATTCAATAAATTTATATTGCTTAAAGAATAAAACATGTTTTAAAGTCTGTGAAAATAAAAATAGAATTAAAAAATCAGGCAAAAAACTAAGTCCAGGTTGTATTAAAAATCAAACTCAAAATTAAAACTGATTCTATAAACTGGAAAGTAAATTTCTGAAACCAACCTTCTTATAGGTGCAGCCTATTCTTTTGTACATTTGGTACAAAAGTACATTGAGCCTTAGGCAGTAGACCTCTCTCTCTCTCTTTTTCACTGAGACTCAAGTAATATAAGCAAACTGGTATCTGTGGTTTGTCAAGACTTGTATTTAATGCCTTGTGCCCTCGTTAAGAGTTTAATACTCCAGCAATGTTACAACCAGATAGTTGAAGTGCCAATCCTTGTTTAGTCACTTTATGGACTGTGATTCAAAATTTTAGACTTCATACCGTAAACACACTAAATTTCATATTCATGAAGTTTGTTGATCAGTTTTTAAAATGTGAAAAATATTGCTGTGAAGCAATTATAATGAGGTATAACTGCATAAAATATTACCACACGACATTAAATTTAACAACATGACTGTTGCACAGTGGCTGCAAATATATGTGACAGACACATTTGTCTGATTTATGGATCTGCTGCAGAAACACTATAAACACATCAGAACGCACAAGTTTTTATTTATGAGTTTCTGTCCAAAACACAGACGCTGCAGTTGCTATCGTTAATTATTCTAGCACACCTTTGATGGGCCATAACTCTCCGGATTGTTACACTTAATGTTAAAAATTCATCTCTTATTCTGCATCATAGAGTCCCTACAGTGTGGAAGCACGCCATTCAGCCTGTTGAGTCCACACTGACCTTCTGAACAGCATCCAATCCAGACTGGCCCCCCTAACCTATCCCGTGCCCACACATTTACCACAGCTAATCCACCTAACCTGCCCATCTCTGGACACTATGGGCAATTTGGCATGACCCCAATCCATGTAACATCTTTTGACTGTGGGAGGAAACTGGAGCACCTGGATAAAACCCACGCAGGCACAGGGAGAATGTTTGTGTGGAGTTTGCACAGTCACCCAAGAGTGGAATCAAACCCAGGTCCCTGATGCTGTGAGGCAGCAGTGCTAACCATGGAGCCACCATGCCATCCCCATCATGTCATCTCAAAGAAAGGAACTTTTTTTTTCAATTCTGACAGTAACCACTTTAAGGTGTACAAGAAATGAGTGCATTGGTTTGAAAATATTAATTTTTTTATCCTATACATTTAAGTTGAATGAACTATCTGCAGTTATCATTAGCGTATTTTCCCTCATGTACCTGACTTTTCCATTTTTGTTGTAATATCTATGCCCGGTTTAAAATTTCCATCAAAATAACTTGTGTCATGAGCATCACGGTTTACATGAATCTGTGGGGCAGTTTGTTACGTAGGTGACATTAGTTCTCAAGTATAGGATAGAGCAAGCAGCTTAAAGAAACAATTCTTTCACCCAAAACACAGCAAATCAAGGCTCCAGGACTAACAGATGATTATTTTTGCTGCTTTGAAAGTAAAATTCATATAGGCTGGTGACTTTTGTCTTATTAAACTATACTAGTAGGTATGTAACACTACTTGTGGTTTGTCAGTGAATACAAGAGATGGAATCAATGTATATAGCAATAGGTTCAATCACTGGCTCATGAAACAGTGGGGACCCTACAGGGGCAATTCTGTAACTCTTCAACCCAACTGACCACCACTTGCCTGATTGGAGTCAGGGGCTTGACAGCTTCTGGGTGGATGTTCCATCTTTGAGAACAGCTGACTAATTAATGATAAGCAGCTCCCCAGTCCCACTAGTGCCACTGGGAGAAGTGGTCACTGCTAGCACTGTAATAGACCCAGGATACAAGATCATGGCTGAAGCCTGGAGTGGAGGTTGGTAAGGTGGACTCACTGGGACAAGACAAGAAGGTGCCAGTGAAGGGATGAGGTGGGGAAATACGTAAGTATTTAGGGCAGATGGGCAGGGGTCTTCATTCATGGACACCCCGTGCCAATGGTAGGTCTCTACGTCGGATATAGACCACATAACTTTTAATTAATTAATTCAAACACAAATATCTTATAAAATCAAAATACTGCAGATGCTGGAAATCTGAAATAAAAACAGCAAAGGCTGGAGAAATTCAGCAAGATTGGCAGCATCTGTGGAAACAGAAACAGTGTTAATATTTCAAGTCTATTGAATCTTCTTCATAGACTAAGAGAAGTGGAAAATAATGACTTATACTCTCTCCAAAGCTGGGGGAGAGAAGAGGAGTGAGCAGAACAGTTCCCTTGCTCCACCTCCGCCTTTGACAACAAAACAGAAAAATGTTATTTTCCAGCCTCCTTCGGTCCCGAAGAAGAGTCCTTTGACCCAAAGCACGAACAAAATTCTCATACGTACAACAGTATAGAACGTCGACAACTAAAACAGGCCTTTATACTCAACTGGTTTGGGTTTATGCTACACACAATTCCTCCAGATCCTTTCCCTCACGGATGAATCAAGCCAATCCATTAAATACTTTACTGTTATCTGCATTTCCCACTCTATGTGGCAATGAACTCCATCTTCTGTGGTTATGTTTTATATATATATATGTCCCCTTGATCTGGACTCACATGTGGAAGCCATTTTTCCATATCCATTTTGTCAAATTCCTTGATGACAGGCTCTTCAAGGGTTTCTGCTTCTTTTTTCACCCTGGTTGATGAGAAAAGCTTCAATTTTAACACTTAGTCTTTAATCAATATCCAATACTGCAGCAATGCTGCTTCAAACATCACTACCAAATGAAGTGAATACCTTGCTGCCCTATATCTGAATGTATTAAAAATAGCTCCTAACATGGGGATACTGCTTTTTCTCCACGATGCAAACAGGATGCAGTAGAGATAGCAGGAACTGCAGATACTGGAGAATGTGAAGAAGGGTCTAGGCCCGAAACGTCAGCCTTCCTGCTCCTCTGATGCTGCTTGGCCTGCTGTGTTCATCCAGCTCTACACCTTGTTATCTAGGATGCAGCTAGTATTGATTTTGGAGTAGGCTTACACAGGTGCCCTGCAAGGCAAACAATTCAATCCAACCATTGTTATTCATTTAGAACCTGCAAGTACACAAAATAAAGCATTGCTTAGAGCTCACAACTCCCAGTGTTGTAATAGTGTCAAGCCCCAATAAAAATAATAATTCTTTTTCTCAGTCTCAAATGCAAAATTTTATAAACTGCTCTTTAGGGTTTTAGGCAGCCTCCAGCAATCAAAAGCAAAAATCTAGCAACTACACAATATATTAATAACAATAAATATTGCCACAAGGTACATAACATGATAGTCTTTGAACATTTAAAGGTACCTTTATGAGAACAGCATATCAGTGCCTGAATGAACTGGATTTTACAGCATGAGAGCACAACAACAGCTTTCATTCATATAGTATCATTTACATAGTAAAAGCTACCATGTCACCGCTGAAATATTTGATTCCCTGCATGCATGCACAATTTTGAAGCTGAAAGGTATAGAACAACTGCAGGTTGAATTTGAAGAAGGGTATTTGTAGCTGTCTTCAGCTGCAATTATGGACAGAGGTGAAATATTTCAAAGTAACTTTGAGCTACTATATTTAATGATTTGGTTTTGGATTTGGTAATATAAATGGGAAAATTATAATTCAGTCTGACAAAGATTTTAAATCTCTGTAACTTTAAATGATCGTCAAGTTTGCCGTTTAAAATGAAAAACTTTTAATTTATCATATTTCTCATTAAATTTCATCTTTCCCGTGACGGTTTGTAATCTTGTTGCACATCATGCAGCCCCTCACAGAGGGAGTCATGATGGCTGGACTCGCTTAATTATTAAGGAGGCCCTGTGTCAGTCTCCAGTGAGAGTTAAACCTCCCCCAATTTAGTCTGAAGGCAGAAGTGCTATTGCAGGATTTGCAGCCAATATCAGCGAATATCAATTATGCTCATTATTGAGCCAATTAATACCCAATGCCCTTGAACCAACTGTAATTCTTTTTGGGGTTCACAAATTAAATGGAAGCTGCAGGCATCTCATGCACTCTTGGTAGCCCAGCCAATAAAAATCTCCCTGGTTTGTCAGTGGCCTTCCACGAATGTTCCCTGGCCGGTGGATACTTTGCGCCCAGTCAAAGGTCAGAGCATCAGGCAGGGCGTAGTCTTTGTTGTATTTCTTGTGCAGTTGGTAACTAACACAGATTAAATAGTTTGGAATAAGATAACAAGCTGTAGAGCTGGATGAACACAGCAGGCCAGGCAGCATCAGAGGAGCAGGAAAGCTGACGCTTCAGGTCTGGACCCTTCTTCAGAAATGGGGGAGGGGAAGGGGACTCTGAAATAAATAGAGAGGGGAAGACGATGATGGAAGGTGGATAAAGGAGTAGATAGGTGGAAAGAAGACAGACAGTCAAGGAGGCAGGGATAGAGCCAGTAAAGTTGAGTGTAGGTAGGGAGTTGGGATGGGAGTTGGTCAGTTGAGGGAAGACGGACAGGTCAAAGGAGACAGGGATGAGGCTAGTGGGTAGGAAGTGGGGATGGGGGTGGGGGTTGGTCAGTGAGGTGGGAGGAGTAGATAGGTGGGAGAAAAGTTTGGCTACATTTCAGTTGAAAATCTCACACAGATTGATTTAACATCCTCATTCTGGCACATTTCTGCTGGATTGCAAACATGACAGTTGGCCTTATAGGTTCATCCTGGTCCTTGGCTCAGGAAGATGCAGTCCAGTCTCATTGAAGGGCAAGTATGTTTGACCAATTTATTGAAGGAGTAACATGCATTGGTCATAAAGGGAAGCCAGAAGGCACTTGATAAGATGCCACATTAAAGGTTATGGTGGAAAATAAACACTCATGGTAAAGTGGATAACATATTAGCATGAGATAACAAGGTGTAGAGCTGGATGAACACAGCAGGCCAAGCAGCATCAGAGGAGCAGGAAGGCTGACATTTCGGGCCTAGACCCTTCTTCAGAAAACTTCTTCTCCATTTCTGAAGAAGGG
>NC_063347.1:31617859-31661233 GCF_021869965.1 Rhincodon typus
CTGAAGAAAGGTCTAGGCCCGAAACGTCAGCCTTCCTGCTCCTCTGATGCTGCTTGGCCTGCTGTGTTCATCCAGCTCTACACCTTGTTATCTCAGATTCTCCAGCATCTGCAGTTCCTACTATCTCTGAAACATATTAGCATGGGTAGGCAGTTTGGCTAGGTGGCCGTAAACAGAGACTATGCATAATGGGCCTGTGATTGATGCAGTAAGTGATGCGTAGAGTCAAAATGGCTGGAGTCAAAAGGTCTTTTTGGAAAACTTCAAACACGTGTTGAATAACAAGCATCATTATCCATTCAGATAGCTCAGCCTCTGAGAAATTACCAAACTTGCCTTTATAAAGCACATTCTAAAAAACTTATTATCTGAGCCTTGTGGTTGTTGATTGTAAGACATCAGTTTTAGATAGTGAAGTGAAAAGTTTATTTTTACACTAAACCAATTTTATAGCATTTGCCAAGGTAAACAGAATCTTTCTGGTCCACTTGAGATAGGCCTGAAATGTTGACTCGGTACAGCCCCTTATTTCCAATGGTTCTCCTTGTGCTTGTTTATCTGGTTCTGGAACAATTAAACCTAAAAACAAAACTCCATCCTTTGTTTAAGATGTACAACTACAGATACTAAGGAGTTTAGTAGTCATATTTCCGATGTCCCCTGTCTTTTCCAAACAGTATTCATTTTTGTTTCCTGGTGTAATCTTAAGCTGTATGGAAAATCAGCAATGCAGCTGCTGTGTTTGTTTTTACATTGTTTAATATTGCCCTGTGCTGTTATAAGCTGTACCTAGATTTTTTTTTTGTCTGTTGACTTTTAAGCCCAAGTTGAAATCAACTCCCTGCTTGAACATACACACTTTAAGTACTCACTGTTCTTGGCAGTGATTTTTTTTTCTGGGGCCCCAGTACAAATATAACTTTTAAGATAGTTCCTGACAATGGGATAACGATCCTGACAAGCAAATGGTCTGACTGGCATTTAGCACTGCTAAAGCAATAGTTATGTGCATACCCTTGTTGTAGCCCAAAATTCAGTCCTGGGGTTCTTATACTATGTTATTTTAACATGACTCTTACATTGGTAGTCTCTATTTGAATAGATTGGTTTGTTATTTCAATTGAATTAAAAGTATTTCCCTTGTGCTGAAATTTTCATTAACTGATATTGAATGTCCTGCCTGCTGATTCTCCACAGTCCTATTCTCAAGACTTGCTGTTTGTTTAAGCATATCTATCACTGAAAATTCCTTTCTGTGGAACCTTCAACAACATGAGTTGGTACTACTTGAACTGATTATTTAATGAGATATATCCATTTATCCAACAAAAGGTTGCAATTGACTTATGTTCTGAGCTCATAATAGGGTTACCTTCAATACTTCACAACCGTGATATTCATCACACAATGCATGGTAGATTGTAACTCGAACATTAGCCTTGTGCAGTCCAAAATTGAGCAATTATTAGACACAGACCAGGTTGCAAATATCAGTTAGAAAGGTCATATATCCCTTTCTACTACTTCCATCAATGGAAGCAATTTGTTTTCTACAATGCAATCCATATTTGAAATAACTGGAAGTGAACAGTAACAGGCTAAATTTTCTTCATCTCAAGAATCACCATTGTCTACTTCCTTCGTCAAGTATCAAACTAATATAACTCCAAAATACTGTGGATCCTCCAAGTCTGAAATAAAAGAACGGAAAATGTTAGAAATGCTCAGCAAGTTTGGCAGCATCTGTGGAGAGAGGACCAGATTAAGGTAAATTATCTTTGATTAGAACTTGAAAGGTTGTGATGCCACAGATTTTAATTAAGAACAGAGACAGGGAAAGGGGAGGCGATAATAGGCAAAAGTGAATGTCTGTGATAGGATAGAAAGCAAAAAAGATTAAAGGATAAAAGGGATGATGGTGCAAGGTAAAGGAGGATAGTATGGGACAATTAAAGGGTGTAGAGGGGTTCTGAATGGGGAAAAACGTTATAACCAACACCAGTCACCCAATAAAAAAAGTGAGGAAATTGGAAATTGTTGAATTTAATGTGGAATCTGAAAGTTTCAAAGTGCCTACTTCCAAGATACAACTATATGATTCTGCCAGTAGTGTTGTTAATTCCCATGATTTGAACCGATCTAGAGAAATGAAAATTGCCTTCCATGGTAGATTCTAGACCATCAATATAATGACAGAAAATGCTGGAAATAATCAGCAAATCACAAACATTATGGTGAATTCTGTGTTGTGTACAGATCACAATGACACACAGGTTGGAGATAGTCTTCCCCATGCTGAGCCATGATATTTTCTAAATTTTAGGCAGGTTATCCAATATCCTCTATAACTCTTCATGTGATGCCAGTAATGTTCTTGACCCTATTGGGCCTCTGAATTTCTGAGCTGATTCCTCCTCAGCTGATCTCGGAGGAGAGCATTGCCATCCGGCAACACAGTCTTCTTCTCCTATCATTTATACCAACAGCCTCCCCATATCCAGGCACCTTTGAATGTAACATCCCAACCTATATCTAACCTTGTATTTAACCTACATGGAGTATCACAGTGTAATATGTTACCAGGGATGGATTGAGGATTTAATGATGCATGCTTCAGAGGGTGTTCCTCTTGCAAGGTTTTGAGCTGAATAGTAATTTGCTTCAGTGAAGGATCCATATGTAAAACAACTTGCCAAATGTTACTAAGACAATTGGATGCAGGTAGAAGTGAATCTTGCTATACCTTTGCTGAGGGAAATGAAGGGTTACAAGTAATACTCTGACACCCTGCTCACATACATTACCAATCTCTCCTTCCTGATGATCAGAGCATCCAGATCAATGACATTCACAACTCTGTGTTCTGTTTGGCTTAAGGCACTGATGCTCTGTTCCTTTCTAGTCTTATTTCTTTCTTTTATGTTGTGTGCTGTAATGTTCTACAGGAGGAAAGAGAGTGTGTCAATGAGTACTTAGCTATTGAGAAGATTAGTGGAACTGTGTGAGTTTTGTGCACATAATGAATGTGTTGAAAGGTCTGGGAGAAGCAAGAAAGAATAAAGATAGGGACATGATGAACATGAAGAATGACTGATCTCTCTCTTTCTCTTTCTGTGGCAGATACAGTTTGCTCACAGACCAGTAAAATGAAGCTGCAAAGCAGTATTGTAACTGCAAAACAGGAATGCAATCTTGCTTTAAAAAGGTGTATCTGTTCTTTAAACACTGTTAAACCCAGAAATGACACAAATATTTGGTGGACTGCCTGATTGGAACATGGACAACGAGAGCCATCACTCTGCATTTTTAAGTGATGTCCTGAATTAAAATGGCCACAACATCATGTTGGTGAGTGTGATGTTTGCCCCTTGGTTGTTCGTCCCACCAACAATATCCATCCAGACTTATAGCTGGCAATAAGTTAAAGCCAGAACTTTTGTAGACTGTTGATTGAAGTAATTCATATTCACAAATTTACAGAACATTTTAATCATGATTACCTCATTTATTGTACAAAATTTGGAAACTCTTTCTTGCCAAAGGTTTCAATTTTCTTATTATAAATCTTCAAGCAATCCTTGTCAGCAGGGCAAAGCTATCAAGCTGAACTGTGAAGAGTGATGCATTTGACACTTCTGCACCCTCTAGCAGAGAAAAGTAATCCTCACCAACTGTGGTTTATAGAATTGACAAATTGTGATCATTTAATTTGCTTAAACAAATATCTCCTTAGCTACAACAAGACTCTGCTTTTCTCAGCTTTCATAGTCTTTGGAGAGATGGTGTCATAGAGGTAATGCCACTAGACTAGAAATCCAGACTCCGAGCCTCATATGGTCTGGGGGCATAGGTTTAAATCACAACATTGCAGATGGTGAAATCTGAATTCAGTAAAAATCCGTAATGAAAAGCTTGTCTAATGGCAACTATGGTTGATTGTCATAAATATCCACTTAGTTCACGAATGTCCTTTGAGGAGGGAAATCAGTCATTCTTACCTGTCTGGTCTGGATGTGACTCCAAACGCAAAACAATGTGGTTAACTGTTAACTGCCATCTGGGTAGTTAGGGATGAGAAATTAATGCTAGCCTAGCCAGTGACACCAACACTCCCTGGATGAATAAATTTTTATAAATTATTATATTTCCACCCAGCATAGTACTTCACCTTTAGCTCTTCTAGGCTGCTACTCCTGGATCAGTAAGAACCAAATTCACAGCAGTTTTATATAATCAACCGTATGAAGGCGAGGATACAATTGCCAGAACTAATCTAATAAAATGAAAAGTTTCATTATCTTCATTTTGTTGGCGTAATTTGAACTCAGGGCCTTGAGGTAAAAAGCTAGTAAAACAGTTCTCATACATTCTGTAAGACCCTGATGGCAAGAGCTTATTAAACTTTGGGATGTTGCACATATTTTCCAGCTTTAAGTGTGTTAATTAATGGAACAGAAACAACTATCACTTGGTATTCGATGATACTGTTTCCCTCAAGCAAAAGACTGAGTTACAAAGCAAAATGAAAGAATGAATGATTCTGCCTGAAGGCATCTGCAGAAAGAATGTATTTCTTTTATAACGAACATAGGAGATGTAATGAAGAGGTTGAAAACATCGCCATTACAACATTGAAACAACATAAAAGCATTAAAAATATCCCTACGTAAACTGGAACAGTAACATAGTGAGTGTGTTACTGGATTGGTAATCCTGAAGCCTGAATTGATGATGAGGAAGCAGAAGTTCAAGTCGATGCACAGCAGCTGGGGAATTTACATTCAGTTGTTTTTGTTAAGTTTGGAATACACAACTAGTACTAACAATGATGAAACTAGTGGATTGTCATAATAACTCATCGAGTTCACCAATATCTTTGAATGAAGAATTGTCTTTATCAGATCTAGCCTATGTATGACTCCAGATCTATATCAATATAGTTGATTCTTAACTACACTTTGAAATGGTCCAACACCCTCTCAGACGCATTGAGGGATTGGCGATCCAAGCCCGTCTTGCTAGTGACACCTGTGTCGAGTAATTAAGTTAAAAAACAAACCAAGAATTATTTTATTTAAATGGTCACATCACAGAATCCCTATGGTGTGGAAACAGGCCCTTTGGCCCAACAAGTCCACACTGACCATCAAAGCATTCCACCCAGACCCATTTCCCCTGTAACCCACCTAAGCTACACATCCCTGGACACTACAGGCAATCTAGGATGGCCAATCCACCTAGCCTGCACATCTTTGGACTGTGGGAGGAAACTGGAGCACCTGGAGGAAACCCACACAGACACGGGGAGAATGTGCAAACTCCACACAGACAGTTGCCCAAGGGTGGAAGTGAACCCGGGTCCCTGGCGCTGTGTGGCAGCAGTGCTAACCACTGAGCCACTGTGCCACCCCAGAGTTTATCCTTTTCAGGCTTACATTCTATACTGTATTTTAAGAAAAAATTTTGTGTCACTTGTACTCCAATCTTTTAATAATGTCAATAGTTTTTGCTTTTAGACAGTAGTGGTTGAATTTGGTTTACACTACAGTAGTTTTGGGCTGTTATGGTGAATACTGCTATCCAAATTCTGAAAGCACTCTCATAAACCAATTCCTGACCGTGGAAAACAAACTTATTGTATTATTATTTATATTAATCTCACATTCTTTATTCTAATGAAGAATTATCAATATGTAGAACTGATTACTAGTATAGGTGATGGAATAAGAAACCTTAATAGGTTAAGTTGTAAGTAAATGGGATTGAGTATCATTGGAAGTGCACCATAGGTAATAAGAAATGTACCTGGCAATAGATAGAACAAAATTCTTCTGCTGTGTCAAACTATTGCTATGTTACCATTTTATTTGCAATACTTAATAAAGATCAACTTCATTAGAATTCTGCTGTATGTTTTGTACTTCCGATAATATACAATAAGACCTTATGTTTACAATAATTAAACAATTGTTTTACATTATAAACATATCCACACAAGTTCTTAAAAGTAGGACTAAATTTCAATCTCTATTTAATTTTATTTGTATTTGGAACACTTTAATTAATAGTCAGATGTGACCTTGCTTGAATACAATGTTCCCCAGTGGGAGAAAAAGATAGCATAAGAGATCTGTTGACTGTGTGTGTGTTCTGGAATAAATTGTTTAATGATCATTCCATAACAGCCAATAACTCAAAACTCACTTGGGGTACCTTCTTTCTCAACAACTCAAATATATTTAGTTATTTATAATCTGTAATAAATGTAACATGGATATCAAAACTGTGAACTAATTAGTAGGTAATGACTCCTGTTTAAATAACAATCCACTCACACAGTACAGTTGTCTGGGGTCAACTCTGTTGAATTCTCCAATTCCCTCAAACAACATGCCAAAAGTGACTTTATTCAGCTTTCAAAAAATAGCATAAAAACAATAGTGAAGATCCAATATGAGATTTAAGTTTGCAAATCGCCATTGAAAAGCTGTAGATAATCCACAAGCCCGAGAGCTTTCTCTAAACAAAGCAATCCAATGAGCTTTCAGAACCTTTTAAACATAAAAATGTCATCAATCTTCTAATTTAAAATATAATACCACTGAGAGATTTAAATTAGAAATAAGCCACCGTTAGGAGCTCAGGTATCTTGTAGATTGTCTAAACATTGTAAGCATACGCACGAGTTACCAACCGCTTTGCTTAGCCTATTTACCACTTATTGATTTCAGTATAAGACAGTCCCAGAGTTGAAAGCCACTTCACAGACCACAAGAATCAATACTGTGCCAAACACATCCCTCAAAGAGGTTGTGAACTTACAGCTACACTACTCTGCTTCACAAGTAACACCTTTTCAAACCTTGTATGAAGGAATATAAAAACATGGCATGAGATTTGAACACACAAAGGCCCAAAGAGCATGAAAAGGGGATTTCTTCTTCCACCGACATCAGATCATTACAAGCAGCAAGGGAAATTAAGGATAAACGAGGAATTACTTCCAATATGTATGGGGAATGAGTTTGTGGGCTACAGTGGACTAACAAAGCCTTTGTCAATCTATTCCCCATTCCATCAGTGGTCCTTCCATCAAAGTAACCTTTTATTCCAGTAAGAATCCAGTCAACGTTTCTGGTTGCCCTCCCTCAGTGTTGCCACACATTGGTGGAGCTCCTGTATTCAGTGTCCCCTCACCACTGTCACTACCTGCTGCTGGAGGTACAATGTTATCTGCTTGAAACTTGCTGTCCTGGCAACTGCACAATGAACACAGTGACAATGGGCTAAGCAGCTACATAATCAGCTGGTTCAATTACACCAATTGTGACTAGGATATGTTAGTCCACATTAGTGGCAGCATTCTCCTGTGGATTACCAATCAGGGCAAATGGTAAGTGTTGGGGTGATACCCAACATCAAGAACACCTTCTTAGCCTTTCATCTGCACTGGTACCTTCCAAGGGATGCAAGCTCTGTGGCAGGTCACCTAGTTCAGGGTTTAGATCAGTTAAGTCTCCAGACGTGTTATCGGTGGTGCTTGTTGCTACAGTTTTGGCCCCCCAGAAGGCCCTCCCTGAGCCACTTCGCAGGGCAGGAGTTGACATCCCCACTCTGCATGCACCTCCTGGATTCACAACACACAGATCACTCCAGGTTTCCTCATCGTTGTCCAACTCACTTTACTTGAGCCACTACACACCAATACTTCAGGTTTTTGAGCATCTCTGAGAGAGCTGCTTGACTTTGCATCTTCCACCAGACTCGCAACATCAAGCAGCTTCCCCCCACCCATCGTGTTCCATTGACCGAGGCTGTGCTCCAGCTATTGCCTCAATGACACAGGTATGACCATCCGTGTCTAGCCAGTTGAAGACTCTCTGGGATTCACGATTCCACATATCCTGGATTCGGACCAATATTCCAATTTTGGAGAAGTGTTCTTGTGTTGATTAGAAGATCAGTCCTGTCAATATTGTGATCATTCACTGTCTTTCTTTTCAGCATTTGTCTCCCAGTTCTATTGGACACTATCTCAAAGGCCTGGTTTAACTTCATGATGCTAAGCCATTCACTCATAGGTCTGGCTATCTCCATCAGAACGTTTCGTGAGTCCATGCAGATGGTCCACAAGAATTACAGAGTCTTGTCCAAAGAAGACATAGTGAGGAGAACAGTCTTTGGATGAGTGTGGTATGCTATTACAGTATAACCAGCTCCAGAATGTACTCAGGCCACTTTAGTTTACTCTCGGGAGGTAAGGTACACAAATGGTCATGCAGAGTACAGTTGGATAATTCATATAGTCCCTTACCCTCTGAATGATAGAGGGAGATATGGTTCTTGGCAATGTCATTGAAGTTGCCAAGTTCTTATAGGATCTTGCTCATGAAATTCCACGCCTGATCACTGTGAATTTGACATGGAACACTCAAACAGACAAACCAATCACACACTAAGACTCTGGCTATAGTTGAGGCATTTTGGTCACAGATGGGAATGGCCTGTGTGAACTTGGCGGAGACAACCATGAGCACAAGAATGTGCTCAGTCCCAATAACACTGGGGTCATGGATTGCAAAAAACCATTGCAAAGACCTCAGGCAAGCATGGATCCAAGCTAGGGCGAAGTCACTTCCCAACTTTGGCCAAAGTAGACCTGTCAACAATTTCAACAGCAGCCATTGATATCAGCAGCCATCCCAGGTCCATCACACTACTCTCTGGTCAGGGCAGTTATCTTTTCTGTCACTCAATGTCCTTTTATCATGAACTATTACCAACACTTGACATTTCAGATTGCCAGAAGAATGCATTGCTTTATCTCTTTCTCCTTCTTGTGAACCAGCTCAGACTGGACACCTTGGTCCACTTCCACAACAGTTTCCATGCCTGTTTGGAGTCCTTCATTAGCTGGTGCTGGGCCTTCCAATAATGCTGCAGTCTAGTTATCCACAATAATCAACTGAAGCTGTCTCAGTTCCTCTTTCAATATAAATCATAGAATCTCTACACTGTGGAAGCAGACCATTTGGCCCATTGAGTCCATACTGACCTTTTGAAGAACATCCCTCGGAAACACACCCCCTACCCTATCACTGGAACCCTGCATTTCCCATGGCTAATCAACATAGCCTTTACAACCCTGGACACTACAGGATAATTTAGCATGGCCAATTCACATAACCTGCACATCTTGGACTGTGGGAGGAAACTGGAGTACCCAGCGGAAACCCACGCAGACATGGGGAGAATGTGCAAACTCTACATAGACAGCTGCCTGAGGGCGGAATTGAACCTCGGTACCTTGTATGAGGCAGCTGTGCTAACTACTGAGCCACAGTGCCACCCACAGGAATGGTGAAACCTGTCTGGACCTGGTTTGAATCTCACTCAGATGTGTATGAGTGACATTCTTAGTCCAAATATCATAGCAATTGGGCTTAGAATGCTGCCTTTGCCTTGGCACATGGACATGACATCAGACATACGCCCTTCCAGCTGGGCAGGGGTCAGGGTTCCCTCCTGTGATTAGTCTTTCAACTTAAAGCATCAGCATTGATGGTAGAGGGGCGGCCCCTGCCTAAGACAGAAGGGAACTGAGCGCATACCTTTGTCTAGCTGGTTACTATAGGGGGTTTGTGTAAGACTATGTACAATTGGCTGCCTCACTCCACCATTTGCTCAGAAAATCGGAGAATTCCATAGGAGCATTTGGGAAAGGATGTACGAAGTGAGATAGCTCACGGAACATTAGAGGGAGTTGGACCTGAGCAGGTGAAGACTCATTTTGCACTTTCAAGCAAAAGCTTATCTCATTACCTACCTTTGGCTACCCAGATTTCCAACTGCCTTTTATACTGGAAAATAACATCAGTCTCCTTGGCCTAGGAGCTGTGCTGTCACAGATTGGACGGCAGTAAGGAGCAGTTATCATTTATGCCAGTCACAGTCTGAAGCCAAATAAAAGGGATTTGGAGAATTACTCCAGTATGGAACTCAAACTGCTGGCTTTGAAGTTGGCTATTTCCCAGAAGTTCAGAGACATTCTGACCAGTGCACTTTGACAAGGTAGAGGCAACTCCCAGCACGGTTGTTGCTTGTCTTTATTGCTAACTCTTTAACTTGACATCTAACCTGCCATTGAGACAATAATGTTTAAAAATAGCATCAGACAGTGACACAGCTTGACCATGGCGTCAGGGAACAGAATTCCTCTGGTGGTTGGTCCTGATCCTGCACTGAAAATCCAAGCCTTAGATTTTCAAAAAGTAGGTCATGCAGGGGATCCACAACATGACAGACATAGGCAAGAGCAAAATCTGCAGAAGCTGGAAATCTGAAATGAAAACATAAAATGCTGGAAATACTCAGCATCAGTGGAAAGAGAAAGAAAGTTAACATTTCAGGTCCATGACCTGTCATCGCTTTTAAAAGTTAACTCTGTTTCTCTGCCCATGGATATTGCCAGACCTGTCAAGTGCTTCCAGCACTTTCAGACAACATACATATAAACAAGAAGAGATCGGTTTATGGTGATATGAATAAAACCATCAATCCAATCAATATAATGGCAAATCAGTTAGAAACACGAAACAAAAGTGAACAATTGCAATCATATTCAATGTCATTGGAAGAGCATTCCACCATGGGTTTTGAAGGCACCATTAGGTGTGAAACAAATGACATGCCTGAAGCATGGCACAGAATATCCATGTTCAATCGTTAGCAAATAGATGATGGAAGTGACTTTGGAGTAGACCTTCAGGTGTTTTCAATTTATTGGCTGCTAACAACATTCTGGGAATTGACATATCACAGCTACACAAGTATATGTTCTTCAGCAATTACTGCAGTCAAGAATGCCGCACTAATGCAGACCATTGTAGTCATTGTGTAAGGAAATGCTGCAAAATCTGTGTAGACCTTGCAGAGGGTGGCTCTGGAACTGAAAACGTTCCTCTATACAGAATTATAATTAATCTCTGAAACATCTCATTTCATTTTAGCTAATCCTCAGCTAAAACAGATAAACATACAGTGGCGAATTGGTGATGAAAATGTATTTTACAAAACTTATTTGCTTAATCTAACATTCTTAATTTGATCTGCAGACTGTATACTGCAACAAAGATTACAAAATACAGTAGGAATCAATTAAATTTTTGTATGGAAGCAGAAAGTGAGTGGGCAGTTAGAAATGGCCAAACAACTCATCCCCTAATGTCCTGCTCTCCTCCCACAGATTTTTACTTCAGCTTGCTCTTTCAGACACCTATCAGATGATATTTGTGGTCCTCCTTTGAATATGCAGTTCTTTGTGTGATGAAATCAACTGCTGTTTTAGGCAGGAGTGTGAGAATGAAAGTGATTAAAGTGTATCCTGCCAGGTTAACCTGGTAAGAGGAGCCAATGTCAGCAAATGACCAAATAAGACAGTCTTTTACCTTACTCCTCCTGCTTCACAATCTGTAATTAACTCATAAAGTGCCACAGGGATCAGTTATTGGGGTATTGACTATTTACAATCTACAACAATGACGTAGACAAAGGGACTGGATGTATGGTAGCTAAATTTGCTGATGATATCAAAATAAGTAGAAAAAGTTGTCAATGGGAGGTAAAGAGTCTGAAAAGCAGCAAAGGAATATACATGGGTTAAGCAAATGGGAAACATTTTGCCAGATGGACTTTAATGTACGAAAATGTGAACTCGTCCATTTTAAACGGACAAACAGAAAAGCTGTCAATGTTTTAATAGAGAGAGATTGCAGAATACAGTGGTCCAGAGGGATCTGGGAGTCCTGGTACATGAATCAATTTAATTAGTATGCAGGTACAGCAAAAGATTAAGAATGCAAATAAAATGTTGCCAATTAGGGAATGTAATATGGAATTAGAGAGGTTTACTGCAGCTGTACAGGATGTGGGTGAGATCAGATCTGGAGTATTGTGTACAGCATTAGTCTCCTTATCTGGAAAAGAATATAATTACTTTAGAGGCAGGTCAGAGAATGTTTATTCCTGGCATGAAGGGCTTATCTTATGAAGAAAGGTTGAAGAGTTTGGGCCTTTATTCTGAAGTATGGAAGAATAAGAAGTGATCTTAGCAAAACTCAGAAGATCCTGAGAGGACTCAGCAGGATTATATTGAGAGGATGTTATCCTTTTTGGAGGCTTAGAACTAGGGGACACAATTTAAGAATAATTACATTTCCATTTAAAGATGGAGATGAGGAGAATTATTTTCTCTTAGCACTTGTTAGTACACGGAAATCTCTTCCTCAGATACCAACAGTAGGTAGACACAATCAGGTAAGTAGGTGATGGGTAGGTAGGTCTATCTCACAGCACAACATCTTTCATGCCTCCCCTTCCTATGGACATCCATGGTGCACTCATCCACCTCTGGTCCTTACTCAAATAGTTTAATTCGAATCTCTCTGCCATGACCTTCAATAGGATTTCAAGAAATCAGCAGATTGTAATTTTCAGTTTGCCATTAATGCCTGTCCACCATCTACAAGGCACAAGTCAGAAGTCAGGAGTGTGATGGATTTCTTCCCACTTACCTGGATGAGTGCAACTCTAACAACACTCAGGAAGTGTCAGCATCCAAGACAAAGCAGCCCATTTGATTAGCACCACAAGCATTCACTCCCATCACCATTAACATCAGTAGGAGCAGTGTCTACCATCTACGTGCTGTACTGCAGAAGCTCACCAAGGCTCCTCAGACAGCACCCTCCAAATCTATAACTATTACCATCTAAAAGGATAAGGACAGCAGGTACATGTAAACCCCATCACTGCAAGATCCCCTCCAAGCCTCTCACCATCCTGACTTGGAAATATTTCAATGTTCGTCTGTCACTAGTTCAAAATCCTGGAATTCCCTCCCAAAGGTATTGTGGGCCCACCTACAGCACATGGACTGCAATGGTTCAAGGCAGCTCACAGCACCTTCTCAAGGTACAAGGTCCAGGTGAGACCACATCTGGGAGTACTGTGACTAGTTTTAGTCCTCTTATTTAAGGAAAGATATCATTTCATTGGAGGCAGTTCACAGAAGATTTGTTAGGATGATCCCAGGTTTGGAGGGATTGTCTTATGAGCAAAGGCTAAACAGGTTGGGCTTCTACTCACTGGAGTTTAGAGGAATGAGAGGTGATCTCATCGAAACATATGGGATTCTTAAAGGACTTGACAGGGTAAATGCTGAGAAGATGTTTCTCCTCATAGGAAAATCCAAGACCACAGAGCATAAATTGTGGTATTAATCAAGCAGGCTGCTTCATCCTGGATGGTGACACTTCTTGAGTGTTAGAGTTGCACCCATCAGAATAAAGGGACAACAGTTTCTTCTCTCAGATGGTTGAGAGTCTTTGGAACTCCTTACCACAGAAAGCTGTGGGGACAGAGTCCTTGTCAATATTTATAGCTAAGATAGACAGAGTCTTGAGCAATCACGGAATTCTGGGGAAAATGCAGGAAAGTGGATGTGAGAAATGTCAATTCAGCCATGATCCTCTTGAATAGCAGAGAAGGCTCAAGGGGCCCAACAGTCTACACCTGTTCCTGTTTCTTATGGTCTTATAAATGCTGGCCTGGCCAGTGACTCCTCCATCCCACAAGCAATGATAAAAAAAAACCTACTGCATCACGAGTACAGACTTGGGTTAGCTGCACACAAACTATGGTATTGGCAACTGTGGATTTGATTTGACTACATTCTTCCCAGTCGAAAACCTAGCTTCCGAGAACTTCATCCTCATGTTGATTTGGGACAAATGAGGCTCTTAATCCTATTTGTTGCCCGTCTTCACCTGCAAACTAAAAGCTGCAACTGTTTTAATGGCTTGTAATAATATGTGAATACAAGTAAACAGCCCCAATGGATATTATCATAAATTTGTGATATCACTTTTGAGGTATTACTTTTGTCTGAGTGCACAAAACAAAGTAATGAATGAAATCTGTCAGGGACTGATGTCGTTAAGCGCACTTTGTACAAAATGAGCATTCAACATTATTTAAAACAGGGCAAGGAGAGGTAACTGTTGGTGTTACAGGTGCTTAGTGGATTGAAATTATTGCATATAAATGTGTTATCTTGCTTTGGTTGACATTCCAACATTGCCCCAGTGACACAACATGCCTTCAACATGCTCTTCAGAGTAGTGTTCTCCTCAGCTCCTACATTTCTTTCCATGTTATTTCTATGGCTTGGCCAGAAGAGTGCTATCCCCAGAACAAGAATGCCGCTTGTATTGAAGACAGGTGTTTAATAGGAGCATTTCATTCCAGGCTGCACTGGGAAACCTCCAAAAGGTAGGCACTGTTCACTCTTCCGGCTTGTTGCATAAGGTAATGGTTCTGAAAGGGATAATGTTTCAGACTGCTCCACCGAGTCTGATGATGTCAGTCAGCCTTGGGCAGAGAATAAAGAAGTCCAGCTGGAGGTCCCGATGGAATCAAACATGCAACCCCTGTCTCTTCAGTCTTATTATGTCTAACTAGCAGGAGTCAAAATACATTTTCGTTTCCCCCAACTGCTTCTCTTGAAATTTTCTTCAGGGCTACTTTGTGGTTTTCAGGGGCTACATTTTCATTCTGAATTACTTATTTATTACCAGTCTGTAGATAGTACAGAACTTGAGTATTGCTCAGGAAAGATTTGTCCAATAAAAACCAAAAGAACTGCGGATGCTGTAAATCAGGAATAAAAACAAAGTTGCTGGAAAAGCTCAGCAGGTCTGGCAGCATCTGTGAAGGAAAAACAGAGTTAACGTTTCGGGTCTGTTGACCCTTCCTCAGACAGATTTGTCTAAGTTTTTTCTTGCACTCATCAGGGCAATTCACAAGAAATACCAATGAAAAGGGAAAGCAACTTTTTATACGAGAGTCATAAATTCATACAGCATGGAAACAGTGTCTTCGGGCCAACTTGTCCACGCTGACAAGGTATCCTAAACTGAACTAATCCCATTTTCCTGTGTTTGGTCCATTTCCCTCAAACCTTTCCTATCCTTTTACCTATCCAAATGTCTTTTCAATGTTGTAATTGTACCTGCCTCTACCACTTCCACTGGCAGCTTATTCCAGATATCCACCACCCTCTGTGTGAAAAAGTTGCCTCCAGGCTCCTTTTAAATCTTTCTCCTCTCACCTTAAATCTATGCCCTCGAGTTTTGGATGCTTCTATCCTTGGAAAAAGACTTTGGCTATTCACCTTATCAGCGGCCCTCATGGTTTTATAAACCTCTGTGAGATCACCCCTCGGTCTCCAACACTCCAGGGCAAAGTCCCAGCCTATCCAGCCTCTCCTAACTCAAACCTTACAGTTTTTCTAGTTTAACAACATTCTTCCTATTGCAAGGTGACCAGAATTGTACACAGTTTTCTGAAAGTGGCCTCACCAATATCTTGTACAGCCACACCATGATGTCCCAACTCCTATATTCAATGCTCTGACCAATCTATTTGCCCACTTCTTGGTTCATTGGCCCATCTAATCAAGATGTTGTTGTACTCCAAGATAACCTTCTTCACAATCCACTATGTCACCAATTTTGGTGCCATCCACGAACTTATTAACTATACCTTCTATATTCTCATATAAATGATGAACAACAGTGGACCCAGGACTGATCCTTGTGGCATATCACTGGTCACACACCTCCAGTCCAAATAACAACTCTCTAACACCATGTTCTGTCATTTAATTTTTTATCCAGTTGGCTCTATCTCCCTGGTCCCCATGTGATCTAACCTCACCAACCAGTCTACTGTGTGGGATCTTGTCAAAGGCATTGCTAAAGGCTATGTAAACAGCGTCTACTATTCTGCCTTTATCTTCCTTCTTGGTAACCTCTTCAAAAAACTCGAATCAAATGTGGAGATACGATTTCCCACACACAAAGCCATGCTGACCATCACTAATCAGTCCTTGCCTTTCCAAATGCATGTAAATCCAAATTTTCAGAATCTCTTTCAACAACTTATCCACCACTGACATCATACTGGTCTATAGTTCTCTAGCTTTTCCTTGAAGCCTTTCTTAAATAAAGGCACAACATTAGCCACCTTCTTGTCTTCTGGCACCTCACCCTTGGCTATTGATGATACAAATATCTCTGCAAACGGCTCTGCAATCTCTTCCCTACCTTCCCACAATGTTCTGGAATACACCTGATCAGGTCCCAGGAATTTATCCACCTTTATGCATTTTAAGACCTACAGCACCTCCTCTTATTTAATGTGAGTTCTTTTCAGAACGTCACTGTTTATTTCTCCAATTCCCCTAGTTTCCAAGTCTTTCTCCACAGATAGTACTGGCTGGTTGTGTTGTAGGGAAATGACCGCTCTCCAGTCTGTAGTGTTCAAGTGTGCCAAGATTTTTATTTGACCATACATGCAAAGCAACAGATCTTTCCAGTAGTAGAGCCTTACTGAATTCCACAAGATGTGAAGCTCACACTTAGAACACTCCAATCCTGTTCCCATTACAGTAGTTTCAGAATTTCAAGACAGATTAGGCATCTGGCATCCGGTGTCTGGGGCATTCAAATTTGCATGAAACAAACTCATACAAGCGTATATTACCACATAACACCTCGAATGACCTCTTATCATCTAACATTACCTTTCCTTTTGTCCCACTAAAGGTCCCTCCTTTTGGATCCCTAGTTAACCTGAAGCCACTGGGACAAATCTTGAGATCCTCCACTCACGGTTACCTCCAGGGATCCCTGGTGGATTTCATATCATACAAATTTGGAATCGATTTACATCCTCACTCAGGTCCTAATGACCTAGACTAAACCTAGAATCTTTTCCCATCCAAATATCAAAAACTCATCTCGATTTTCCCCTTCTGGGAGTTTTTTTTTAAGTTATATTGGATACTGGAGTGTATTCTCTACTTTCTATTATCACTATCTGTACAAATGGGGATATCAACAGCCTCTTATTCATGTCTGCAATCATCCATCCTACTTCCCACCAGTTATACTGCATTCTTGTCATTTGGATTAGTCACCAGCAAAATGCTAAAACCATTGTCTAACTTTCTGCTTGTGAACAGTTCTTAATTGACATTTTTATAGTTGCTATGGCCTTTTGTACTGCAGGTGCAGCCGGCAGTGAGGAAAGCTAATGGCATGCTCTCCTTCACAGTGAGAGGATTTAAGTATCAGAATAAGAATGTTTTGTTGCAGTTATACAGGTCTTGGTGAGGCCACACCTTCAGTACTGTGTGCAGTTTTGATCTCCTAGTCTGAGAAAGGACATTCTTGCTATTGAGGGAATCCAGCGATGGTTCATCAGACTGATTCCCAAGATGGCGGGACTGACATGAGGAGAGACTGGATTGACTGGGCTTGTATTCGCTAGAATTTAGAAGAATGAGGGGGATCTCTTAGAAACAAAAATCCTGATGGGATTGGACAGGCTAGATACTGGAAGAATGTTCCCAATGATGGGGAAATCCAGGACAAGGGGTAAGAATAAGGGGTAAACCATTCAGGACTGAAATGAGGAAGAATTTCTTCACTCAGAGAGTTGTGAACCTCTGGAATTCTCTCCCATAGGAAGCTGTTGGGGCCAGTTCATTAGATATATTCAAAAGGGAGCTGGACATGGCTCTTGCAGCTAAAGGGATCAAGAGGCATGGAGAGAGGGCAGGAATGGGATACTGAGGTTGCATGATCAGCCATTGTCATATTGAATGTTGGTACAGGCTCAAAAGGCCAAATGGCCTACTCCTGCACCTATTTTCTATGTTTCTATGTTTTTTCTGGGCTACTCTTCTTGGGTTACTCTTCCTGGGGCCAGTATGGTTCTTCCTACAAGATGGAAGTCTCTGACCGTAAAGAAGTCAATGATCTGAGATCAGAATGTGTGGTTATTGCAGCATTCCAGTTTTCCATAGAAGAACATTGTTCTACCCCTCAGAAAGCAACATTGGGTAGGGTAAGTTTGAAATTGCTTGATGATTTTTTCTAAGAGGACTAATGATAATCTTAGGCCAAAAGCATTTCTGATAGGTTTCTGGGTATTACAGGAGCAGATAATGTGATACTGTCGTACAGTGCAAGTTTCTCGGATGGTCATCAAGAGGTCACCTCTCAAACCTGGGGGGACTACACATCCTTCAGCATCACTGGGACTGTTGTGATCCGAACAGTCCAATCCACTCCCACAGACCTAAGTTTATACAGGTTCCATTCACATGTTTCTGTGGCACAACCATCAGGAACTTCATTGTAGTCCCCATTCCCCTGGTCACCAATTAGGTCAAGATTAGATCTAGTCTTCCTACAGACTTGTTAGTACTGAGGTACAGTTCCAAATTTTACATCCGCAATATCCAACCTAATCTTATCTACAAGGTCCCAAGCCAAATGTCACAGATCTTTCCTTGGACCGGGAGTCAGTGACATTAATGATAGCTTGGATAATAGGTTTTATCACTTGGTTATCCCATTCTCCTTGAACCTGGTAGGTGGTAACAGCATATTCTGTTCCCTGGCTATGAATTGCATCCTTCTCAAGCTCTCTTGGGCCACCCAGGAAATATCTCCTGATTTGAATGATCTTCAGGAGTTAACATGGTGTTTAGGCACTTAATGGATATCAACAGGTGGATCAATTATTACATCACATATCATTACGACAAAGCCAATTTATTTTATTGCTCGACAATATTGTCTTTCTAATCCTGATTCCCAAACAAATTGGGGCAAATTAGTCCAGCCCACGGTAATACTTACAGTATTAACAACTCACAGGTAATGGGCAAACTCCTCCTTCTCTCAGGAATAATTCATCTTCCCAGTCTCAAACTAGTGCTATCTATTCCAATGATTGTCATATCCTACTGACTATTGACAGTAATTTATTTTTGTGTGTTTGTGGGGTTGAAGGTAGATTTTCCTGCTGATGTTGTCTTTTAGGATGCCCAAGCTGTGGCGTTCTACCACAGGACAGTTAAAAGAATGACTGGTTGCTGTCCTGTGACAGAAAGAGGTGGTGAGTTATGAGGTTCCACCTGCAATCAATACTTTCACTTTCCTTTTTTGGCAATATCTAGACATAGGCAGGTTCACTGGGCAGTCTCACCTCATATGGCCCCTGCCACGTCAGGGTGAACCCAGGCCTCAAGGTGGCTCCTTTGCCAATAACCTTCCCTCCTATCTTTGGCTTATCCCACTACTCTTTGTTTCTATTGTTCCTTTCCAGGTCCATTAACGCCTGCTGCTTCCTTACCTGAGAACACAACTCCTTTAACAGTTCATGCAATGTTACCACATACATCCTATCACTACCCGTCAGTGATCCTACATCTTCACTTCCTGTTCTGGTTTGGTCCAGGAACTAGAAAGCCAATCCAGTCATTAATTCAAATGGCGTTGGTCCTGTCGTCTGGCCTAGTGATCAGTTTTCCAGGTCCATAGTTTGATGGATGCTTCATCCTTCTTTTATCTTTATCATACGCCAACATTATTCACCCATGTCCTTGTTTTCCACTATTGTTACACTTGAGCTATCCTTTCTTATTCTGTCTGCTTTCCCTAGCACACTGCCCAATTCACCACAAGGTAAAACACTGGCTAGTATTAATAGCCTAGTTTGATAATACTGCTATCTCCGTGGCTTGCACAGTGGTTCTCAGGATGGACCTTACATATTTTAACATCTATCTCACTTCCTCACTGTAGGTTCTGTAATTATTGTCCTCTGAGAATCTCAGATCTAGAATGTTTTGGTGGCTTTGGTTGGGTTTTTCATTTAGGACTTTAAGTAACGCAGGATGTTTTTGGATGGGACTACGTACTTCAGAGAATTCCACATATACTGTGTATTTTCTTTAGCCACATTCAAATGGATGTTTCTCCTATATTTTAGGTGACTCACTCTTATGCCAAGCAACAACCACCCCCTCACCCCGCAACCAAATTATTCTGTCCATTTCTCCACTAGATCAGTTGCCAGGGCATCTTGCAGAGGATTAGCGATGAGGAAAAAATGGGAGGAAAGACCAAAGCTTCTCTTCTGGGCTCCAGAGAATGCCTCTGACTTTTGTTACAAAACAAAATTGAAATAACTTGCCTGTTTATGTTTATGCTGATTCTAATATTTGTGTCCCCTATGCCAGAAACCACACTCTCTCTTCCACACTGTCCAGTTAGAATTGCGATCAGGACCCAATTATGTCATTGCATCAGTTATGGTATTGCATCAGAGGGCCTCCCAGCTTGGATATGTAATCATGTTGCTTGTTCAGTCGTGATGGTTAAAATTGCAACTGGTCTGCTCCTGACTGTTCGAAAGTGGGCAAATAGATTGCATGATTTTTTGCTGTGAATTTGCCCAGTTAACAATGGGTGGGTAGGAGTGAAACTGCTTCTCTAATTTTATTTTTAAAAAGTACTTAAAATTATGGGCCAATGAGCCAAAGAGTGGCAGATGGAGTTTAATTTAGATAAATGTAAGGTGCTGCATTTTGGAAAGGCAAATCAGAGCAGGACTTATACACTTAATGGTAGGGTCCGGGGGAGTGTTGCTGAACACAGAGACCTTGGAGTGCAGGTTCATAGTTTCTTGAAAGTGAAGTCACAGGTAGAAAGGATAGTGAAGAAGGAGTTTGGTATGCTTGCCTTTATTGGACAGTGCATTGAGTGTAGGAGTTGGGAGGTCATGTTGTGGCTGTACAGGACATTGGTTAGGGCACTTTTGGAATACTGTGTGCGATTCTGGTCTCCCTCCTGTAGGAAGGATGTTGTGAAACTTGAAAAGGTTCAGAAAAGATTTGCAAGATGTTGCAGGGTTTGAGCTGTAGGGAGAGGCTGAATTGGCTGGGGCTATTTTCCCTCAAGCATTGGAGGCTGAGGGCTGACCTTAAAATCATGAGGGACATAGATAGGGTATATAGACAAGAGGGCATAGATTTAAGATGAAGTGGGGGAGAACTTAAAAGGGACCTTAGGAGCATCTTTTTTTGTTTCTAGAGGGTCATGTGTGTATGGAATGAGCTGCCAGAGGAATTGGTGGAGGCTGGTACAATTACACCATTTAAAAGGCATTTAGATGGTATATGAATAGGAAGGGTTTAGAGGGATATGTGCCAAATGCTGGCAAACGGGACGAGATTTATTTAGGATATCTGGTCGGCATGGATGAGTTGGACTGAAGAGTCTGTTTCTGTGCCATATATCTCTTTGACCCTCTATGACTCTATGCATATAAAGACCAATAATTTGAATAAAACACACTTCGCATTCAAAACCAACCCAGAAACAACTGGCTATTATTTGAGTTTGGAAGATGTGAGAACAGCATTTCTAATTTTTGTCCCTAGTAATGTAAAATAAATGATCAAACGCTGCAACCTTTTTAAAGGTCCATTCACTTCTGAGACTGATAGCCTACTTAGAAATTCATAAGTCACATCACACTGATATACAATCAATCAAGTTGATGGAAGGTGTGACTTCTCAGGCAATTCCAAAGCAGTTTTAAAATCACTGACCTTGCAGATTTTGTTTCACATTTTCTTTTATAGCTAATGAAGTCCAGTGAAGTACAACCACCTGGGAGGCATGGACAAGAACTATAATCCGTTTATTAAAAAGGTTCAAAAAGTTAACAGAATCAGAGGAGCAAGTAATTTTGCGCTGATCATTCTTCAGAATTGGTCTTAAATTGAAACTCAGTAACCCATTGACTACACAGTCATTGTAGTAAATATATCAACTTTCATAAATTAAGTCCCTGATTTGGTATAACATATCCTTTAATTTGTTAAAAATAGCTTAAAATATGCTGGAAATGAGGAATATGTGGGCACTATAGACTATTTTCATGCAATGGATGACTATGGCATAATTACATGATCAGTAAAAAAAATTAGACAATACGCCAATATTTCTTCCTTTAAGCAGGTACTATAAAGTTTAATGTAAAGAATATTATTACCTTCACCAGCGCATTCTTAAATATGCACTTGATTTCATGGCACGAGTTGCAAATTTTAGGTTGTTACTATGTTAATAGTATCAAGAATGTAGGCATTCCTCTGCTAGATTCCATACCCACAAGAGGAACTTTGCGATGACATTGTCATAATTTTAATTCAGAATGTTACTTGTCTGGAAGTATTTTTTAAAGATTATTGCAGCTCTTGCAGCAATACTAAGGACTTACATTTGTCCGAATAATTGTTTGTGTGTGGCATGACAGTTAAAACTAATACATAAGATAACTAGGAGACTTCCAGGTCTCAGCAGAGATTAAAACTGCCTGTGAGGGTTTAGTGGCCATTACTTGCAGTCAGAAACACCAGTCAGCTTAATCTACAGATACACTACCCTTGATCTATAGGTTTTTTTTTTATAATAAAAGTTGTATTAGAAAACCTGAAAATCATTAAAAACTAACAGGAAGGAAAATAATCCTGTCTAACCCATTTTCTTGGTCAGTACGTGGTATTCTCAGAAGTACATACAAAATAATGTTGGCACACAGTAAAAAAGGAATTTGGACTTTGTTGTCATCAGGAGCCATACAGCATGTCTTGAAAGATAAGGAAAGCATTGGAAAGTTATAATGAACATCTACCATATTATGAATATTATACACTTGAAGGACTATTATGAAAAATAGTTCCCAATCCCCAGCTTTAATTTAGCTTACCCCTCCTTTTGTGTTGAGGATCCAAGAATTCTTGAATGTAAATGTTAGAATTAATAATAACCTTGCATCCTAATCAGTGCATGATTACTCTGGTGAGTCCTACGTTCCAATATGGATTCTGGTATCCAACACTAACACTGTGTTACTTACAATCAGTGTCCTGGATTCAAAATCATTAGAATTGATGAGTTAGATTTTTTTAAAAATTGTGCAGAAAGAAGATATTAGCCCACATTTTCAAATTGTGTTAGGATCCCTATTTCCAACCCAGATTAGACTAAAAGTTGTTCACTCTTATTTGGAAGAACTTTTTGAAATATATCTGGGCCATGAACAGTGCCAATCAAAGCAGCACTGATGTCCTTTTCCATGCTGAGTAGAGTGGACTGGTGCCAAAACTACACACATCTTTTCAGCAGTGAGGTGCCATCTTCTGAGGTTTGAAAAGTCTGTAAGGCACTTCAACAACAACTGAGAGAAGGTAATTGTGTAAGGTAAATGAGGGTGTATGGTACCAGGTGGGTAAAGGGTTAGAGTACCATGCGAGTCAGGGGTAGTCTGGCAGGTAACTGGGTGAGAGATGAAGCTAGGTTGGGCAAGGAGAGTTAGGGCTGGGTGGGCCAGAGCTGGGAGAGTGGAGGACCTGGTCAAGTTGGGTCAAAGAGACGGATATTGAGATTTCATGGGAGGGGTCAGATCTACATTATGGGAGTGTGGTGGTATCATGTTGAGGGGGATGGGTGATGGCTTGTGGGCAGAAGACAGAGGGTGGGAAATCAAGAAATAAGGCAGGATTGTCACATCTATGGGTGGGTCAGGTTAGATTGGGGGCAGGGTCAATCGGGTCAAAGACGATGGAGGTGAGTTAGAGGTGTAGGAGTCAGGGAGGGGAGGTCAGACATGTCAGGGGTTTGAATGTGGTGTTGGGGACCACATTGGTGTGGGGGGAGGGAGGTGGCAAGTCCCTGGGATATGTTGGGTTCAGGGTGAAAGGAGAGGGCAGAACTATTTGGAGAATTGGATAGGTGGTGGTCGGGAGGGGGATTGTCAGTGGTGGGTCGGGGATGGAGCTGGTGTCAATTTTACGGTTAACCACAAGTTAGAGGAGGTTTTAATCCCTCTAACCTTTGCTAGCTAACTATTCAGCTAAGAGAGTTGGAACCATCCAAAATTTCCAACTCTAACTCAGAGTTGAGAGCTTATTCAATGGGTTCCACATACCAGATAATTGCCTACTGGAATTTCAATTTCCCAGGCAATTTCCATACAGTCAGCTGAGTTAGGACTTCCAAGCGCTGCACAATCTGGTCTATACTGCTGCAACAATTATCTTCCGACTAGAAAGTCTGAATTTTTGTTTGAAGAGTGCCAATTTTCTCTTTCTTTACACTTACTGCAAATATGAAAGAGCTTCAGGTCAGAGAATATGATGCATCAGAGTCCAATCTGACCCTCTTTATCACTAAGCTGATGCACTTGCATCCTCATGATTCCTTCACTTGCCTGCTGTAACAGTCTCTTAATTCCGTTTCTCATACACATCACTCTTTATTGCCTTTCAGAACTGATTCATCAAATTATTGCTGGCTGCAATTAACTTTATGCTAGTGGTGTTATTTGTTCATATCTTTCTTGGACTGAGTTTGAATTCTATCCCACAGGGAAAAAATATTTCTAATTATTATGGGACTGAACAGCAAGAAATAAATACAACTTCAAATCATGAATAGCCTCCAGATAGGTAATCCATGTAATCCAATAAATGGTTGTGAAAATAAATTTATGTTCTACCTCTGGACTGAATAACAAGTGTTTCCAAGCAAATGTAAAAGGTATTAGATTGTAGATCATAGACATGATTCGAAGTAGTCAGTACTCTAATTGTAAACTAATATACAGCTTAAATTATGATTTTGAAAAGTAATTTTAGGTATTTTTTATGATTCAATATTAATAAAGCCAAACAGCGGATAGTAATTGGAAAAGGAAAACTCTCCTATTAAGAGAGAGGCTGAATTGGCTGGGGCTTATGGCGGGGATGGAGTTTTCACCCACCAGCAAAAGACCTACATTGCTTCTTTCCAGAAAGGGCCTTCACATTGTGTGCTACTCAGGTACTTCACAGGCCAGTGGCACAATCAAGGATCTTGAGATGGGGATCGAAGTCCCACCAGATGCAAGCTGCTGTCAAAGAGATCTGCACTTCCACTGACCAGCGACACTACTGGGGAAATGGTGGCTGCTTATATCGCACCCACACAATGCCTTACACTGAGCCCCAGGCAATAGGACGGCAGGACGGAGTCCAGGGGATGGAGCGTTGCGGAGAGGGATGTAAAGGGTATGTCAGGCATAGGGAGGTCAGCAGTATTGGAGATCCCAACAAGGAGTGCCACACAGGTACTCCCCTCCTCTGCGTGCTGCTGGATTAACACCAGTGGCACTGCCATGAGGCCTTTAAATGGGTATTAATTGGCCATTTAAGGACCTCAACATAGGTGGCAGGAATGGGAAGGCTGCCTACTGCCCTTCATTGAGGTGGAGGCTGGAAGTGGGGTGTCTCCATCCCCACCCCTACTCTCCCCTAATTGATTAATTCCCCACCCTGCCATCAAACTTATTTTACTGCAGTTAAGATTCCTGCCAAATCTAAGTCAAATTTGACACACAGACCGTGATTAAAAGCAACTTTATGTTGAAAATCTAAGTTCATTCAAACAATTTGTAGAACTACAAAGAAAACATTGAAAGACTCAAACAAAAACTGGAAAGAACTCAGCAAGTCTGGTAGCATCTGTGGAGAGAAAATAGAGTCAACGTTTTGGGTGCAGTGACCCTTCATCAAAACCTGCCAGACCTGCCGAGTTTCTTTAACAATTTCCGTTTTGTTTCAGATTTCCAGTGTCTGCACTTCTTGTTTATTGAAAGATCTAAAAGTAGTCATGCCAAGTGCATGTGAAAGTATAGTTTCAATTTGAAGCTTTTTGGACTATACTACAAAAATGCCAAATTAGAACCCCAATAAAACTATTCTTTTTCAAATAATATTTTGTCATGTGGTTGCCCAAAACAGTTCTGCACTTTCATGTTGATTTTTAAGTCCCACTAGTGAAGTTACTTTGTAGTCCAAGTAGAAATGAATAGTTAGTTAAAATATCTTGCATCGATACCTTTACTGGACTTATAATTATAATCTTTTTATTCGTTGCATTTGAAATAGAAATGTCTGTAGAAACAATGATTAAATAATAGATACATCTAAAAGTGGCAAAAATTAATGTAGTGTTGAAAATTCTCAATTTGTAAGTAAAGGCATGATGGACAAATATTGCCCAGTGCTTACTTTCAGATTCTCTAATCTCTTCTGGGTTTACTGGGTTCCACTGAGACAAACATTATAATTTGGCTCAGAGAAAAATAATCTCAAATTCCTGCTGCTATCTGTATCTAACAAATTCTATTGGAAATGCACATTGACTGCCTCAAGCAAAAGGAAGATTTGATGTAGCTGAGTAGATATGGTTGAATAGCCCTCTCAGCACGTACTTCACCAAAATATTTCCTGACCTTTGAAAATATCAGCCTTGCTCAACAAATGTTAAATAAGACAACTACTTTGAGCTTTCTCCCAATATAGGTGTGAAGCAGATTTGACATCTGCTACTCCTGTTAATTAGAGCCTTGATAAATCTCAGGCCTCCTTTCCTTATTATTTGTGAACTGCTTGATTAATTCAAACATTTCATTAATTAAAGAGTTCAAAAGCTAGTGGCTTCAGCAAGGTATTTGGGAGGTGCAGTTAGGTGGAAAGAGAGGGAAGACATTTAGAGGGGGCAGAGGTTGGGCGTTATTGGCATGATCTTTGAGAGGTTGGAATTCCTGGCATTTTCAGAAAAAAAATCTCATTTTAGATTTGAAACATTTTTGTTTTGAATGGTCAGCTACTCCACAGCTGATGCCATAGATTAGAAGTTGAACGGCAGTTGAAAACTATTCCTTGTTGGAAAAATGTAACTTTGTTTTATTCATTCACGGGATGAGGGTGTCACTGGCTAGGCAGCATTTAATACCCAATGCTAATTGCATAGAGGGCAGTTAGATGTCAACCACATTGCTGTGGTTCTGGAGTCCCATGTAGGCCAGACTGGGTAAGGATGGCTGTTGCCTTCCATAAAGGACATTAGTGAACCAGATGGACTTTTTTTTCCCCTTACATTCAAAAATGGGCTCATGGTCAGCACAAGACACTTAATTCCAGACATTTTTTATTGAATTCAAATTCTACTATCTGCCGTGGCAGGGTTCAACCCCAGGTCTCCATAACATTATCTGGATCTCTGGGTTAACAGTCCAGGGATAATACCATTAGGCCATCACCTTCACTGCAAGTAAATAAACCCTTTTTGACTGGTTCCTGAAACACTTACACTTTGATCATCCACTCCCTCAATGAACTAATTGGGAGGTTATAAAGGGTGATTATCCAATTCCATGGAGAATCTAGCCAGACAACTAATATCTTTAAGAGGAGAAGAGAGGATACTTGGTATTATGTGGGCATGTTTGTTCACTACAGTGTATGAGCCGCTGCTGATAAAGATTGCTGCCGCTGTCCTCTGTATAGGAAGCTACAGGGCCTGCTTAGTCCAATGTGGTAAATGAAAATTACTTCCAGATTTAAGTAGAGGAATTTCTTAGAATTAACAAAATATTGGCTATTGCAACATTTATTTTATGTTAGCAAAAAGTTACAGGTTAAATTAAGATGGTATAACATTAACTGCTATTAATTACTAAATAAGAAACCTGTTTTATTTCTGAAGGCTGAGCCTCACCTCTGCTGAAGTAGTCTTGTGGGCTTCCCCCCCCAAGTGATATCAGCAAGTTCATATTAATAAGAAAGACTGGGAACAATGAATCTAACCAAGGCATCTCAGATGGTTCTGGTGTACACTGTTCTTTCAAGAATTTTATTTGTTTTGGGGTTGAACTAATTATCAAAAGCTTTAAGTAGTTCTTCAAAAGTATTTGTGTTTTCTTTTATCACTTAACAAGCTATAATATCATCAGTTATACTCCCAATTTTATACATACATGTATTTACTTGTTCAGCTTCTGATTTAGTGTCCAATTTGGAAGCTATTCTGTATATCAGAAATTGTTTTCTCCAAGATATCAAATCTGTGTTCCATTTGGCCTGTCTCCGAAATGAAGTCTTTCTAAAAATATTGTTTCTGATACTGAGTCATCTAACGTGATTGCATTTTTACTTGCTGACAATACTTTCTATTTCATAGTAATAACAGTTTTCTGCTGTTCTGGAAGGCTTTCCCTTGTTTGGCAACTAAAAAATGGAGGATTCCATTTTTGTAGCAAAGATGGTGAAGAGTGCCATTTTCACAGCTTCACTGTATGAATCCCCCATTCACAGCTTTAATAAAGATTTTCTGTTTTAACCATGATTTCTCTGAATGATTCAAGGTCCCTACATTTTAAATAAATGATTCCTGCCCATGTAATGGTTCTGATGAAGGATCTCCTACGTTTTCTTCAGCCTGAAAAAAGTACCCCTAACTTTCTGTCTCTATTTAATTAAATCTGCTCAGGTCCAAAGTTATTGCTTTAATTATTCTGTCTCTGTATCCGTAACCTCAGATTAATATTCATTTCTTGGCCTTTTAATTTTATTCCTGTCGTCGTTTCTCATGGTGCCCATTCACTGTGACAGTGATGCTTGATCTGATCTGGAAGTAATTTTTAAAAATTTCTTGCCTTTCTAGTCCAGGTTACTACACCTTTTAAAAATGTCTCCTGGCTCCCGGTGATTTTAAGCTTTGCTCACAGAATCTCTGATGTCTATTTGCTCATCTTTCAACTCTGACTCAAGACCACTCCCACAGACCAGCACTTCCCAGTGCAGCCGATGTCTGCTTCAGAACTGTTAATTCTCCTTTTCCAGGGAGTTGCTAACTCTCCCGCAGCCAGCGTGTCTCTTACCAGACATTATTTTATCATTTACTGGAGTATTCTTCCTCATTACGGAGTCCAATAAGGGTTTCTTCTGTTGGAACCTCCCATAAGATTCTCGAATCTTCAGCTCTTCCTGGCTGCTGACTGTGGTGCAAAAGCTTCAGGTTGAGCTTGAAGATCTCACTCATTGCTGCTCACCATGTGTTGTCGAAGCAGTCAAATCAAATCTGAACTGCTGCCTACCATAATGTGTGGACATGCCAGCTCTCTACATTGTATGAGCTGTTGCCCATGAAGGTTGCTGCCTGCATCCTCTGTAAGTATGGCAACTACAGGACCTGCTTAGTCTAATGTGGTTGAGGTATATCACTGTCTTGTCTCGCTAGGCCTTGTGGTTAACAGGGCTTTTTGTTTGCACACATATCGTTGTTTTTCCAGTGTTGCCAGGTTCAGATTTGTGGTTGTAGCCACACCAAATGGACTGCGGCAGTTTTAGAAGGCCTTCCCACTCACAACTTGTCTAAATCACCTTGAAGCCGCCTTGCATCCAGCTCAAATCGAAAGTGTGACGGAATACTCCCCAGTTGCAATAGTTGGGTGCAGCTCCACCAACTCTCAAGAAGCTTGATACAATCCAGGACAAAGCAGCCTGCTTCGTTGGCACCACATCCACGAACATTCAATGGCCTCCACCAGTATTAGTAGTGTGCACCATCTACAAATGTGTTGCAGAAATTCACCAAAGTTTCACCAAAGATCCTGAGACAGCACTTTCCAAACCAACAACAATTTCCATCTAGAAGGACAAAGGCAGCAGATACACCACCTGTTAGTTCCCCTCCAAACCACTCACCATCCTGACTTGGAAATATATCATTAGGTCAAAATCCTGGAATTTCCTGCCTAACAGAATTGTGGGTCTACCTCCTGCACATTTACTACAGCAGATCAAGACAGCAATTCAGCACCACCTTCTCAAGGGTAACTAGGGACATCCACATACCACAAGTGGATAAAAAAAAATCCATCACCTCCGAGGAACATAACATTAAATACCTGGAAATTGTTTTTGAAAAAAAATCATAAAACTGTTCTCTAGATACATAGCGTACATTAAATTGGTTTCTGAATAAATTGCAACAAAAATCACGTTAAAAATCTTTAAAATGTACTTTTAGTTACCATACACCCAAAAGAACCAGCCAAATTTTTAAAGCCCCTTTCAACAACTGCAAACACATGCAGTAGGGATTAATTTAACCCTAGGATGTGGGTAATATAATGGACCAGCCTTCTCCTGGCACTGCGTTATTAAAATTAGTGTTAAAGATAGGGGAAACTCCGATCACACTCAACATGAATTCAGCTTATAATTCTGCAAGCTGATATGCCAATTACATATTATGATCAAATAGTGTCGAAAAAGCAGCATAACAAAATTGAAACTCCAGGTCAGTGTGAATCAGTACTAGACACCTGTTCATTTTGATTATGAGAATGTGACTCCATTTCACAAGCTACTTCGACAAGGGAGCCTCCGAAATGTCCACCTTCTTCCTCAATCGAGGATTCCCCACCTCTGTTCTTGACAGGGCCCTCAACCAGGTCCAACCCATCTCCCGCACTTCCACCCTCACGCCTTCTCTTCCCTCCCGCAACAGCGATAGGGTTCCCCGTATTCTTACCTACCATCCCACCAGCATCCACATCCAGAAGATCATCAGATGCCATTTCTGCCACCTCCAGCGAGATGTCACCACCAGACACATATTCCCCTCCCCTCCCTTGTCGCCTTCCGCAGGGACTGTTCCCTCCAGGACACCCTGGTCCACACTTCCTTCACCCCCAACACCTCCCTACAGCCCTACGGAACCTTCCCCTGTAACCAGCGAAGGTGCAACACCTGTGCATTTACCTCCTCCCTCCCCAGTATCCAAGGGCTCAAACATACCTTCCAGGTGAAGCAACACTTCACCTGCACTTCCCAGAATCTAGTCTACTGCATTCGCTGCTCACAATGTGGTCTCCTCTACATTGGGGAAACGAAGCGTAGACTTGGCGACTGCTTCGCAGAACATCTACGTTCTGCTCGCAAAAAAGACCCTGAACTACCTGTTGCCTGCCACTTTAACGCACCACCCTGCTCCCTGGCCAACATCTCTGTCTCTGGCTTGTTGCAATGTTCCAGCAAAGCCCAGTGCAAGCTGGAGGAACAACATCTCATTTTCCGCTTGGGGACCCTACTGCCCTCCGGACTCAATATTGAGTTCATTAATTTTAAGGCCTAAACTCTCCCATGTCCCAGCCCCCTACCCCACACACCAGGCCTTGTTACCACATAGCCTGCCACTACACACCCCCTGTGGTTAGTCACTAACAGTCCCCATTAACAACTATTCACCCTCCCAGCCTGATCGTTAGCAACTCCTTTGTCTGTCCAACTGTCTTTCTCTCTCTTTGGGCTCTATCCTATCGTTTACTCCCTACCCCACCCACCTCCCTATTTTCTGCATATAAACTGATGTTTTCCCAGCCACAATCAGTTCTGAGGAAGGGTCACCGGACCCGAAACATTAACTCTGTATTTCCCTTCACAGATACTGCCAGACCTGCTGAGCTTTTCCAAAAACTTTGTTTTTGTTCCTGCATCCGCAGTTCTTTCTGTTTTTGTTTCCATTTCATAAGCTGTTGTCCAGCAACAAATCAGCAGATTCACTACTAACAGAAACAGATGCTTAGGACAAAATCATTTTCTAAGAACAGATTGATTGGTTTTCTGTTCAGAAGAGGCCTGAAAGATAAATTATTATTTGTAGAATGGCCTCTCAGTTTCAGCCATTTTTCATATGCTTAATTAGTAGATCGAGAGTTCAAGGTCCCAGGTAATTAAGCCCTTCAATTTTATTTGTTTTACTTGAGGGAATTTTGTTGATTTTTAAGCTAAATGTCTATTTTGAGCACAGCACAGCAGCAAGGTGTTATATCATGCATGGTAAGAATAATTAACACCAGTCTCTAATCACTGATTAGGACAAAGCTATACCAACTAATAGCTGTGCTCTCTAAATAGGTGGATGTTATGTCATTGAATGGGCCGCCAAGAATAATGTAGGAAACATGAAGAAGAGGAAACTGTATAAGCATATCATTGTAGCAAAATTAGTCACATTTAATACAGTCATACAGCACAGAACAGACCCTTCAGTCTAACTCGTCCATGCCGACCAGTTTCCCAAACTAAACGTGTCCCATTTGCTTGCGTTTGGACCATATGTCTTTAAACCTTTCCTATTCATGCACCTATCCAAAAGTCTTTTAAATGTTGTAACTACACCTGCATCTACCACTTCCTCTGGCAGTTCATTCCACATTCAAACTACCCTCTGTGTGAAAACTTTAACCCTCAGGTCCCTTTTAAAACTTTCTCCTCTCACCTTAAAAATATGCCTCTTAGTTTTGAACTCCCCATCCTTTGCTTTTCACCTTATTGATGTCCCTCACGATTTTATGAACCTCTATAAAGTTACCCCTCAAACTCCTACACTCCAGTGGAAAAAATTCCCAGCCTATCTAGCCTCTCCTTATAACTCAAACCCTCCAGTCCTGGCAACATCCTGGTAAATCTTTTTGGAACTGGAATTTGTTTTCAATGTTCTCTAATAATTTGACTTAGCTTTGGTTAGAACACTCTCCTTTTGGTTCAGCCATGAAGGATAGAAGTCTCTCTGTTAAGTACAATTAACTCAGGCTATCTCAGTCACAGGGTATAATTTGTACACTGCAATCTGCTCAAATTAAGCAATTTGGCAAACCTGGTTAAAGCAACTGCAAGCTGAATGAGTTTCTGTCAATAAAATGAGACAACATCCATTATTTAACCATTTGTTCATGTGTGTTGTCTTCAAGCGTCATTAATCTTTGTACGTTGATACTTTCTTCACAGCTATGGCATAGCAAATCGATACTTGCTGCCAGTCTTCATGTCAAGCCTATTATTATATCCTGAGCCTTATTGAACATTTGTTTGCTTTATAAATGGTACCAATTATATTCAAATAACTTCCTGAGAAGAGTGTTTGTCTGATGAATTAACTGACACAAGGTGAAAAGGTGTCAGTTAGGAGCAATGTGTTTTTTTTAAATGGAGCAGCCCTTGCTGAGAATGCATCTGCACAGACACTGGGTCAGGGAAGATTGGCCTAGCACGGTTTTTCTGGAGTTTATAGCTGCTTACAGTCACAGTCCAGTTCCATGCACGAAGAATGCAAATTTGAATAAAGTACTGATATACTGCAGATATATGTGATTTGTAAACAAGATAAAGATATCCCAACGTAATTACACGTAAAAAAGTAGAATTGTTCCACTTCTTATAGATCTCAGCTAAATTTTAGACAGAAGTTATCATATGAGCTAGTAGTTTAGGAGTCTGACTTTTGTGTTGTACTTACAGTATAATTCCATGGAATTTAAAAAAAAATTATTTCATAGATGTGTGCATCTCTGGCAAGGCCAGCCTTTATTGCCCAACCCCACTGCCTTTAAGAACATGGTGATGAGCTTTATTTTGAACCACTACAGTCCATGTGGTATAGGTACACTTATGATGTTGTTAGGAAGGGGGTTCCAGGGTTTTGACTTAACAACAGTGAAAGAACAATAATTTAGTTCCATATCAGCATGGGTACATAGCTTCAAAAGTAACTTGCATACGGGTGGTGTTCCCATGCATCCGTTTACCATGCCCTTCTAGCCATTAGAGGTTTCAAAGATGCAGATTCAAAGGAACAAAGGATGGTGCAAGCTGCTGTCAACGTGCATCAGTGGTGGACAGATTACCTGTTTAAGGTGATAGATGTGATATTAATCAAGAGGTCTTCCATATCCTGAATGCTGTCATTCTTCTTGAGCATGACTGGAGCTGCACTCACCCAAGCAAGTGGTGAGTATTCTGTCACAGCCCTGTGCTGTCCTTCACAGATAACGGGCATGATTTGGGAAACCAGGAAATGAGCTACTTGCCACAGAATTCCAACCTTTGGAATCTTAAACACTGATTTGATTTGATAAGCTGCCACATCAAAGATTATTAAAGGAAACAAAAGTTCACGGTGTTGAGGGTAAGATACTTGCAAGAATTGAAGCTGGCTAACAGGAAGCAGACAGTCGGAATAATGGGACAAAAACAAAGTTGCTGGAAAAGCTCAGCAGGTCTGGCAGCATCTGTGGAGGAGAAAACAGAGTTAACGTTTCGGGTCCGGTGACCCTTCCTCAGAACTTAGGAGGAATTTCCTACTTCCTTAGTAGGAATAATGGGGTCTTTTTCAGTCTGGCAGGGTATCATGAGCGATGTGCCACAGGGGTTGGTGCTGTGGCCTCAACTCTTTTACAATTTGAACGAATGATTTGGATGAATGGATCAAAAGCATCAAAGGTAAATTTGTTGATGACACAAAGATGATGTGTGAAAGGGAGTTGTGAAGTGGACATAAGGAGCCTATAGAGGGATAGAGATAGGTTAAGTGAGTGGGCAAAGATCTGGCAAATGCAGTACAATGTGGGAAAGTGTGAAATTGCCCATTTTGGCAGAAAGAATGCAATAGAAGCATATTATCAAAATGCAGATCTCTGAGATCCGGGTGCATGAATCATAGAAAGTTAGTATGCAGATACTAACAAGCAATCACCAAAGCTCATAGAATGCTGTAGTTTATTGTGAGAGGAATTGAATACAAGAGTAGAGAGGCTATGCTTCAGTTATACAGGGCATTACTGAGACCAAATCTGGAGTACTGTGTACAGTACTGGCCACCATACTTACAGACGGATGTTAATACATCAGAAGAAGTTCAAAACAGATTTAATAGAATAATACCTAGAATGAGTAGAATGTTTTATGAGGAAAGAGTAAACAGGTTACTCCTGTATCCTTTGGAGTTTAGAGGAGACGGAAACATGAGATTCTGAGGGGTCTTGACCAGGTAGATGTGAAAAGGATGTTTCTTTTTGTTGGAGAATCTAGAATTAGGAATCATAGTTTAAAAATAGGGGGGAGACTCTTATTTAAAACAGAGATGAGGAAATACTTTTCTCTTAGAGGGGTGAGAATTCTGTTCTTCAAAAGTCAGTGAATGTAGAATCTTCAAATAGTTTTAAGATAGAGGTGGATAGATTATTGATCACCAAGGGGATGCACGATTATCAGGGCATATTGAGTTGAGGTTAAAAATCAGATCAGACATGGTTTTATTGAATGGCGGTACAGGGCCTGGACAGCCAAATAGCCTACTCGAGCTCCTTGTGCATATATTCATGTGTACAATTTTGATCTCCCTATTTAAGGGAGGATGTAAATGTATTTGAGATGGCTCAGAGGAGGTTTACTAGATTGATGTCTGGAACAAGTGGGCTGTCTTAGAAAGATTGGTTGGATAAGCTGGTGTTGTTTCCACTCGATATTGTGTTGTGTCTCACAAGAGATATGCAATATACCTTTAAAGGACATGCTCATGGCGTCATCACCTATCATGACAGATGACCTAATGGTATAAAGTTCTCGGTCTCCAGCTTACTGAGCTCTGTCCTCTTGCAACCGTGACATGCTGAGGGAACCATGCCACACTACATCCAAATTACTTACCTTGAGCCCAGACTGTAAGTGCCTGTGATTGTATTTTACATACATAAATATCAGGAGCTGTAATAAAATTTTGAATTCTTCACTCCTACCTGACCCATGTCATATATTTATATTATGGGAGCTAACACAAGTATCACCATTGGAAAGTTACAAATCATCAGTATATAACATTTCACTATCACATTAAGGTAGTAAGCAGAGATAGTAGGAACTGCAGATGCTGGAGAATCCGAGACAACAAGGTGCAGGGCTGGATGAACACAGCAGGCCAAGCAGCATCATAGGAGCAGAGAGGCTGACGTTTCGGGCCTAGATCTTTTCTGATGAAGGGTCTAGGCCCGAAACGTCAGCCTCATGGTAGTAAGCAGCTTGGTTTTCAGAACCAGAATTTGCTTAAAAAGGAATCCTCACTGAAGATTAGTCAATCCTGGATTGTATAGCATTTGGACAACACAACCAGTTTACTTAGTACAGATCTCCTGTTGAAATAGATAGAAGACAGACTTACCTTCATTCCACTTAAAGTTTCAGACCTATCAAGCCTAGAAGCTCTGTACTGCTGTTATAAATATATAAAAAAAAGTTTTGGCTTGCGTCCTGATATAAAAGACATAATAGTCAAAAGGCTTCTGAGATGCTTAAAATTTGAATTGGCTGCCTAAAGGTTTCTATGGCTTATGGCTGCTACAGCAGTCAATAGGTACTTGCCAGTTTAACTCTAAAGCCCACTTAATTTAAACAAAAATGGCATTTTAAGCACTAAAAAGTGATTTTCTAAACTGGAGAAGCTTCTCTGAGTGCAGCAGTTGGTTGGTTCAGCCATTTTGTTTCCTTAAAATTTGGTGTGATGTTAACACTCCTTACTTGGTGCCTTAATAGCTGAAACTTGCTGGATCATGCCATTATTCATTTAAAGTGCACATCCGTTCTCAGCAAAACTTCTTAAAGAGATTGCGCTTGAGAAACAAAGTAAAACAGAAAGAAGGAAAAGATAAGGACAGAACAGCAAACCAACTTCAACGAAAACAAAAAGCAACAGATCTCTAACAACAATTGTAAAGTAACCATTTGCTGGTGGTTTGGGTAGTGAGTGCCATATTCTGTAAACTATAGCTATTAAGCAATGTATGCAGATTTACTTTGCACATCAATCCATAAATGATCCTGAGAGGAGGGCTCTGAAAATCTTCCTAGCTGCTGGCTACAAGGAGTTTCCATAGAACAAATGCATTCAGTCTTTCTGAGGATGATAAAAAAAAATTCAGAGAAAATGTGAGAGTACTTGAACTTAATTGAAGTACTTTTAAATGATCAAATTCCAACTCATGTCATACAGACAGAAAACCAAGAGTCTACTAAAGACTGTTGGCAGATGCCGAAAAAATACGATTTCTTTAAAGAAGAATGTCATGAAAGGCTAGTCAATTAGTAATTGCCTGCACTCCAATCAAAGCCTTCAAGTAAGGAGGGCAAGAAATAGGGCAATATCATTGGCACCTTGTTGGAAGATGGACAGCAACATGACACAATAGTGGCTGCCCACATCTGCAAAGTATAAGTCACCAAAGGACATTGGGTGTACATGTGCAGAAAATCTGGTTTCAAAAATCAAAACTCGACCCTGGAACAAGATCCAGGTGACCAACAAAATTGTACAATACCACAATGCCAGCAGCACAGAGAGCCGTCCAAGTGGACACAAACATATCAAAGCTGTGAACAGCCAACAAACTGAGAAACTGCCTTTGGAAGATGACCAAACCTTTCATGTTTTCAACTTTTCATGCCACAACATAATATAAGTCAAGCAGAAGTTTTTACAACCATCATATGTCCCCAAAATGTAGGTTGACCTACTCTGAAAGGCAAAATTGATACAAGAGCTAGTGTCAACATATTACACAGCCTACAAAACATTCACACCCACAAGTGGCACTCTATGGTACCACCTACAATAGACAATCTCACGACATATAATGGATAATCAATTACCTGCAATGGTACAATCACACTGCAGGGCCAATATGCATATTCATCTCATATTCCTGATACCAATGGTCCAGCAGTGGTAGGTACAATTCCCAGTGCTGTAACATGAGATTTAAGAGTTCCTATAGAATATCCTTTATGGTCACATGTATTCAATTTAAATACAGTGAAAAGTGTGCACCGTCACCCATACATAGGCGTCATTCACATTAAATTAGAATTAATAGAAAAAGATAACTTAAAGAGAGTCCAACTTTTCCTTCTGTGCTGCTACCGAGAGTCTCCTGCTCTGGACTTCCCAAGCCACACCATGCCGCTGCCAGGAGCCGACTTCACGCGGAAGTGATAGTCCCACTCCAGGCTTCACAGGCTGACCAACCAAATGTGTAGCCACACTGCCTCTGAAGATGCCGCCACTGCTCCAGAGCCCATTGAAGCGGTCTCCTTCCAAAGAGCTCTCTTTATCAGGTAAGTTTGAGAAGAAAGAAGGGGAAAAAGGAAAAAGAAAAAAAAAGATGCAGATGAAGAGGACAAGCACAGGCAGAGGAACCCCTACGTTGTCTACTCCACCACCGCCATATTGGATACCCACCAAAGGGAAGTGGCTCCCACTCTGCCAAAAAGGTGGTAGAGTTTCTCAGTTTTAAATGCCATGCAGTTCAGATAGGATTTACAAGATTGTTGGAGAGGCTGAAAAGGCTGGGGCTTTTCTCCCCTGAAGCGTTGGTGGCTGAGGAGTGACTTCATAGAGGTTTATAAAATCATAAGGGGCATGGATAGTGTGAAAAGCCAAGGTCCTTTTTTTTCCATGCCTGATCTGACATTTTCGTGGTCTATATACATGAAACTTTGATCTTTGGATATAGACCAAAATGTCAGATCAGGTCGTGGAGTCTAAAACTAGCGGGCATAGGTTTAAGATGAGAAGGGAAAGATTTAAAAAGGACACTGGGGGCAACTTTTTCACACAGAGGGTGGTGCGTGTATGGAACGAGCTGCCGGAGGAAGTGGTAGAAGCAGGTACAATTACAACACTTAAAAAGCATCTGGATGGGTGCATGAATAGGAAGTGTTTAAATGGATATGGGCCAAATGCTGGCAAATGAGACTAGATCAGTTTTGGATGTCTGGTTGACATTGGTCCAACTCGGAGTCTGTTGCTGTGCTGTAAAACTCTGTACAGTCACAACAACATGACATCCCTACTCCTATTTCAAAGCTATGACCAATGAAGGTATGTGTGCCATTGCTTTTATTAGGATGGTAGATTCAGCCCTAAATTTCTCATCCTTAAACTGAATATGAAATCTTTATGTTACGATCACTTTTGCCTAAAAAGTTCCTTTACTATAAGGTCATTATTAAATCCTGTCATAACACATTACCAGGTCGAGAACAACCAGTCTCCTCTTAGCATCTGAGAATTACACATTCTGGAACCTTCTTGAATGCACTCTATGAACTCATTCTCTATTTATTGTACTCCAGGTTCCTTTTTCTCTCAAACAAAATCAGCATTTTGTTGCCTTCTTCCTCTTTTCTACATCCTATCCAGTTTCCTATCCACCTCCCAGCTCGGCTTACTTCACAAACTCAAATTAGTGACCTGGTAAGAAGATTGGTTAGGCAGAAAACAAAACAGGAGGTGAGTACTCAAATTGGAAGACACTTGCTTGTGGTGTTTTACAAGGATTGGTGCTGGGACCTCAACTATTGACTAAACTTATTAATAACTTGACAACACAATATGGCATATATCCAAAGATCAAGGTTACACGTATATCAACCACGAAAACGTCAGATCAGGTATGAAAAATAATCAAAAAGGCAAGAGGAATAGTAGACTTGATAACTCGGCTTACTTGTAGTCACTAGAGAGGAAGGGAATGGCTAGCTCTCCAGTATCTGAACCAGAAGGCCCAGGTTCAAGTACTACTCCAAGACTTATATATAAAAGAATACTGCCTCTGGTGTGGACCAGTTAGTATGTATCTGTGCTAATCCCCTGCTGCCCTAAGTGGCAAGGATCAGTTGCAGCAAGGACATCTAGTAATAAAAAGGCACCCAATAAATCCAGGGTTTTGCACAACGGTGATCAACCACTATTGTGGTGACCCCAGATAACATGAATAAGAATTGAATAAAATCAACCCGAAGTAGTACCATGTTCCAGGCATCCCATCTTACATAGCCTTGGAAGGAATGTAGATTTAGCAGAATGTTTCCATTTTTCAGATCTTGAGAAGACTGATTTGCGGTCTCTGGAATATAGGTTAAAGCTGATTGAGTCTTTTTTTTAAAGATTTTGAAAAGAAGTGGTAAAGCAGAGTGAGTCCAAGGTGAAGTAACAATGTGTTAAAATCAAAACCTAATCACTGTGGAGAGGAACCAGTTTATTGCACAAAAACAGTAAGTGCTATAGAACTCTCTTCCACAAACAGTAGATTCTAGTCTAACTAATTACAGATCTTGTTTTGCTGGCCTAGTGTATAAGTTGATCAGGAAACAAGGTAAATGGATGGAATTAAAATAGATTGCCCAAGATCTCAATCAATATGCTCAGAAGTGAGAGGACGCTTTCCTGTTTTGGCCAGCCCTTTCTCTCCAAGAGATTTTCTACCTCTATCACTACATTCATTTCTCAATCTCCATCCCTTTCCCAGATATCCCTTCTCCCTAAACACACATTGTCTTTCCATAACATCACTAACCCCCTACCCTCTCGGTTCATTTACACTGCTGCTGGCTCTCACTCAGGCCGTAACCATACCATTCTTACTCCTAAGGCTTTCCCAAGTCTAACCTGCTTATTCTCCCTTCCCCCATTATTTTCCTCACGATGTATTTCACTGGTACACACCTTCCTCTCTTATCTTGAAGTCTCATTTCCTCCAGGAAGTATCGATATCCCTGATCTTCCCTGCTCCCCTATATTTTATTAACAACCCAGGGTAATATAATGGTCATATTAGTCTATCAGCAATTTTGCCACATTTCTTCCCCCACTTCCCTCCATCGACAGAAAATGGTGGCAAGAAAATAACAAACTCCCCAGTCCACATGCAGCCAGACACGACAGCTCCCCACCCATAGCATTAACTCTGTTTTTTGAAAAAAGCAACCTGTTCAGTGATGTTATTACACAACTCAGGAGCAGGTGGTACTTGAACCCATGTTTCCTGGTCAAGAGATAGGGATATGATGATTGCTTCTCCTTTTATTGAGTTGGCCAAATAGCCTTACTGGCTGTAGAATCTCCTCCCATTATACTATATTGGTTTAGCTATTAACTATGAGTACCATCTGGTGCACGCAGACCATAACAATTTGATTCCAAATGCCACTCCTCCTAATAAATTTGCATTCAAAGTGCAGACTGAAATTTAAATGAACACTAATTGTACCTGATAATTGTAAGTGATATTTCCATTTCTAAATGAACCTCTCAGCTTGGCAATCAGCAGTTGATCTAGATGATCATAGTCACACACTGAATAAATGTCCTACAAACGATTATGTACTGACTTTCCACAATTAATCTTTCTGCTTCTAATGGGAATTTGCATTGTATTTTGAGCATTTATTACATTTCCTTCCTCTGCAGTCTCTTTCTATCACTCTAATTAGCATGGGAATCAATTGAGTGCAGCTAAAAACATACTTTACTCACAGTCAAAATGACTTAATTAAATCAGCTCCACTACACTGAGAAAACATCAGACTTTAAGAAGTATGTTCCCAGAGACCCAAAAGTAAGAGATATCAAGTGATATTCTTTACAGCTCAGTGTTTTCTGCAATGTTTTGAAGTAGAAAAAACATGTTAAACTACATAAATACAAATTCTAATCGCTTTCACACAAAGATCCAATTTTGCAGGCATTACCTACACTTTTGGAGTAATCATGCTCTGTTAGGCTGAAGGATGACTTTTCCAACTGCAAGCCAAAGCTTAAGAAAAAATAAGCAATAAAACAACTCAAATGTAGTTTCTTGTGTCAGATGCGCTCTCAGATAGAGTCAGAATTAAAAGAAAAAAAAAAGAGCCAAATTGTAAAAAGCTTGAGATAAATGTCAACATTAGATACTAAAGGAACATTAAACAAGCTGTTCTGCAAACGATTACAGCCCTTGATGAACCATTTATTTGCTGTCCACTAACCCCACCACAACTGGCACCTTTCCCCACAATCATAGGAAGTGCTACACCTGCCCCGACACCTCCTCCCTCACCTCCATTCAAACACCAAAGCAAATGTTTCATATCAGACAGGTGTTCACCTGTACATCCATCAACTTGGTCTACTGCATCCACTGCTCCTGATGTGGCTTCCTCTACATCGGTGAGACCAAGCGTAGACACCTTCCAGTCACAAACCATTTTAACTCCCCCTCCCACTCCCTGGGTGACATGTCCATCTTGGACCTTCTTCAGTGCCACAATGACGCAACCCCGAAACTGGAGGAGCAGCACCTCATATTCCACCTCGGCAGCCTACAGCCCAATAGCCTAAACATAGGATTCACCAGTTTTAAAATCTCCCCAGCCCAGCCTCATCCTGTGTCCAACCCTCCTTCTCATCCCCACCTTCTTGACCCGACACAATCTGTTCATTTCTCTCCCACCTATCTGCTCCTCCCACCTCACTGACCAATCCCCACCAATGCCTACCTGCACTCACCTATCACCATCCCACCTAACTACCTAGCCCCACCCCTTCTCTCTCTATTTATTTCCCAGCTCCCCTCCCCATTTCTGAAGAAGGGTCCTGACCCAAAATGTCAACTTTCCTGCTCACCTGATGCGGCCTGGTCTGCTGTGTTCTTCCAGCTCCACACTGTTATCTCTGACTCCAGCATCTGCAGTTCTTGCTGTCTCTGAATGTGTAACAGTTCCCTTTTACGAACAAAAAGATTTAATCATAAGGGACAGAATTGTGTAAAGGCGATGAAAGTCCTGCCTGCTGACTGAACAGATGGTGAGAAACCTGCATTGCCTCCTTTTGGGATGGTCTACTGAATCACAGACCAATCAGACAGTTGAGAGGTCACCAGCCTCCAGGATCAGAGCACTAGGGGCACAACGTTCCAAAAACTGTTGGAAAATCAGGTTAACAAGGTGTAGAGCTGGATGAACACAGCAGGCCAAGCAGCATCAGAGGAGCAGGAAGGCTGACGTTTCAGGCCTAGACCCTTCTTCAGAAATGGGGGAGAGGAAGGGGGTTCTGAAATAAATAGGGAGAGAGGGGGAGGCGGATAGAAGATGGATAGAGGAGAAGATAGGTGGAGAGGAGACAGACAGGACAAAGAGATGGGGATGGAGCCAATAAAGGTGAGTGTAGGTGGGGAGTTAGGGAGGAGATAGGTCAGTTCAGGAAGGATGGACAGGTCAAGGAGGAGGGATGAGGTTAGTAGGTAGGAGATGGGGGTGGGGCTGGGGGTGGGGCTTGAGGTGGGAGGAGGGACAGGTTAGGGAGGCGGGGACGAGCTGGGCTGGTTTTGGGATGCGGCAGCGGGAGGGGAGATTTTGAAGCTTGTGAAGTCCACATTGATAACATTGGGCTGCAGGGTTCCCAAGCGGAATATGAGGTGCTGTATCTACAACCTTCGGGTGGCATCGTTGTGGTACTGCAGGAGGCCCAGGATGGACATGTCGTCTGAGAAATGGGAGGGGGAGTTGAAATGGTTCGCGACTGGGAGGTGCAGTTGTTTAGTGCGAACCGAGCGTAGGTGTTCTGCAAAGCGGTCCCCAAGCCTCCGCTTGGTTTCCACCATGTAGAGGAGGCCACAACGGGAACAGCGGATGCAGTATATCACATTAGCAGATGTGCAGGTGAACATCTGCTTGATGTGGAAAGTCTTCTTGGGACCTGGGATGGGGGTGAGAGAGGAGGTGTAGGGGCAGGTGTAGCACTTCCTGCGGTTGCAGGGAAAAGTGCCGGGTGTAGTGGGGCTGGAGGGGAGTGTGGAGCGGACAAGGGAGTCACGGAGAGAGTGGTCCGTCCGGAAAGCAGATAAGGGTGGGGAGGGAAAAATGTCTTTGGTGGTGGGGTCGGATTGCAGATGGCGGAAGTGTCGGAG
>NC_063347.1:31661633-31772903 GCF_021869965.1 Rhincodon typus
CTCCTCCTGGACACCACCCCAAGGCATCCTACTCTCCCTCGACCTCTTCATCTCCAACATCAATCGCCTCAACCTCTCCACCCCTCTCACCCACTCCAACCTCTCCCCCGCAGAACATACAGCCCTCCGCTCCCTCCGCTCCAATCCCAACCTCACCACAAAACCCGCAGACAAGAGAGGCGCAGTTGTAGTATGGCGCAGTGACCTCTACATCGTCGAGGCCAGACGCCAACTCTCTGACACCTCCTCCTATCACCCCCTTGATCATGACCCCACCCCCGAGCACCAAACCATCATCTCCCAAACCATCCACAACCTCATCACCGCAGGTGACCTCCCACCCACGGCCTCCAACCTCATCGTTCCCCAACCCCGCACCGCCCGCTTCTATCTCCTTCCCAAAATCCACAAACCTGAATGCCCTGGTCGACCCATTGTCTCCACCTGCTCCTGCCCCACCGAACTTATCTCGAACTATCTGGACTCCATTTGCTCCCCCTTGGTCCAGGAACTCCCTGCCGACGTCCGTGACACCACCCATACCCTCCACCTCCTCCAGAACTTCCAATTCCCCGGTCCCCAACACCTCATCTTTACCATGGACGTCCAGTCCCTCTACACCTGCATTCCCCATACAGACGGCCTAAAGGCCCTCCGCTTCTTCTTGTCCCGCAGGCCCGACCAGTCCCCCTCCACTGACACCCTCATCCGCTTAGCCAAACTCGTCCTCACCCTCAACAACTTCACTTTCAATTCCTCCCACTTCCTACAGACAAAGGGGGTGGCCATGGGTACCTGCATGGGCCCAAGCTATGCCTGCCTCTTTGTAGGTTACGTGGAACAATCCCTCTTCCGTACCTACACTGGCCCTGAACCCCACCTCTTCCTCCGTTACATTGATGACGGTATCGGCGCCGCCTCGTGCTCCCACGAGGAGCTCGAACAGTTCATCCACTTCACCAACACCTTCCACCCCAACCTTAAGTTCACCTGGACCATCTCTAATACCTCTCTCTCCTTCCTGGACCTCTCTGTCTCCATCTCGGGCAACCACCTAGAAACCGATATCCATTTCAAGCCCACCGACTTCCACAGCTACCTAGAATACACCTCCTCCCACCCACCTTCCTGCAAAAATGCCATCCCCTATTCCCAATTCCTTCGCCTCCGCCGCATCTGCTCCCAGGATGAGGCATTCCACTCCCGTACATCACAGATGTCCTCATTTTTCAAGGACCGCAACATCCCCCCCTCAGTGGTCGAGAATGCCCTCCACCGTGTCTCCCGCATTTCCCGCAACTCATCCCTCACACCTCGTCCCCGCAATAACAACCAAAAAAGAATCCCCCTCGTCCTCACGTACCACCCCACCAACCTCCGGATCCAACACATCATCCTCCGACACTTCCGCCATCTGCAATCCGACCTCACCACCAAAGACATCTTTCCCTCCCCACCCTTATCTGCTTTCCGGAGGGACAACTCTCTCCGTGACTCCCTTGTCTGCTCCACACTCCCCTCCAGCCCCACCACACGCGGCACTTTTCCCTGCAACCGCAGGAAGTGCTACACCTGCCCCCATACCTCCTCCCTCACCCCCATCCCAGACCCCAAGAAGACTTTCCACATCAAGCAGATGTTCACCTGCACATCTGCTAATGTGGTATACTGCATCTGCTGCACCCGTTGTGGCCTCCTCTACATCGGGGAAACCAAGTGGAGGCTTGGGGACCGCTTTGCAGAACACCTACGCTCGGTTCGCACTAAACAACTGCACCTCCCAGTCGCGAACCATTTCAACTCCCCTTCCCATTCCTCAGATGACATGTCCATCCTGGGCCTCCTGCAGTGCCACAACGATGCCACCCGAAGGTTGCAGGAACAGCAACTCATATTCCGCTTGGGAACCCTGCAGCCCAATGGTATCAATGTGGATTTCACAAGCTTCAAAATCTCCCCTCCCGCTGCCGCATCCCAAAACCAGCCCAGCTCATCCCCGCCTCCCTAACCTGTTCTTCCTCCCACCTATCCCCTCCTCCCACCTCAAGCCGCACCCCCATCTCCTCCCTACTAACCTCATCCCGCCCCCTTGACCTGTCCGTCCTCCCTGGACTGACCTATCTCCTCCCTAACTCCCCACCTACACTCACCTTTACTGGCTCCATCCCTGCCTCTTTGACCTGTCTGTTTCCTCTCCACCTATCTTCTCCTCTATCCATCTTCTATCCGCCTCCCCCTCTCTCCCTATTTATTTCAGAACCCCCTTCCCCTCCCCCATTTCTGAAGAAGGGTCTAGGCCCGAAACGTCAGCCTTCCTGCTCCTCTGATGCTACTTGGCCTGCTGTGTTCATCCAGCTCTACACCTTGTTATCTCAGATTCTCCAGCATCTGCAGTTCCTACTATCTCAGATCTAATTTCTACCTGAGTTGTTGCCAGAAGTTTTTATAGCCAGGTAAACTTAAAAGTTTCCCAACTAATAAACAGATCTGGCTTTACTCAAGCAGTTACACATTTGCTCATTATTCATCCATTATATTTGTTACAACAGTGGCATCTACCTGACAATCTGAAATACTGTCCCAATTTATCCTGCTCATAAAATCATGACAAGTGCAATTTGGCCAACAACTGCTTCATTATTCAAGGTAGGAAGGTATCATTGATAGTACTATCAAGCAGCACTTACTCAACAATAACCTGCCCAACAATGGTCAGTGTGATTTCCGCCAGGAACACTGAACTCCTCAGATCACCATAGCCTCCGTTCAAACATGGACAAAAATGCTGAATACGCAAAATGAGGTGAAAGTGACTATCCTTGATATCAAAGCAACATTTGACAACAGATAGCGTCAAGAAACTCAAGCAAAAATGAAGTCAATAAGAAGCAGAAGGGGAAAAAATCTCCACTGACTAGAGTCATGCCTAGCAAAAGGGAATGTAGTTGTGGTTGTTGGACAGCAATTATCTCAGTCCTAGGACATTACTGTTGTGGTCCTTCAGTGTAGTTTCTACAGTACAAGGGAAGCAGTTTTAATAAGGACAGCTGATGATACCACTAGTGGTGATGTCAGCTCTTATTATGGACTGTGGGTAGATGTCCTTCCTGTAAGATAGTTGTGTAGCAATCTCTCTCTGCAATGTACATAAAGATTCTGATTACGACAGCCTATTCCACGTCCATCTCTGAGCATGCATATAACAGTTTCTCCCACCATTTCATCAATGGCTATCCTTCCATTATAAGATCAAAAGTCTGGATATTCATTGAGGACTACATAACATTTAAATATTTTTGTGATTCCTCAGATACTGAAGCAGTTCATGTTTGTTGCATCAAAAATTGGACAACGTTTAGGCTTGGGCTTATGAGCGTTAATGAACATTTGAGCCCCACAAATACTAGGCAAGGATGCTTCCCAAGAAAAAGAATCGAAGTATCTCTCCTATATGTTCAATGTCATTATTACAGCTGAATTCCTCACACTAGACATCATGAGGATTCGCATTGATCAGAAACTTATCTGAACCTACTATATTAATACTATGGTCGCAGGAACAACACAGAGACTGTGACTTGTGTGAGTAACTTACCTCCTGTTTTGTCAATGCCTGTCCACCATCCAGCATTCACAACTCAGAGGTTGTGATGGAATATTCTACACTTGCTCCCTGCTTGAATGAAGTTCAATACCATCCAGGCCAAAACTGCCCAGTTGATCAAAACCACATCTATCACCTTAAACATTAACTCTCTTCACCACTGTAAACATTGTCTCTTTCCACCCCTGGAGCATTTGGATAAAAGTGTGTCCTTTTACTAAAATGTATTGCACCAGTTCACCGAGTGTCCTTTAGCAGCAACTTCCAACTTGCGATCTTCATCATCTAGAAAGCCACATGCCTTCCTGAAATGGAATGAAAATACTGTCCCTTCACTATTATTCTGGAATACACTTTCACAAGACAGTGGGCACATCTCCACCACATGGACTGCTGCAGTTCAAAGCAGTGGTTCACCATCACCTGCTCAATAGCATTAACAATGGGCAAAAAATACTGGCCTTGGAAATAACTCACATATTTGATGAATTAATAAAATAAAATGCTTGTTGTGTGCTTATCTAATGTATTATCACTAAAGAAGGCAACTTCTTCTGGAATACGTAAACCATAATGTTTTGGCAAATGGTTCAAATATGGGTCAAATGAAAATCAGAAGTATTAAATATATTGGTTTTAACAAAATGTAGGGGCACAATAGTAAAAGATTATGGATTAAGGGCTTTTAAATAAAAAAAAGAATAATTTCAGAGAAATTCAAAGGTGTTGGCCAGGCAGAAATAGGAAATCAATATCATGCTTAAGTTGTATGTGAGATCTACATTTCCTGAAAATAGAAGTATAGTCAGCGTTGTTACAGGCACCCGGAGGATGGCTGAACTTTAAAGCAGTAATACTTTAGATTCTCATGCCCTTAGTCTACCATCTTTACTAAAGCTGCAAGGTGATCAAAAATATCCTGATCTAAACAGCATTTTATTTCCCTGGTCAATACATTCATTTTCTATTTTAAGTGGATCAAAGTTGGTGGAACGGTTGTTCCACTGCCATTTCATGCTGTCATGAAGCATAACTCAAATTGCAGGAGCCAAACTGACCGAACATCTGCAGTTCACCACTTTTGGGAGAGCAGGAAAATAGCCTGCGTGGTGCTGGCCAGCAGGCCGCTCCCACAAAAATAAAACATCAAAATTTTGAAGACAGCTTCTTGAATAGCCTCCAATGATACACTTGGGCCTTAATGTTTATAGGTTAAGTGTTCAACACCTGATAGAACTAATTAGATAATGGATGATGCATACTTTGCCAATTTACACTTGAGGTCTGAATTCAGGTCCTACAATTGGCATAATACCCTCATTTGCATTCTGAAGGCATGCAGCTCACCAATGTTCCAGCCAGCATGACTATTGTTTCAATTAGAACTTGGGAGTATCTTCCCCCAACTCAATTTTAATGAGCGGTCATACGCTTTTCAGGTGAGACTTGCATTTCTCCACAGAGTCAAATTAAGTTAACATTGCAAGCTTTTCTCAAAACCTGGTCATTCAACATAATATTAATTTGTAATAACCAGAGGACTAATTTATATGTATTTCCATCATTAAAACTAAATAATGTCACTATGCATGTGTCAATAAAGAAATTGTGACTACATTATACAGTCTGACTTCTTTTTGTGATGAAGAAGGGGTTGAGTCCAGCCAGGCTGATTTATTAAGAAACTTTTAGCCTAAGTATAAAAATAATTTGGTACGTTAATGTAAAAGTGATCAAGCCATCTAAGTTTACCATTTGAGTAAATCCCGAATTCCTGTCAATTTCCAGACAGTTCTTTGATGACGACTTAAGAATTCAGGGTTAGGGATTGATCTTGTGCTCATCAATTAATATCCTGTATAAAATTCATTCATTTATTGATCAAGTGGCCATACTATATGGGAATTCCATAGTCTATTTGCACAATATAATCAATGCATTCCTTGCACGAAGAAGACAGTACATAAAGCAGGAAATGATAAGCCAGTGGAAGAAGACATAGAGATACTTGTACACAGATGGCACAACAATTGATCACTAGAATTAATTCTAGCATGGTAATTGAGGATATGCATTCAATTCTTTTGTGATTATAGGCATCAGTTCTTGCACAAACATTTTTATTTTCCACAAGCTACCAGTTTCACTAAAATGATCCAGAATGAAGCTGCTTATAATTTACCATCATGCCTTGTGAATAGCAAAGTTATGAAGCACAAAATCAACTATCATAACCTGTAAAATGGTATAGACCTCAATTATTCCCATGCCTATCCAGGTAGCAGAACCAACCTTAAGTAATGACCAATTGTCTTGGGTTTCTCTGTAGCTTTGGTGGTACTGTAGGCATCACATGATACGCGGACTCTCCTGTCCCTCGCTCCTGCTCTTGAATTAAAAGAAGGATACTTGACTAGCAGTAATCCATTGTGCTGGTTAGAAAACGTTGCCCTCATTCACAAATCTGGTCACACCTTCTACTGAACTAATCACCATGACGAGTCCCTGCTAATTGTTCCCATTTGCAGCTCTTGAGGATGCTCTTAAAATTAAGCTTTTTTTATTGGGTGCAAGGGCAGAGAAAGGCATTGCTTTAAAAAGTTTTTAAATAATATAAACTATTTAATTTAATCAGAAAATGACTGCATTCTGGCGAACCTAATAAGTGTGCCTGCATACTATTTTTCAGTCATTTTCAGTTATTCAGATTTGGGTCACTGGCAAGTGGTGAAGGAGGCAAACTTATTGAAAGTATTCATTTTAACAATGAACAATTCTGTACAAGATTTAATGGATTGGCCAGATTTTCTAATTACTGTCAGGACAAATTCAACTAACAGTAATCCTCTTTAAGAGTACCCACTTATCCATTATGGCATTTTTCAGTCAGATTTCTGAATACAGCCTTTCCCACATGCATCCATCGGAGGAAACTGGAGAGAAATCCACTCAGTGGAGGAGCAGTGCTGTTGAGTAAGACATGACCTTTTCTGATAGCCCTTACTGTTGTATTTCAAGAGTTGAAGGTCTCTAAGCCACTTTGAATTGAATTAGCTTTATTGCCATGTACACTCAAATGAGTGCATTGAAAAGTTTGTAATGTCACTGTTTTGGTGCCATCTTAGGTACAGGCTACCTAGGTACAGATACTTAATACATGTTACAGACCCACCAGGTAGTTTATCTATTCATTTAGCTTACATCACATGATTTCTTAGAAAGGCTGTCTTTAGCTCACCATTCCAAATGACTTTCTAACTCTGAAGGTTGTGAGGTTTTAACCTGCAACAACTGGAATTTGGACAAGTCGAAAAGTTCTGAACAAGGATCACTCAACCCAAAATGTTAACTCTTGATTTCTCTCCACAGATGCTGCCAGACCTGCTGAGCATTTCCAGCAATTTCTGTTTTTGTTTAGTCTAGAAGTGATCTCAATTGCTACTAATATGGAAAACAAGGTGTTTAGAAGAGTCACATTTCAGAACAGGATAGTCAGAGATTTCTGTTGCTGGGAACTTGGATGTATCTATCCCATGAAAGAATAAGTTTTCCTGTGCGAGAATGGGAATCCAGAATAACAAGAAGTCTGTCTTGTATCTGCTCAGTATTTCTTTAATGTCTTTTGTTTTGTCTGGAATTGTCATGTATCTCTAGAAGGCATACCTTTTGTATATTTTGTTTAGTATTTAAATAGTTTTGGTGATTAGATTAAGGTATTGTGTTGTTTGCTTCTATGCAGTGAAGTTTGATATTATTCATCAATTTACTGTTCTGGCCTTACCTGGTAGTACATCCCAACTGAAACAGAAATATCTAAACAGAATGATTAGAAAGAATCAATTTGAACTACTTAATTTGGCTTGCGCAATGAAATTGATGTAATCTAAATAGTGTAAACACATTTTAAAACGTGCAGATTATCACTATTTTTGGTGGGATGAGCCACTTAAATGGTGGTGCAGCAGGGAGGTCATCCACAACCCATCCCCCACCCCACCATAGACTGAAACAGGGTGGAGTTAGGATGGTCCCCACCTGCCAACCCCATGTTTTATTAAATATTCATTGTGGGGGAAGGGCACACATTCCATCCTATATTTATGACTATGCAAATAAAATCAGTGGAAACTTGAAGCAAAACTTCACTTCAGAAACCAAATGCGATTTTGCATGCAATTTGTGCCCAAGTTGCCAATTGTGCCCAAATTAGGAACTCAGATTACATTTTACAAATCAACAAGAACAACTTCTTCTGATTTGGGACAAGTTCATCATTTGGGCAGAGAGATTTGCAATCTTTCTAACATTTCATAACTTTTAGCAAAACTTTGTTAAAATAATTTATCATAGAGTATGGAAGTGCAAAAACAAAAGACCCTCTATTTCCTTATGCTATTTTAAATCATCTTGTAACACCATAGGGCAAGATTTTATCTTGCTCAAAGCCCCCCACTTAGGGAGTTAAAAACAGGCCCACTGTCTTAGCCTACTGAGTCATCATCCCTGTGCATATTTCAGAACCTTACCATCAGTACTGCTGCCTTTTCTTTGTATTTCACTAACTGCCTTCCATTTAATATTTTCAGCTCACAAAGGTAATTTTGGATGCACTGATCTCACAATTGATTTCAATTGATGTTTGTATCCTTTGATGATATCCAAAGTTCAGTTTTTCAACTGTGCTCTGGAAAATCCATACAAATAGGCATCAAGAAGCTGAAAGACACCATTCACTAGAAATTGAAGAAAATCATCCAAATAAATGGTGGAGATACTATATTAGATCAGAAGCTTGGTGTTCTGTGTTGAGTGCTCACCTCATGACTACCTAAAGCCCTTCTGCCACTTTGTAGCACATGTTAAGTGTAATGGATATGTTCAGGCAGAGTGAACATGTTTTGTCAAAGACGCAATGTTTGACTAATTTATTAGATAGGCTTTTGTGAGGAAATATAAGGAAGGTAGATAATGGGCAACCAGTAGATCTAACATATTTGGATTTCAAATTCGCATATGATAAAATCTCATCTAAAGTATCCTACACAAGGTAAGAACTCATGGTTTTTAGGGTAACTTTTCAAAGGGAAAAAAGAACTGGTTAGCTATAATGAGAAATTAACAGTAGGGATAAATTTATCATTTTTTACACTGGCAAATAATAACTAGTGGAGTGCAAGATGTGAAGAGGACACAAGAGCCTGTAAAAGGATTTAGTTAGTTAAAGTAAGTGGACAAGAAATTATTAGATAGAGTATAATATTGGAAACTGAGAGTTTGTGCAGTTTGGCAGGGAGAATAGAAAAGTAGCATGTTATTTAAATGGGAGGAGGTTTTAGAAGTAGTCCCAAAGGATCTGGATATCCCAGTATGTGAATCATAAAACATTGGCATTCAGGGGCAGCAAATGATTGGGAAGGCAAATGGAACGTTGCAATTTATTGGAAAAGGAATCCAGTATAAAAGTAGAAAAGTGTTGCTACAGTTGTACAAAGACTTGGTGATACTGAATCCGTGGCATTGTATATAATTTTGGTCTCCTTTCCGAAGGATAGATGGATTTTAGCAGTTCAGAGAAGGTTCACTGGGCTGAATTCTGGGATGGAGGTTTATTTTGTGAGGAAAGATTGAGCAGGTTGGTCATATATTCACTGGAACTTACTAGAATGAAAGATGATCTGATTGAAACATTTACAATTCTGAGGGGGTGTTTATCCTTGTCTAGAACCATGGTACACAGTTTAAAACATAAGAGATCTCCAATTTAAGATGAAGACAAAGATATTGTTTTCTCCCAAACAAGTCAAACTCTGGAATTCTCTTACATCAAGAATAGTGGAGGTGGATTCATTGAGTATATTCAAGGCTCAATGAGTCAGATTTTTGATTGACAAAGAAGTCAGGGGTTTTGGAGAAAAGGCAGCAAACTGGAGCTAAGATCATAATCAGATCACTTAACTGAATGGTAGAGCAGCTTCAGAGATCAAATGGCCTATCCCTGTTTCAATTTCTTGTGTCATTATTGCTTGATGTTTTCTTCGCATTTGCTCATGAGATGAGGGCGTAGTTATCGCTGCCCCAATTGCTTTTGAGAAAATGGTGTTGAGCTGCCTTCTTGAACCATTGCAGTCCAGATGTTGTCCAATGCTATTAGGGAGGGAATTCCAGGATTTTGACCCAGTGACAGTGATGGGATGACAATATAGTTCCAAGTCAGGTTGGTGAGTGGTTTGGAGGAAACTTGCATTTGGTGGTGGTCCCATGTATTTGCTGCCCTTGTCCTCCTAGATGGAAGCGGTTGTGGGTTTGGAAGGTGCTGTCTGAGAATAAATTTCTGCAGTCCATCTTGTATATAAGACACATTGAGTGTCAGTGGCGGAGGGAGTGGTTGCTCGTGGATGTAATGCCAATCAAGTGGGCTACTTTGTCCTGGATGGTATCAAGTTTCTTGAGTGTTGTGGAGCTGCACCCATCCAGGCAAATGGGGAGCATTCCATCACACTCCTGACTTGTGCCTTGTAGATGGTGGCCAGGCTTTGGAGAATCAGAAGGTGAGTTATTCATCACAGTATTCTTAGCCTCTGATCTGCTTTTATAGTCACTGTGGTTATTTGATGAGTGCAGTTGAGTTTCTGGTCAATGGTAACCCCAAGGACATTGACAGTGATGCATTCAGAGATGGTAACAATATTGCATGCCCAGAGGCGGTGGTTAGATCATCTTTTCATCTGTAATGAAGCCTGTTTACATTTGGGGTATAGAAAACCACATAGCTGCAATGGTTAAGAAAATGTGTCAAGCAAAACATTAATTTATGATGTAATCAGCTGGATATGTTCAAATATTATGGAAGTTTGGTGAAAAAGACACTTTTCAAAGTGAAGGACATTGACAGGAGCTAAACTGTTGCATTTCTAAAGGACACGAACTGCTTTAGGACAACGCAGAGTCTGTCGTGCTCTGAAAGAGAGCCTACTGAATCCAGCCCTTGGATGCAGAGAAAAAATCTCAGGATTTTAAATTAACAGTCAGAGAATAACTGCCACAGAGGACAGAAAGGAAACAGTATTGTTCCTCTTTCTTTGAAATCTCTGTTATCACAGCTAAACTGTTAATGCTTTTTTGGATGCCCACAAGAAGACTTTGCAGCTGTAATCAAAGATTTCTTAAGGGAGAATTCCAAATGAACCCTATATCAATGCTACTGTCTCCATGAGAACAAGCCAATCACCCTAGACTGCATAGTGCATGCTCCAGGCGAAGCAGCTACTGTAGGACCTTCAGGTGGAAACAAGCCTCTGGGCAATCTATGAATAATTCTCTCTCCTGACTTTACTTGTTATTTGGCTTAGTCTTAAGATCTGATATTCTACAGAGTTCTAGTTTTTTTTAACATATGCTTGGATGCATTGTCTGTTGTTTTGCATTAGTTGGATATATCTGTACATTTTAATAACTTCCACTTTGTTGCTGGTGTGAGTTTTAGAAATAAAACTATTTACTTGTTACATTGAGGAAACCTGGCTGGCTTTTTTTTTTACATCAAGCTATACACAGGCAAGTACATATTTATTAAACTGGCAATATCACCTCCTTTTAAGTTCAAACTCTGCGGTAACTGGCTCAGAAGTGAAACAAAGAGAGGAGACAAGAGGGGTTATAAGACAAGCAATATCTGCACAATCTAGGGGTATCCAGTGCCTGTGAAAAAAACAAATTATCCTCTTAGAGGTCTTGGACCTCTGTTGCTGTGTGTAAATTGAGCTGTCCTGGCAGAGAAAGTATTGGCTGACATGGTAAAGAATCTCTTTATTTCCTTGGTATTTGTCTATAGGACATGATTCAGAGCTGCGCCATGGTTAGGGCTGTAAATCAGGCTGCAGCAATGAACAGAGATGCTTCATACATGAGAAAGACTCTGGCAAGTTGACCTGGGTGGATACATTTTGCCGACTGCATGAGCAAGATGATCATTCTGAGTTCTTTTTTTAAAATGGAATGTTTAGTCAGATTCATAGAACAGGCAGTTGCACCTGCTTGATCTGAAACAAGCAAGTAAGGTTGATAAAAGAGTGATCAAAAATTGAACTAAATGATGCTGGCAAAAATGGGCTCTCACCTGGTACTACCTAGTTGGTTAGACCTTACAGCTTCCTGCTGACCCTTCCACATTCCCTATCCATATTCCCTTCCATACGATTTCAATCAGGAAGTACATTTTACAGCTATCAGCTAAGGGCTCTTGTAGCACAGTGGTATTGTCCCTACCCCTGGACTGGGAGACCCAGGTTCAAGTCCTACTCGCTCTGGAGATCTATAATACATCCCTTAATAGGTTGATTAGAAAAATAGACTTAAAACAATATAGCCATCAGGTAAGGGCTCTTGTGGTGTATTGGTAGTGTCCCTACCTCTGCACCAGGAAACTTAGGTTCAAGTCCTACCTGCTCCAGAAGTGTGTAATAACATCACTGAACAGGTTGATTAGAAAATATGAATTCAATCCTTCAGGATCTAGTGGTAGTGTCCCTACCTCTAGACCAGAAGGTCTGGGTTCAATTCACACCGTATCTGATCAGGTTGATTAAAATAATTATAGCCATCGGATAGAGCTCTGGTGACACAGTGGTAGTGCCCCTACCTTTGAGCCACGAGGCCTGGGTTCTTGTCCCAACTGCTCCACAGGAGTGTCATAACGTGCCCAAACACATCGATTAAACATGTCTAAAGGGTATGGAATGACCTTCACAAGTTCGATATGGTAATAAAAGCAAAATACTGTGGATGCTGGAAATCTGAAACAAACACTGGACAAATTCAGCAGGTCTGGCAGCATCTATGGAGAAAAAAATTAACATAAAAGTCCCATCAGATCAAGGGCTGTGGTGCAATCGTAGTGTGCCTACCTCCAAGCGTGGAGGTCTGGAAACATGTCCCACTTGCTCCACCGGTATGTCATAACACACCTGAACAGGTTGATTGAAAATATCTGTAACCATCAGATACTTCCTCCCTAATTCTCCTTCAGTATAAGATCCTTGGTGGGTAATGGACAAAGTAAGTGAAATTCTCTTGAATGAATTTAGTAGGTTCCAGCAGGTTTTCCTAAAGACTTGATTAGCTTCAGCACTTTTTCTTTAGACAATCAATTACCCTTTGGCTAGCTATTGTCAGCAATGGTACCTGCTTTGTAGTGACTTACAGTTAGAAAGGGGTAGTCATTAAATGAGAGACAGACCAAACCCTTTTGTCCTAATTCTGGGATTTATGTATATCTGCCACTGAGAGGCAGAGTGCTTCTTTATAATCCACCCTGAAACCTGCCAGAAGACGCAGTAATTCTCAGTCAACCCAAACCCTGTGACATATGTCTGCCCCTGAAATCAGCACAAATGCCTACTTCAATCATTTCATAATCCAGATATTTAGAAGAATTTAGAATTTTAGAAGAATTCTTCCATCTCTTTCAGGTATCTTCTGGCTTTACTTTCTTTTATAGCCTTCAGGTTTCCTTTAATGCTCAGGTTAGTATTGCCTCAAAGCTCTCCTCACTGCAATATTAATCTTTCATTCAAGGCATGGGATAGGATTTTTTCTTCCACTGGGTTTTATAAAATTTGTATTATGTATAAAGTGCAGACATTATTTAAATAGAAAGCTTTCCAAGTACTGGCATAAGGTATGAGTGACAGTTGTACAGTAGCCAAATGTCCAAATGCATTGTAACCTTTTGGAAAGGGACACTTACAGAATGGTGAATGATTGTTCTGCCTTGCTATGATTATATTTATAAATATATACATATGATATGCCAACAATTACTGAAATGAGGTAATAATACACAGAGCTGTAATTTTTAGGTTATCCTAACAACCTACTTCATAAAACTAAGTACCCCATTAGTCCAGTGCAATAGTGTTAATCTTAAATCTAATACACCAATAGAATAAATTGCTTTTTCACACATATTAACTGCTGTCTACAAATGTTCATTGGTCTATCATCAAACAGACAAAACAAACAAAACTGTTCACACATTAAACAGCTTTGAGTGTTCGGTAATTTGTACAGCAATATATATTAATAGCAAGGCATTTATCATTGAATTCAATTACACCAAAATGGATCCTGACCAATAAGTCATTGCTTTTTATTCATTTCAGACTTCTGATTTCTTAATTGGAAAGAAAGAAGGCATTCAAAGCATTAATGTTCAGTATCACTAACTGGGGGGAATCTTAGTTTTCTCCCTAATCCCCCTATATCACTGATGTCCTGATAGCAGCTATCCTGCTGCAGCAGAATGCTGGGTAGAGGCCAAATGTATTCTCATAATAAAGGAAGGATCATTGGCAGGGTGCCACATCGCCAGCAGCTGCGCCACTGGAGAAACTCAGGAGCTGATCGCCCACCCGTCTTTTTGGTCGCAGTTGGTGCATGGTCCAAAGGGATGAGAAAAAAAAGTATATTCATGACTAAATGCAAATATAGGCAATTTGAATTTGGATACAGATATTAGGCTCAGCCCCAGCTGGCAGAGCTTTGTTACATACTAAGAGTTGAATAGAATTATTGGATTCAGAGACTTGCTGGCAGTAATTCCTGCTTTTTTGGAAACACAGAACATTCTCTATCTGCAAGCATTATAAAATCATAAAATCGTATGACAAAGAGAAGGCCATTCAGCTTGTTGCACCTCTGCTAACTCTTTGAAAGAGCAATATAATTAATCCCAAATCCCTGCTCTTTTCTCATAACCTGACAAATTTGCCTTCCTAAGTATATATGAAATTCCCTTTGATTTCCACTAGCTTATATATTTCCAATACTTTATCAAGCAAAGCATCCCAGATCATAGCAACATATTGCTCAAAGGAATAATCTTACCTCCCTCATGCCAATTCCCTCATTGTTCTGTCACATCTCTTAAAAGTCCTCTGGCAACCAACGTTCCTGCCACAGGAAACACTTCCTCCTTGTTGTTTCCAAACCCTTCATAATTGTGAACATATTCATTAACTGTGAACATTTTGAGAACACCTCAATTAACTGTCCCCTTAACCTCGTCTGCTGTTGGAGAAAAATAGCCAAATTCTCAACCGTCTCCAGAAAATGTAAGACTCTAATCCGCGGTATAATTCAAGTAAATCTCTCCTTTAAAATTTTTACATGCTTCCTAAGGTTGCACACAATTTTATTTATTCAGCACAATGGAATCAGAAGTTCTAATTTTAACCTTCTGCATCAAAGACGAATGGTAATGAATAGGTATTAAAGCTTGAATAACAGCCTTAGGTCTTATATACAAAAGTCCTCTGTGCAGCTACATACTGAGTTGTACAAAGAGCCAGAACTGTTGGTGAAACATGGTGGCAAGCAACAGTTTGGCCAGAGGAGGCCCAGCAAAGTTAGTGAAATCATTTTTAGTTGCCTTGTGAGTCAAAGGTGGCAGGAGTGCAATCAAGCAATCAACTTTGGACCTCAACCAGCTTTCACTGCTCACCTACTACTTGGGATGGCCCTGAGTCTTTGGCAATGGTGTCCTGGTGCCTGAAATCTCACTGGGCAGCTTGTAATTCCCATCAGGTTCAGGCAGAAGGCTCTTGGCCGATTTTTACTTTCTAGGAACGTGGAAAACAGAGTACTCATGTGTGGAACTAGTCAATGACCTTGCTTTGGTTTTTTTATTTAGTCTATGAACTCCCAGCAAAGCTCGTTCACTCATCATCACTAATCGTTAGCTGTTGCCAAGCCAGTTTCCAACGCAACAAAATTATTTGCCATAAATAATGTGAACCTCATTGATCTTTAAAAACCTCAGCCAAAGAACTTCAAGAAATGCCTTTCAAAGATTTAAGTACCAACGACATAATTCTTTGATTACTCAGAGTTCTATCCGAATTTAGGTCTAACAAGCTGGGGTAGAATTATGTGATAATAGAAAAGGGATGATAGCAAATCGATAGCCCACTTTGTGTCTCTCCTGATTTTTATTTTCATTGACTTCAATTGTCTAAAATTCCTGGGCCCATCTCTCTTTTCCCTGAATACAAGGATAACATACATCAACTATCGACACAGTATCCATATTTATAGTCCATTTAACAATTATTAACCAGAAACTCATGTATTCCTTTCATTCTTTCAGGATATCAGCACATATTCCTGCGTCTTCCTACGATGTTTTCAACATGGAAGTTGTTACCACTTACAGCCAAAATTTATTTATAATTAAAGGCTACAGTACCTCTTCTACCTTTTTCATGTTGGATAATTAAATATGTGATCAAACTATCAATACATGTTAATTATAACTAACCCTGAAATTATGAGTATGATTTTAAATCTACATCTGGATTTTATTAATCTATTTCCTTCAAGGAACATCATGGTGAAATATGAAACCTGGTACAGAGCATGGTAACAGATTAATTGGAGCAGTTTAGCAATGGATGTGGTTATAGGTGAATGACAATCTGAATAATAAGTCAATAGGACATTAATTGGGCTTATTTTAGGGTCACTGAAAATCTTAATGTACGTGGTCCAATTTAGGATATTCGAAAAAAAACCAAGACAACTTGCCTCTACAAAATAAAAGAGTTGGTGCTGTCATATTCAAAGATATAAAAACCCTGTCTTTCTATATATATAAATAAAGCAATTTTATTCACTGTCCTCCAGAAGGAGGTACGTGACTCTTCAAGATCTGTTCATGTGCATATCAATTCAAGCTGGAATTGCTACGAATCTGGTATAAAATAGATGTATGCAGCTGAAATACCAAGAGACCGATGTATCTTCTAAAAAGACAGTTCAGTTTAAGCCGTTTAGCAGCAGACTGGGACACGCAGGTAAACAGAAACAACTCCTTGGCTCTTTTACTTTACCTTCTAATAACTTAACTTCTTGTCTTACCAATACAGGCTGTTGCAGAGTTGCGAAAGGGTTCATTTCCTAAGTCTGTTCACAAGTCGATTTTTTATACAAGTTGGAACAACAATGCAGGACAATACATAAAAGTAGCTGCTCATAAGTAAAGGAAATATTTGTATGTCAGGGCTTTAAAAGTACACCCCTGTATGGGATTGCATTCATAAGTACGAGCATGCGTAATTTCGACATTTATAAATCAGGGACCCCCTGTATGTTTATGTTACTTGGATAGAGCAATGTACACACAAGCAAAAAGAACTAAACAACTGCGGATGCTGGAAATCAGAAGCAAAAACAGAAATTGCTGTAAAAATACAGCAGGTCTGGCAGCTTCTGTGGAGAGAAAGCAGAGTTAACATTTCGGGTCCAGTGACCTTTCTTTAGCCCCTGCAATTTGCCTACCGACACAACAGGTCCACAGCGGATGCCATATCCCTAGCCCTGCACTCATCCCTGGAACATTTGGACAACAAGGACACTTATGTCAGACATCTGCTCATCAACGACCTTCATCTGCCTTCAACACCATTATCCTCTCCAAGCTGATCTCAAAACTCCGAGACCTAGGACTCGGCTCTGCCCTCTGCAACTGGATCATCAGCTTCCTAATCCATAGACCACAATCAGTGAAAATAGACAACAGCGCCTCCTCCATGACAACACTCAAAACTCTAGCCCCCAAGGATGCATTCTCAGCCCCCAAGGATGCGTTCTCAGCCCCCAAGGATGCATTCTCAGCCCCCAAGGATGCGTTCTCAGCCTTCTACTGTACTCCCTGTACACCCATGACCGTGCTACCAAATTCCAAACAAACATCATCTACAAGTTTGCTGTCGACATCACTGTAGTACGACGGATATCAAACAACGATGAGTCAGAATAGAGGAAGGAAATAGAGGGCTTGGTGACGTGATGCAATGATAACAACCTCTCTCTAAATGTCAGCAAAACAAAAGAACAGACCATTGACTTCAGAAAGAAAGGAGGAGCACATGCCCTCATCTGCATCAACAGAGCGGAAGTTGAGAGGATTGAGAGCATCGAGTTTCTAGGAGTGACGATAACCGACAACCTGTCCAGGACTTCCCATGTAAAAGTGACAGACAAGAAGGCACAACAATGCCTTTTCTCCCTCAGGGAGCTCAGGAAATTTGGCATGTCCATCAAGGTCCCTCACCAACTTTTACAGATGCACCATTGAAGGCACACTGTCTGGGTACATAATGGCCTGGTATGGCAACTGCTCTGCCCAATACCATAAGAAACTACAGACGGTTGTGTTCACAGCCCAGATCATCATGGAAGCCAACCTCCCATTCATGTACACAATTTACATGGCTCGTTGCCACAGAAAGGCTGCCAACATCATTTCAGACCCATCTCACCCCAGCAATGTTCTCCTACAACCTTTTCCATCAGGCAGAAGATACAGAAGCTTGAACACACGCACCAGCTGGTTCAAGAACACCTTCTTCCCTGGCTTATTAGACTGATGAATGGACTCTCTAACTTCAAATAGTGCTGATTTTGTTAGTGTTGATTTTGGCTAATGCACGTCCTCTGTGATGTAACTTGTACACCTTACTCTGTCCAAGCTTTTTTTCACCTTTGATCTGTATTTCCCTGCTTACTGTGATCTGCCTGTACTGCTCGCAAACAAAGCTTTTCACTGTATGGAGCTGGAGGAACACAGCAGGCCAGGCAGCATCAGAGAAGCAGCAAAGTTGACGTTTCGGGTCAGGACCCTTCTTCAGAAAGATTTTCCAGCTCCACACTGTGTTATCTTTGACTCCAGCATCTGCAGTTCTTACTATCTCAAAGCTTTTCACTGTACTTACGTACACGTGACAATAAATAAATCAAAATCAAATCAAATCAAATCAAAACACGCGCATCTACTGTGCAGCAAGTCGGAAATAAAAAATGCATAACTACACTTATTCAGATCTTCAAACCCTCCTGAAGGATAATGAAAACAAAATAAACAAATTCCTGGATGTGGGTACATCCAGCATTACCACTCACACCAACTAAGATTAAACAAAAACAGATCAAGCAATGATGGTCACTAACAAAGACGCACTGAGGCATGGGACTGTTTGTGAATGGGAAATGGGGATTGTGTTTATTGGAATTACAGTCAGATGAGTTATTCATGGACATCCTGGCCAGAAAAGGACTGTCTAGATCATTCAGATCCAACCCTGATTTTGTAATTAAGCCTGCTGACAAGGATGGTGCTGTTGTAGTCTGGCATACTGACATTTACATTGCGGAGGCAGAGCACTGGTTCTCAGATACTTCCTCCTATCTCACCCTGGACCATGACCTCACCATCAAGCGTCAGGCTATTGTATCCACAATGGCTACTAATCTCATTTCATCTGGTGATCTCTCCCCAGTGCCTCCAAGCTCATAGTCCCTCAACCCCACGCAGCCTGCTTCTACCTCCTTCCCAAAATCCACAAACAGGACTGCTCAGGCAGACCCATTGTTTCTGCCTGCTCCTGCCCCACAGAACTCAGCTCTTCCTCCCTCAAATCATTTTTTTTCTCCCCTTGTCCAGTCCCTTCCCACTTACATTTGTGATTCTTCTGTCACTTTATGTCAATTTCAGAATTTCCATCCCTTTACATGTCCATCCCCCACCAGGACAGTCTCAGGCCTCTCCACTTCTTCCTGGAAATAAAGCCTGAACCATGCCCATCCACCACCACCCTCCACTGCCTGACTGAGCTCATTCTCACTTTGAACGACTTCTCTTTTAACTCCCCTCTCTTTTCTCAGGTCAAATGAGTGGCTGTAGCATCGCAAGGGCCCCAGTTATCCCTGTCTCTTTTTGGGGTACATGAAACATTCCTTGTTCCAGTCCTACTCAGGCCCCCACCTACAACTCTTTCTCCAGTACATCAATGGCATCATTGGTACTGCTTCACTCTCTTGTCCAGAATTTATCAATTTCACTTCCAATTCCCATCCTACTCTCACCTTCACCTGGTGCATCTCTGACTCCTCCCTTGACATCTCTGTTTCCATTTCTCGTGATAGGCTGGCCACCAATATCCACTATAGTCCCAATGACTCCCACAGTTACCTTGACTATATATTCTCACATCCTGCTTCCTGAAAAGACTCTAATCCATTCTCCCAGTTTCTCTGCCTCTGTCAGATCTGTTCTGATGATACCAGTTTCTACAAAGGGGCGTCTGAAATGACCACTTACTGCCTCAACCAACGATTCCCCACCACCACGATTGACAGGGTCCTCAATCATGTCCAACCCATCTCCCGCATTTCAGCTCTCACCCTCTCTCTTCCCTCCCACAACAGCAATAAGGTCCCCCTGGTTCTCATTTACCATTCCACCAGCATTCACATCCAAAGGACTATTAGCCACTATTCCTGTCACTTCCAGCAGAATGCCACTGCGAGACACATATTCCCCTCCCTTTCCTTGTCAGCCTTCTAGAGATCGTTCCCTCTGGGACACTGTGGTCCACTCCTCCTCCTCCACTCCCAACACCTCCACAGCACCTTCCCATGCAATAGCAGAAGATGTAATACCTGCCCGTTAACTTCCTCCCTTTGCACTATCCAAGGCCCCAGACACACCTTTCAGGTGAAACAGTGATTTATCTGCACTTCACTCAATCTAGTCGATTGTATTTGCTGCTTATAATGTGATCTGCTCTACACTGGGGAGATGAAACAGACTAAATGACTGCTTTGTAGAGCACCAACATATTGTCCACAAAAATGACCCTCAGGTTCCTGTTGTCTGCCACTTTAACACACCTCTGTGTTCCCTGGTCAACATCTCTGTCTCAGGCATGCTGCAGTGCTCCAACAAAGTTTAGCACAAGCTGGCTGAACAGCATCTCATTCCCCACTTAGGGACACTGCAGCCTTCGGGACTCAATATCGAGTTCAATAATTTTAGGGTCTCAGCACTTTCTCCCATGTCCTTACCCCAATCTCTACAAATCAGGCCTTATCATCACATGGGCTACTACCATAAACAACCTGTTGTCAGTCGCTAACAGTGCCCATTACCAACTATTCATTCTCCCATGCCAACCTTTACCCACTCTTTTGTCAGGCCAACTATTTAACTATCTCTGTAGGCTCCATTTCCATTTGTCATTTACTCCTACACCCACTCTTCCTACCCCATCTTCACCATAAATACTAACCTTTCCTGGCTACCATCAGTTCTGAAGAAGGGTCACTGGACCTGAAACGCTAACTCTGCTTTCTCTCCACAGATACTGCCGGACCTGCTGAGTTTTCCCAGCAATTTCTGTTTTTCTTTCTGATTTCCAGCATCTGCAGTTTTTTTTTTGGCCAGGTCACTTCCTCTATTCCTTTAACTCGCCCCATTCAGCTCAACTGGTTGCTGCATAACCATCAGTGTGGGCTGTCACCCTCATGAGGAAAGGTTGGGCAGCATGCAGCAGGCTGAGGATTGGCTAATGGGAAGTAGAGGGTGGTCATAAATGGGTCATTTTCAGGTTGGCAGGATGTGATAAGTAGTTTGCCATGGAGATCAGTGCGGGGTCCTCAATTATTTGCAATCTGTAAAAATGATTTGGATGAAGGAACTAAATCTATGGAGGCTAAATTTGTTAATAATATAAAGACAGAGAGGAAAGGAAGTTGTGAAGTGGACATAAGGGGTCTGCAAACAGATATATTGATTAAGTGAGTGGGTAAACATCTGGCAGATGGGGTATAATTTGGAAAAATGTGAACTTGTCCACTTTGGCAGGAAGAATAGAAAAGCAGCATGTTATTTAAATTGAAATAAATTGCAGAACTTTGAACTGGGTGTCCTGGTACATGAATCACATATGGTTAATATCCTGGCACAGCAAATGATAAGAAAGACAAATTGAATGCTGTTTTTTATTGTGGGAGAATGGGATATAAACTGGGATGTTTTATTACTGTTTTATAGACTGTTGGTGAGGCCACATCTGGAAACGGTATGCGGTACTGATCTCCGCCTGTAAGAAAAGATATAAATGCATTTGAAGTAGTTCCAGGAAAATTCACTTAATGATATTGGTGTTATCTTATGATGAAAAGTTAGTCATACTGGGTTTGTATCCATTGGAGGTTAGAAGAATGAGATATGATCTTATTGAAACATATAAGCTTTAGAGAGGACTTGGTGGGTAGATGCTGAAACAACGTTTCCCCTTGTGGGAAAATCTAGAACAATGAGACACAGTTTCAAAAATAAGAAGCCCCCGATTTAGGATGGAGGTGTGAGGAAATATTTCTTTGAGTCTTTGGTATGCTTTTCCCCAGAGAGTGGTGGATCTGGGGTTCATTAAATACTTTTATGGCAAATGTAACTGGATTCTTGATTAACAAGGGAGTCAAAGGTTATTGGGCAAGGGGAGAAAAGTAGAATGAAGGCCATAATCAAATCAACAATGATCTTTATGAATGGCAGAGCAGGCTCAAGAATCTAAATGGCCTATCCCTGCTCCTAATTCATAGGTTGGTATATTTGTACGTTCGTATCATGAATCTTGACAGTGGCTCTGATGAGTACATCAGAAAGATCCAGACAGTGGAAGCATTGTTTCGCATACTAATGATGTGAAATGATACATTTCTCGTGGCAGCATGACTTATGTTTCTGTGCGCTGTTACATTTGCTTGGGTTGCACACCAGAGTAATGAGCTATGTCTCATGGATGACTCATCATTCAATTGCCACCTTTTGCTTTGTTGTGATGGCCCAAATGCAGTTCATGGTGGATTGCTGCGAAATAAAGGCATCATGTCTACTGCTTGGATATGAGCCATTGACTTGCATGATATATTACATTTGGCTGCACACCAGCTGGACATTGAGAGAGTCGAGTGCAAATAACCAGAGTAGTACACATACTGGGAACCTGCAGGTCTGTCAACATCTACAGGGAAAAAAGGCAACATTTCTTGGAGTATCTGATCCTTTGTTTGCCAGTGGGGGTGATATCTGATGATACATTTGCCCATTTTGGATTGGGGTGTCATGCTTTCTTCACTATTTGGGGGGAGGATTTGGCTGTTTGTATATAGAGTAATTCTTGATATGTGGACAAAGCTGGCACTGTGGGCTGGCAGAACTCATGATAAAACAATTTACTTCACAACTGTAGGCCACAAAGCCCTCCAGTGAGGATATTGAAGCTAAAGTGTCGCTCCGTGTCCCATTACAGCTGTTGGAAGAGCTTATTGACATTTCATTAGACAGCTTCCTCAGAACTGGGTTCAGTAAAAGTGCTACTGGAGACATTTCGGTGTGAATGCTCTGATAAGTGCAGTACTGCCTCTTCTGCAAAACTGCAAGTGTCAGTCCCATTTAGCAAATCCTACTTACGTCAAGTCAGAATTTCAGCAAAGGCATCAACAAAAAACAGTATCAATTCAGAACACTGACTAGGACAGATGTATGTTGTGTTGAAAACAACATCATAAATTGTTCTACAGCACCAGAAACAAGTTTCATACCCACTAAGTGAAATAATTCATATGTTTATAATTGTATAAATAATTTTTATACAGAAAAATACATGCAGTGAGTTACTGGATTTCTTGGAATTTATAAAATAAGGTTTGAAAACCTCAGAGCCCCTGCACTATACTTTAACCACTTTAAAGACCTCTAGAAACCACCAAATACTTATATGATATAGCAACACTGAGTAGAAATTAACTACTCACAAACCTGTGAATAGCTGAGGATCCTTTTAAATACCACAGGAAAGAGTGTGGGGTGGTTAATTGCCCCTGATGAACACATTCAATTTTGTGTGTTTTAGAAACAGTTTTAGTTGGAGCTTTGAGAATCAAAAAAGCAGTGTTGGCATCCAATCAGCATTACATACTGAAATGTCTACTCAACAGACCTCTGGCAGATACTACCTGTGCACGCACAAAATAGTCTGTGGCTTTGCTCAGACCAGAACATGCATGTGCAATCTGGATATCATTTTGCAGTTAAAATGACACCCAAAGCATCAAACAGCTGGGTGCTGAGTAGCTGTGTTTTTTGTGAAAATACTTTAGTTGGAACAAAGAAATGGGCTGACTATAATAGGATAAAGATGAAATATGTTAAACCTCAAGTTCAGTCTGTAGGAAATAATGGGTGGAATTCTCCCACCTCTGGAATGATGTGGTTAATGGTAAGTCAATTAGGAAAATACAGAAAAATTAGATTCTCGAACTTGAAAGGTAAAAGTTTGATTTTTCACTCAAGTTTTGAGCAGTAAGACAAGAATCTTGAAGCCGAGGGGCTTATTTGCATATCTTTACTTCTCATTGTTGCCTATTCTTGCCTTATTTAAATGCAGTTTGTGATTCTCCCATGTGATAGAGAGAAACTAGGTAGCAACAATTCCCAACATGAAAGCCAGAGTAGTTGCTGGATGGCTCCAGCCCATTGCTTTCTCCTCCAGGACACCATCTTGACCAGTTGTCCCCATTATCTCCAGGCACGTTCCATGGGCAACATCCCCCATCATCTATGGAAGCTGGCATCAGACATGCACCAGTCTCGCTACATCACCGTGGCTCATCTTTGACTCACTTAGAAATAGTTATCCACTTTAATGTTGCATGCTGAAGTTCACAGACTCTTATTTTTGCAATGCTGCTGCCAGTCCATTTTATGTGCAGGAAGACACTCATCTCATGCATTGAAGCAGGATACACTTCAGGGCTATTTGCTTGCTTCCTTAATACTCACTCACCTCACGCCTACCTGTGTGCTAACAGCATAATTGTCTTGCCTTTTTGCATTTTGCTGCTGCATTCAGAGTTTACAGGCTCACAGTACGTCTGTCTTGCCTTGCTTTTAGTGTAGACACAAAACCAGGCAGCAGTGATCAGTCAATGGGGGTGGACATGTTGCTGTATCGCATCACAGTACCAGCCGCTTATGTAGCAAACACACTGCATCTGCTTCAACCAAGTGGCCATGTCTCAATGTACAAAGGAAGTAGTCCTCAGCCAAATTAAGGAAGACAGCCTTTAGGCACGCTGTCCAACACAATAAGTCAAAGACAGTACTAGATACCACTCCAGGGCCTTGAACACAGTCAGTTAGCTGCTTGGGGCAGTCAGACATCTGGGAGTCTGTATCTCTACAGTCTGGGAAGTGGGCTATGGTCATTCCTGCAGGTTCATGCAATCAGTCCAGAGATTTATGGCAAATCAATCAAGGAATTGCTCAGAGATCAGTAAAGAGTCCAACCGCTCACTAGCTGGGGCTGTCCTTTCAAATTGGTAATAGGGGGGAAATGGCCCATGGCCAGTCCAAGGGGTCCGCTCACTGAAAGTAAAAGCACAACTCAGATATAGACCTGGTGCTCTGACGTAATGTTGAGAGCTGAAGACTTAAATGAACCAGTTGGGAACTTGTGGATGTTTAAAACTGATAAGTTGAGACAGAGCTCAAGGAAGAAAGGTACACCAACATTTGGTGGGTAGGGGGGTAGGTGTCACCTAGATTAACAGGTTAAGTCAGCAATTCATTCTGCATAGTGTGACCGGGTTGCTTTTTATCCTCATCTGAATTACAGAATGGAAATGAAAAATGGCAGCGACCACACCCAGAGCAGATAGAGACGGTGGTTTTTCCTGTCTGAGGACGAGGGCAGTACTTGGGAGTGATGTGAGGTCCTTCAACTAGTATTGATCAGGCCCTTATACAGTACAGATTAAGACATCTGTAATTGCACAGTCTGCGTGTGAAATGCATAGAGAGGCCAATGTGGGATACAAATCTTGGCCAAGCACTCTTGACCATGTCATTGGTTATTGCAACTTGGGCATTGTCATCTCCATGAAGCAGGAGCAGTCTCGGGTGAACTTAAAACTTAACTGTGGGCCACAATTCACAGACAATGCAGGGTTTCATGGGCCATATAATGGCATTGTGCAAGGTTCTGGAGCAGCAGCAGCTACAGTGCCTGGATGGGTGAGGCTCCAACAACATTCAAGAAGTCTGACACCATCCAGGACAAAGCAGCCGCTGGAATGGCATCACATTCACAAGCATCCACTCCCTCCACCACCGACACTCAGTAACAGCAGTGTGTACTATCTACGAGATGCACTGCAGAAATTCACCAAAGATGCTCAGACAGCACCTTCCAAACCCATGACCACTTCCATCTAGAAGTTCAAGGGCAACAGATACATGGGAACACCATCACCTTCAAGTTCCTCTCCAAACCACTCAGCATCCTGACTTGGAAATATCTGTACTTTTGAATATCCTCAGATTCCTGCTTCACTTCAAAGTCTGTGTGTCTTACAAGGATGGTCACAGGAGACAATATTGCCCTCTGCAACCAGGGCTGAAAACTCCATTATGCAGCTCTCTGCATAAGGCTGAATCTTCATCCAGGGTCATCGTGGAGCAGTCAAAAGGCCTCCTGAAGATAAGGTTCTTTTGTTTGGATTGGTCTGGGGCAGGGGGAAGACCTTGCAGTACACTCTGGGCACAATGTGCCACATAATCCAAACATGCCACGCCCTGCACAACTGGAGCAAGCAAAGAGTGGATGCTAAACAGCTGGGAAAATAGCAGCAGTCTTCCAATGAGGAAACTGAGGACATGGAGCAGGAGGAATACCATCTTCATCATGACAGAGTGGTGCAGCATCAAGCACAGAAGCCAGATAGAACTTAATTGACACCCAATTCCAATTGGTCAGATTGGCTGAAGTAATCATTCCTTGACTGTAAAGTCGGTGTTCAAAAGGCAAACAGCCCCTGTTCATTCCCAGAAGGAAATTCAGATTTTTAAAAAATGTTTTTTTTCACTTTTCCTATTGTTCAATAAATGTGAATGTTCTCAACCATTTGAAGGCTTTCCAACATGTGATGTTCCCAGATTGAACAATCACAAGATGTCATGCTACACTGATCATTAGGGAAAGAGTGGCACTCCCTTAGACAGGGTTCCAACATGGCATGTCACTAAGGACTGGAAGCCTATGTCGTTTCAGTCTTGTTGCTACAGTTACAATGACAGTCAATCAGACAGGCAGTGATGTAAAGAAGCAATACATTTACAATTGTGAGCTTCTACTTTTAATGAAGTGTGACCTATGCCATCTAGGTGCCCTCAGAAATTGTTCTTTTCCATTTCTTTCCTGCTACATGAACTGTGAAGAGTTTTTGTGGCCAGAAATAATAAATTTGATGCATAGCTGAGTGTTTGAGTACTATTGTCACTGCAGAGTACACAATAGTGCAAACGTGGAGGTGTAGAAGTATAGTGCATACATGATAAGCTGAGCAGTGGAGCACAGAAAAGTGAAACCCTCCATAAAATTACCCAAAATTGACACTTGTCTGATTTTTGGTAAGATTCAGCCCAATGTGTTCATTCAGCTAGGGTTGCACAATTTTAGCCTGTGTTCATAAATTAGTGTTTCGTTTCAAATTTTAGCATTACAAACTATGACTGTTTCACTTTTCTAGATTCTTTTCACTGTTGAAGTGTGTAGTAGTGTTTTTTACTTTGTTTCATTCCTGCTTCTGAGATAGGAAATGCTGGTAAGGCAGTATAAATTATTCACTCCTAGTTACTATGATAGTATTCAGAATGAATTACATTGTGTAAAATGTGAATCTCTACATAGTGATAGTGGATTCCATATCTTACATGGGTGAATAATGTCAACCTAGTCCAAAAATTACCAGATTTATCAGGTTCAGCTTCACAATTTCCACAGTGGCTTTGAATTTATAACTGCTGAGCTGCTTGTGTATATTATAACAAGATTCATTTTAATCTGATGACAGGTTAATCTTAAATAATTGTTCATAATGTTCAGGAAATGTCTTTCAAACTTTCACAGTAATGTGGTATTGAGCAAGAGTTAATTTTCAGATTTTAATTTGCGTTTAGTAAAATACCTTGTAAATGTTTTTCATTTCATTGTTATTTTAGATGATATATGGAAATAAATCTCATTCCAGACAGAGCACTGTCATGTATGAAATGGAACTTTCAAACACCATCAGAGACATAGATGAGAAAGAATGGTTCAAGTAAAACTTTAATCAGCCTCCCCTATGTCTTGTTAACAATTGTATTGTCTAATCTGAAAGGAAGTCAGACAGACCAAGAATTCTCAAGTTTTCGGTCTGTTGTATGTTGAGTTTGCCAATCACAACTTGGATGTTCGTACAGGTAAAGATGAAGCTAGTGTTGACAACCTAGACCTAGGCAATGGGATTGATACTCTTGAATACTGTGCAAAGATTCGCAATGTAACTTTTTTTTAAAAATTCGTTCATAGGATGTGGGTGTCACTAGCTAGGCCAGCATTTATTGTCCATCTCTAGTTTCCATGGACAAAATGGTGGTTAGCTCATTTCTGGAACTGATGCAGTTCATGGTGTGTTAGGAAACCTACACCATTGTTATGAAGGTAATTTTCAGATTTTGACCCAGTGACAGTGAAGGAGTGGTGATCTAGCTCTAAGTTAGGATGGCGTATGGCATGGAAGGGAATTTACAGTTGGCAATGTTCTCATGCATCTTCTGTCCTGTCCTTTAAGTTGGTCAAGGACATGGGTTTGGAAGGTGCTGGCAAAGGAGCTTTAGTGAGCTGTTGCAATGTATCTTGTAGACATTGCTGCCACCTTGCGACAGTCAGAGGCAGTGAATGTTTAGGGTGGTGGATAGGGTGCCAGTCAAGAGGGCTGCTATGTCTTGCATTGTCTCATGCTCCTTGCTTGATGCTTTGTGCTGCACTTATCCAAGCAAGTGAGGAATAATTTCATTACACAGCTGATTTGTGCCTTGTGAATGGTTAGCAAGCTTTGGGGATCAGGACATGGGTTCTTGGTCCAGAATTCCTAAACTCTGACCTTGTAGCTCTTGTAGCTACCAAATTTATATCATAAAGTCAAAGAGTTATAGAATCGTACAGTGCAGATGAAGCCCTTTAGCCCACTCAGTTCGTACAGCCAAATATACACCACTACCTGCATGACTCCCACTTTCCAACACTAAGCTAATAGTCTTGAAAGTTATGATACTTCAAGCGCTCATTCAAGTATTCAAGTTTTAAAGGTTTTGAAGATTCTTGCCTCAACCACCCTTCCAGGCAGTGCATCCCAGATCCCCACCAGAATCTGGGTGAAAAGTTTTTTCCTCAAATCCTCTCTAGATCTCCTGCTTTCCAGGTTAAAATTGTGTATGCTTGGGAGCCGCTTCCATTCAGTTTCTGGTCAATAGTAACCACCTAGATGTTGATAGTCAGGGATTCAACAATGGTAATGTCATGAATGTCAAGGGGCAGATGTTTAGATCCCTCTTGTTGGAGATGGCATTTATGTGGCATGAATGCTGCTTATTGGTCCAAGTCTGGACGTTGCCCAGGTCTTTCTGCAGATGGACTTACAGTGGTTCAGTATCTGAGGCGTCATGAATGGTGATGAACATTGCACAGTCATCAACAAACATCCCCACTTCTGACCTTATGATGGAGGTCATTAATGAAGCAATGGAAGATGGCTGTCCTTAGACACTATTCTGAGGAACACTGACAGAGATGCCCTGGAAATTAGATGATCGATCTCCAAAAACCACAATCACCTTCCTTTCTGCTGGAATGACTCCAACATTAGAGTATTGGATTCATGTTGACTTCAGTTTTGTAATGGTTGATGTCACACTTGCTCAAATGCTGCTTTGATGTCAAGTGCAGGCACCCAAACCACACCACTGGAGTTCAGCTCTTTCGTCCATGTTTATACCAAGGACACAATGAGGGCAGGTACTGAGGGATCCTGGCAAAATCCAAACTGTGTCCCAGTGAGCAGGTTATTGTTGAGCAAAAACTACCTGATCCCTTCCATCATTTTGCTGAAGATTACGAATAGACAAATGGGGTGGTAATTCTCTAGGTTTAATTTGTCCTGATTATTGTGTACAGGACATATGTGGGCAATTTTCCACAATACAACATGGATGCCTGTGTTACTGCTGTGCTGGGAGACAGCAACAACTGCAGATGCTGGAGTCAGAGTCAACACAGTGTGAAGCTGGAGTAACACAGCAGGCCAGGCAGCAACAGAGGAGCAAGAAAGTTGACATTTCGGGTCGGGTCCCTTCATCTGGAGATAGTGTATGGCATGGAAGGAAATTTGCAGGGAGTTCTGATGAAGGGTCTAAATCTGAAATGTTGACTTTCCTGTTCCTCTGATGCTGCCTGACCTGCTGTGTTCCTCCAGCTCCACACTATGTTTACTGCTGTACTGGAACAGCTTGGTGAGGGGCTCAACTAATTCTGAAGCACAGGTCTTTAGTACTATTGCCAGAACATTGCCAATGTCCATATCATTTGCAGTGGGCCGTGTATCAGACATTTCTTGATATTGAATTGGCTGAAGACTGTTTTCTGTGATGTTGGGGATCTCAGTAGGAAGCTGAAATGAATCACCCACTCCACACATTTGGCTGAAGATGATTGCAAATGCTTCACTTTTGTCTCTTGCTCTGACATGCTGAGGCGATATTGAGGGTGGGGATATTTTTGCAGCTTTCTCTTCTTTCAGGCTGTTTAATTGTTCACCACAATTCACAGCTGGATCTTTTTTTATTATTCATTCATGGAATGCGGGCTTCATTGGCAGTATTTACTGTCCATCCTAGCTGCCCTTGTTGTTGAGCTGCCTTCTTGGATCATTGTAGTCCATTTGCAGTCTCTACTGTATATCAGTGAGCTGCTACCTCTGCTGGGTCTGTCCTGCTGGGGGGACAGGAGATACCCAGGGATGGGAATGGCAGTGTCTGGGATATTGTGTGTAAATTATGACTCGGTGAGTCCAGGTGGTTGCCTGACTAGTCGCTGGGACAGCACTCCCAATTTTTTGCACACACCTCCAGATGTTATTATTGACAGAAACAAAAACAAAGTTGCTGGAAAAGCTCAGCAGGTCTGGCAGCATCTGTGAAGGAAAAAACAGAGTTTACGTTTCAGATTCGGTGACCCTTCCTCAGAAGGGTCCATTCTGAGGAAGGGTGACCAGACCTGAAACGTTAACTCTGTTTTTTCCTTCACAGCTGCTGCCAGACCTGCTGAGATTTTCCAGCAACTTTGTTTTTGTTCCTGATTTACAGCATTCGCAGTTGTTTCAGTTTTTAATTATTATCGACAGGGTTTGCTGTTGTCATTTCCAGTGCCTAGGTTGGCGGCCGGTGTTCTACCGAGTTTAATTCATTTTTTTAGACTTTATAGTCGTTTGATACAACTGAGTAGCTTGCTAGGCCATTTCAGAGGGTATTTAAGAGTCAACCACATTGTTGTGCATCTTGAATCACAGGTAAGCCAAAACCAGGAAAAAACATCAAAATTTTCTTCCCTAAAGTGTGCTAGTAACAGTGCATGTGTAAGCATTGGCTGAGAAGAACATTCAGCGAATCTGAGATACCTTTCAAGGAACACTCACTGACGAGAGTGCACAATTAAATGGGACTGTGACAACATAGTGAAACAATTTCTCAACATTCAGTTCGGAGGAAAATAAACTTTTTTCTGGAGTGCATTGTTTAGGTGAGAAATCATTTCCACAATTTTATTTGTATCATGATCTGAAAAGTAAATAATCCAAAACATCATCAGATGTGACAACTATTGGTGAGGTGATAATGTGGCTTAATTTCTCAGCAATTGGGTAATTATATCTTCCATTTGTGTAAATACAATAAACAGTATCTTTGTTAGTGAATACCACATTTAAACTGACTGGAGCTTCACTTTGACTCAGTAAGCAGCACTGACTAGATTTGAATTTGAAGTAGGCTTCTTAAACGTGTCAGTTAGTACTGTGGAAACAATATGTAAAATGTGAATCTCCACCAGGAATTAATACCCACTGGCCAAGCAATCATTTCGCAGGATTCTAATAACCCATGTTCTCATTTAAGGAGCTGACCCCTGACTCTCATGCATATTTGAGACGTCAGCTTAAGGGTTCAACAATCCAGACTTGCCAGGCTCTCTATATTTTCATTGCTAAATCAACACAATTGGATTTTCTCCTGAATATTGTAAAGTGCTGCTGTGGCTTTTTTTTCCTCGTTTCAATTTGAAAAATATTTTCTGGTTTGTTAAATGAAGCATTTGAAAAACAAATATCGCAATCTTCATCAAAAGAAGTAATTGAAGAGAAAAATGAACAAATGGTAAACTGGAAATCCCCACAGAGGCTGATAAGTCAGTGCATGAGGATGCAACGCTGCCTACTAATGTGTTGTCATGGCGACAAGAGAATCAATATCATTCAGCTGGTCAGATATTTGACAGTAATTTTTGCTAGGTCATAGGATCCAGGAGCTGCAGCAAAATTTATCCTAGAACAAAAGAAATTTCAAATCTTCTTATATTCTGCTTCTTATGTTTACATAATTGTGGAGAGATGCATGCCAACTCATTTAGTTTCCACCAGACTTACTTTAGGAAACCTTGAAATTAATAACAAAGCCTCTTTATTCTCAACATTTAATTCAACACACAAACTCATACCCTGAACATTACCTTCCTCTTCATTTAGATTAGCACGGAATAGATTGTAGACCAGAGAAAAGGGACCAGATCAGGAAAATTACTTTCTTTGAACCAACACCCCTCCCCAAAACAAACAGCTCAGTTTAGAATACAATTATCAAAAGCAAAGATTTTGGAGGATTTGAGGAGCTGCAGTCGTCTGTAACTGAGGTATTATTTTCTGATGTGTAATATGCTGATGTGTCAAGCACCTTCTGAATGTTCACAAAAGAGAATTGTTTTTACAATTATTCAGTCAAAACTCTAACTTGTGCTGCGAACACATACATCCAAAACATATAAAATGCAACAATCACTAAAAAGTGAATTTAGATTTGAAATAGCGAGCGGATTACATGAAATAAAGGGGAAGTAAAAATTGTTATTAAACTTATGCAGAAGCAGAGGGCAGTGAAATGGGTTCAGGTGCTGTTGCTGGGTCCAAGTCTACAGATGGAAGCCTGCTACAGGGTTTGACCTGTCACTTTTCTGGACACAGCTGAACGAAAACGGAGAGACACCGAGCTTAAACCAAAGTCATTCTAATGGGCATAGTGGGCACAGAATGACAGGAAAGGGAAGGAAAAAATTAGTCAGGAGAAAAGAAATGAGGGAAAGTATGTTTATTTTTAATTTGTACGTAGTTGTGCACCATAACCTAAATTAAGTTCTGAAGAAGCGTTATTGGACTCGAAATGTTAACTCTGTTTTCTCTGCACAGGCGGTGCCAGACCTGCTGAATTTCTCCAGCAATTTCTGTTCTTATGTGATCCTAAATTAATTACTGGACCACAAATATTTACCTCACACAGCCTGAATAAAAATAAAGTTCACTATGGTTAGGGCTTCTAAAACAGAATATGAAACAAAGTAATGTTCTGGAAATGCAATAAAAGGGGGTGTCACTTTTAGAAACATGAAACCAGACTAACATTTTACCACTTAAGCTATAGTTAATATTATTAGCAACAGCTTCTAGGGTGGGATGTTCATCAAATTTCATTTCTATATGAATTAGCTTGGTTTTGAAAGCATCAACTTTAAACTTTACAAAGCCTTACAGCTGAAATGCAATTTCCCTTTTCTCCTCATGGCAGTAAATTCCTTTGTCCTTTATGGTGATTAAATTGATAAAGGGGCTTGGTAGAGGGCGACTGGAAATTGAACGGACCTGATTTGCTGTCAGCTACCATACATCACTGTATAATCTTTTGCCAGAATGGATTTAAAAAAAAATTTGTGGCAGTTTGAAATATTGCAGTTTTAACTACAATAATAAATCTGGCTGTCTTTAGGGATGCCACAATGAGCAATGTTAATGGAACATGGCTACCACATGACAGGGATATCACAGTGATGTCAGGGTTCTGTAGCTGGCATGGTTTCCATTGATCTGAACCAGAAATGTCTGGAAAAATGTACTTTTTTGTTACAATTGAGGGTTAAAGACATGGGTTCCAGAATATTAATTGGGGTTGTTCATCACTGGACATTGCCAGCTTATTGACATCTCTTTCTAAAAGTTTCTTACATGGTGTGCAAGGCAACCTTAGGTTTGAAGAACTACTATCCATAATACAAACTGTACAACAGCGTTTCACCTGAAAGTGGCTAAGAAGTGATTTCAGAGACTCAAATGAAGAATTATAAGCTGTGGGCTATACAGATGCAGTTGATGTCAGTACAATAGGATTGGAATTGCTTGCTTGCTGTAGAACTTGTAGACAGCATGATTCACTATTTGAAAATTGAGTGCTTAAACATTCCACTGACAGCACTTTAATGAGAAAATAGGGTACCCAGCTTCCCTCATAAAACAGCAGAATATTTGGAACACGAAGTTGTTTGATTTATGAAAGTCAGGCATCTGCACTATATATTTGCTTACTAACATGAACGTGAAGGAACACAGTTATTAAAGTGGCTGAAATCACTTGGAGAGACAGTGACATTGACAGATGAGACTTCCTTGCTCCTCTTTACCAAAGCTATTGACTGGCTACATCCATAATTTATTAGGTCCCGGGTAGGAAACAATGCCAAAGGTTTCCGAATATTTTAAGACGTTTTTTCAGATGTCACGCAGGTACTGTGTATTGTTAAGCAATGAGCTGGAACCTATTTGCACGCCAGTGAGACAAGAACAGCAACAATATTTGAGGAGACAGAAATCCATTTGAATTCAACCAGGACTTTGTGGCAAAATAGTGCAAGGTATTTAGGATGTCCGATCAAAACGAAGCACTGTCTCATTCGACTGATCCTACCACCATGACCGACCTCCACACTACTTTTAACCCAAAGGGCACAATGACTCCTCAATCTCCAGCACCAATGAAATTTAGTGATAGCCAAAACTTCAGATAGATGTGAAGGTGGGAAATTAATTGAAAGGGCTCCACACTTACAAAAACATTTTGTTTCTTCTTGCTTCCAGCTAGCAATTAGATTTACATTTATTAATTTCTCCCTGTGTTTCCTTTACAAATATCAAATGGTACCTGCTCTGCCCAGAATTAAAACCCAGTCTGATGCCAATGGTATATTCAGAACCTAGTTTTGCCATATGAGAAAGAAGTCTTCTAGCATTAGCCATCCTTGTTGCATGCTCAGGATGAAAAGCATTTCCTTACTGTGGGCAAGAATGTGATGGATGGCTGTCTTCTGAACTCTGTAAGCTGTATGGTGAACATACTCTTACTGTGTTGTTTGGTTGGGACTTCCATGATTTTTACCAAGTGACAATGAGGGATAGCAACATATGTTCACATCGGAATGGTGCATGGCTTTGAGAGGACTTGCAGGTGATTTTTGCCATCTACTTGCTGCCTTGGTTCTTCTAAGTCATAGAGATCAGAGACTTGGGAGATGCTGCTGAGAAAGTCTCATTGAGTTGCTGAGGTATCTCCTACCGACAGTGCATACTGCAGCCCTGATATACCAGTACTGGATGGAATGGATTATTAAGGTAGTGGATGGATTGCTAATTAAGTAGTTCCTTTGGATGGTGTCATTTTCCTGTATATTGTAGCTACATTTAAGCAGGCAAGTGTTGACTAACCAAACAAATTCTTGAATGGTGTTTTCCAGGAAGTGAAGAGCATTTGGAGAGCCAGGAGGTGAATCACACATCACAGAATACGCACACTCTTATCTGCAATCAAAGTCAAGGCATGTAAGAGAGAGATGGTGGCCAGGGACATTAAGTACAATTAATAAAAACTAGTCTCAGTGATGGTGAGCTTGAATCCATAGTTGATTGTTGCAAATCCCATCTGGTTCACTAACGTCCTTTAGGGATGGAAATCTGCCACCCTTTCTTGGTCTGATCTAGTTATCCAGCCCCATAACAACATAGTTGATTCTCAACTGCTTGCTGAATGGCCTAGCAACCAATCAATTCAAAGATACTTGGGGACAGGCAACAAATACTGTCCTTGCTAGCAATGCCTGCATGACATGAAAGAGTGAAGGAAAACAAATATGGCTGGTCCAGTTTGGGTTCTGGTAAATTTGATGACTGTCAGGGTGTTGCTAGGTGATGGTAATGCTACTGAATGTCAGTGGGTGATGGTTAGATTCTCTCTATTAGGAAGAAGTCATAGACTGGGACTTAGTTGGTTCAAATGTCACCTGTCACTTATCATCCCAAACTTGGCTGTTATCCAGGTCTTGCTGTATACTAACTGAGGAATTAGGAATGGAACTGAGGATTTTGCATCATTTTCATTTTTTTGCATTTACAAGTCCTGAAAGGCCCTCCCTAACAGCACATGGACTGCAGCAGTTCAAGAAGGCAGCTCACTTTCTCTAGAGCAATTAGGAACAGGTGATAAATATTGGCTCACCAGTGGTGTCCACATCTTATGAAGAAATAAAATACTTGCAAGCCAGAAGTGGAAGACTAATCACAAGAACTTTTTGAAAGTCTGTCCTGAAACATCTTTTCTCACTTCCTCCATACTCATGGCCAATAGTTTCATAGTATTAAGATGGTCAGCTATCTTCCAGCCTACCTTGAAAGAGAACACCTTTTGCCCCAGTGATATCAAAATTCCCTTGCTGGTTCTTCTCTGATTGAATTTGTAAGGAAATACTTAAAAGAGGTGTAACCATTTCCTTCTTCTTCATGAGCTATTTCAAGAACCTGCAAATTCAGCAAATTTTTGTAGTCCTGCAAAATGAAGACAGTTGCTTATTAAATTGTGCCAACAGAACTGCTTCGGTGTCAGATATCCTATCCTGGTATCAGACTGCTCCTTCCTATCTGGACAAAGAGCAGACAACCAGAAAACCTATCTCTATGTCTTCACAACACTTTCTATTGGACATCAGACTACATCAGACCTAAGCACCTTGAGACCTCGTAAGTCTAGAGGTGCCTACCTATTTTCCATCTTTGTATCATTTGTTTTATCTTGCACCAACAGAAAAACAGAAGTGTTTCCTAATTTTTTTTTTACACATTCCACACTGATTGTTACTATACTAAATTGCAACCCACATCACAATGATTTTTGTTTGAAGAGTTAAGATTTACAAAGAAGGCCCAGGTGCTGAAGTGTGTAAGCCAGTTAGTAGGACTTTCTGCTAATTTATAAACAAAATTTCTCCTTCATTTCTGACAGCTCACCAAATCTGAAATGATCTAATGTCAGCAACAAGAACAACCAGTGATCCTAAACACTCTAGCACTGACAGGACTTGCTCAGAGTTCCAAAAAGCTTTCAAATTGGTTATAAAAAGGCTGGATCACGTTTGCTATTTATAGAAAATGTTCATTATCTGAATTCTTTTAAAAGAGGAATTTTTGGAACTATCTTTTATACGGCAGATCAATTAAATTTGACTTTCTTAAAATTTTCCTTTCATAGACCTATAGGGAGGTGTAAAGTAGCCCAGGATTTTTCAATACTGTGGGTGGCCATTCTTCCCTGAGGCAATATAAAAGCTGCCAATTAAAATAACAAAATTATATCATTTTATTTTCTCATGGCAGTTGGGTGTCACTGGTTGGGCTATCTTTTATTACCCTTCCCTAATCTGACTTCAGAAAGTGGTAAAGAGCTGCTGTCGAGAAGCTCTGCAGTCCTTGGGGTTCAGAACTCTTACAGTTCAATTCGGGAGGCAGCTACAGAATTTTGACCCAGTGGCAGCGAAGGTACGGCGATATATTTCTAAGTCATGATGATGTGTGACATTGAGGAGAACTTACAGATGGTGGTGTTTGCCTGCATTCTCTGGCTTTGTCTTTCCAGGTTGTAGAGGTCACAGTTTTGGAAGGTGTTATCCAGGGACCCTTGATGAGTTGCTGCAGTTCATCTTGTAATGATACACACTGCTGCCATGTGTGATACTGGTGGAGGGAGCAAATGCTTAATGTGGTGGATGGGATGCCAATCAAATAGTTTTGTCTTAAATGGTGGGAAGCTTCTCGATAGGTGTTGGAGTTGCATTCATCCAGGCAAATAGGGAATATTCCATCACACTCCTGACTTGGACCTTGTAGATGATGGACAGGTTTTGGCCTGGGGTGAATTACTCACTGCAGAATTCATATCCTCTGACTTGCTTTTATAACCGTAGTATTTATATGGCCAGTTCAGTTACATTTCTGGTCAATGGTGACTCCCCATGATGTTGATAGTGGAGTAATGCTGCTAAATGTCAAGAGGAAATGGTGAGATTCTGCCTTTTTGAAGATAGCCATTGTTCTCTAGCACGACTCCCATATCTAGCAAGGATTGGACAATTATATCTCTGCAATTTCTACCCTTACTTCCTTTAATATGCATCTGACCTGTTCCTGGTGATCTGACATTTGGAAGTACAGCCAGCCTTTCTACTATCTCCCCCTAATCAACGTTTAGCTGGTATTGTGCAATAATTAATTCTCCACTTGTCATCTCAGCAGAAAGGAGTTGTCCCTTACTTTGACTCCCTCCTCTGCCCCATCTTCATCTGTCTGCATCAACTCCTCAGCTTCTCACCTTCTACTTAATGGCAAGAGCTGGTCCCTCTCCATGGTAAGGTTACATAGCATGGAGTATATCATAACAAATCTGGGCACCCACTCTGCTGAGCACTGCAGGGCTACACCAAACTGATCAAAGCTTCAGAACACAATTGTCTGCTCTATCATATCTGGGAGCACTGTTGTCATTGTACACTGGCTGTTTGGTGATGTACTGTTCATAGACCAGAATTATGGATGAATGTGATCAACAGACAATCCCTGACATTTAGTGGCCACTCTTTGAATTATTACGGTGACTGAAATAGAGATGGCACAGAGGTCTGCAACAGAATGAATGCATTGTGACTGCTACCAGGATACCAGGCTTGACATGAATGAATTGCTGCCCGTGGTCACACACTAGTTGTATATTCAATGAAATTCCTACAAAGTACCTGCAGTCAGTAGCACTCTGCATCATGGGAAAGTCTACAATTTTTGCAAACCTTCTTGTATAAATCCTACTTACATTTTTCTAACAAGAAGGAATGAAATTAAGTTGCTTCTGTCTTTGCGCTGAAATGCCCAGTTACTTCAAGTATGCAGCAACACACTGCAAGCTGTCAGTGAGAAGTAGCTTTGTGGTGTGCCAAACAGATAGAGGCACAGGAACAAATTGCCCTGGCACTTGTGTGACATTAATGTTGCTTGCCATTTATTACCCAAGTGCAATGTTGTCCAGGTCTTGCTGCATATAAACACAAACTGCTCCAATGTCACAAATGGTGTTGACCATTGTGCAATCTTCAGCAAACATTCCCATTTCAGACCTTATGATGGAAAAAAGGTCATTGATAAAGCAATGAAGATGGCTGGGCCTAGGACACTCCCCTGAGGAACTCCTGCAGAGATGTCCTGGAGCTGAAATGACTGACCTCCCAACGACTACACCATCTTCCTTTGTGCTAGATAGGAGTCCAATCCAGCAAGAGTTTCCCCCGATCCCTGTTTTTCCAGGGAATTAAATTAGGAATGCACAGGAGGCCAGAATTAGAGAAGCACAGCTATCCTGGACGGTGTGAATGAATGGATTACAGACATAGGGAGCAGTGAGGCCATGGAGGGATTTGAAAACAAGGATGAAAATTTTAGAATTGATGCATTGCTTAACTGTGAGCCAATGTCGGTCAGCAAGTACAAGACTGATAGGGAAACAGGATGTGGCACAAGTTAAGGGATGGATAGCAGCGTTTTGGGTGACCTCAAGGTTGCAAATTGCAGAATGTGGGAGACCAATGATGGGTGCATTGGGGTAATAAAGGCATGAGTGAAAATGTCAGAAGCAAATGAACTGAGTCAGATGAAGTACAGTGATGTTACAGAGGTGGAAATATGCAGTCTTCTTGATGGCAGGAATATGAGGTGGAAACTGATCTCAGGGACAAACATGATACCAAGGCTGCAACCAGATTGGCTTAATTTCAGACAGTTGCCAGGGTGAAAGATGGAGTCAACAACTAGGAAATGGTGTTTGGAGGGGGAACCAAAAACAATGTCTTCAGTCTTCCTAACATTTAATCAGAAGAAATTTCTGCTCATCCAATTCTGGCTGATAGATGAGCAGCCTGATAATTTAGCAGTGGTGGGGGAGTTGAGAGAGAAGGTACATGTAAAAAAAAAAGCTGGGTCTTTGGATGATATCGCCGAAAGGCAACATGTAAATGAGAATGTGAGGAGTAGGCCAAACATAGATTCTCAGTGGACACCAAAGATAATTGTTTGGGAACAGGAAGTGAAGCCATTGCAAGTGACTTTCTGGCAGACAAAGTGAGCTCTTGGAGGAGGACAGTGGGGTTAACCAGGTCAATGGCCACAGTCAGGCTGAAAAGATCAAGGAGGGAATGTACTGCTTTGTCATAATCACATGAGGTGACTTCAATAAAAGCTGTTTTGATACAGTGACAGGTGTGGAAACCTGAATTGGAGGGATTCAAATATGGAGTTCTGGGGAAAGTGGGAATGGATTTAGGAAATGGGAACAGCCTCAAGAACTTCAGAGGGGGGAGGGATTTTGGAGTTGGGATTCAATGACAGATAGATCCAGGACTGGTTCTCGAGTAGAAGGCCTGATGATGGCATATCTAAAGGAGAGATGGACAACACCTAAAAAGAGAAAACACTTTATAATGATGGATAATCCGTGGGGATTTTAGGTGGTTAACAGTATAATGGGAACAGGATTAAGAGAATTAAAGGTTGGTCCCATGGAAAAAAATGAGCTCAGCAGGGATGTACAGGGGAATAGGACAGAAACTTGTGAAACATATATGTGTGGTGAGGGCAGGGGCGGAGCATTAGAAGAAATCTGGCCAGGTTAGCTAGTGGAAGGGCTATGATAACTAACCAGACAGGTTTTGATCTTATTGACAAAGAAATCTATCAGGTCCTCAGATATTTTGTTCCTGGGGGTAAAGATGGAGGGACAAGGAATGGGGTTTGTCATACAGTCAAAAGCCAGGAGATAGCTTTGTATTCCATGATGGTTTGGCAATAGTGAGCAGTTGTAACACAACTAAGCAGCATCCAAACATGTTTTAAAAGGTCTAGCCAGACCCGTCATGTCCATTTGCCATGTCCTTTCAAATCTGCATTCATAGGCTGAAGGGAACAGAAGTGAGGGCCATACTAATGAGAAACAGCCAGAATAAGAGTGAGTCAGAGCTTTACCAGGGACCAGAGTATCAAAGGTCGAAGTGAGGATGCAACAGGGAGAGCCATTAGCTGCAGAAATGCAAATAGTGAGCCAAGCGTGAGATGGCTCAGATTTTGAAAGCTCAGTTGACAGGCTGTTTTGTTCCAGGGGCAGTTGCAGATGGAGGCAGGGAGTGGAAGAGGGATGTTGATGGTGAGTGATACAGAGATGTTATCTCTAATACAATTATACAGATCCAAATTATGAACTTCTAATTGGCACATTAGTAAAAGGACAGAGGTATTTGAAAGGGTGCAAGATCATGCCAAAATTGTGAGGTTCCATTTGTCAATAAAGGATAATCAGGCAATGTCTCTTTTCTCTTATTAAATGAAGCATGAAAGTGACCTAACAGAGATCTTTCAAATTCTAAATGGTTTTGAACAAGTAGACTTGTGGGGAAGTGAAAAAGTGGAGGTCATCGGTATAAAATAGCCACCAAGAACTCACGTAGCAAATTCAGAAGACACATTTTGACAAAACATGATGAGAGTGTGTGCAAGTTGCAACCACAGGGAGTAGTTGAGGCAAATGACATTGATGCATTTACTGGGAGGTTAGATAAATATATAAGAGAGAAGGTTACACTGACAGATGAGGAAGGATGGAAGGACGTTTGACTGAAACATAAGCATTGTCATGAAGTAGTTGGGACATATGGCCTGTTTCCATGCTGTACATTCTGCATAGACCATGTGATTCTATGACTGGACCTTTGTCAAGGATGCGAAGGTATTAGTTCATCACCAAGTATATAAATTGAGCATCAGATTTCCTAACGTACATGTTCAAACCTGCCCCCAGCACAAATCCAAGCTGTGATCACTAGTGACTAAACTGATAGAACACCTTATTCCAACAAGTCACACATCTATAGAGTCAGTTGAAATTCAGCTCCAGCTAGTTTGGATTTATGCAGAGTAGATTTTTTTATAGTTCAATGAAGCATCTCTTGGCCCACCTCTAGGTGATAGTTTGAACAACACTCCTGTTCATCCTGTGCTATATAATTTGTATCTGGTGAAATGCACAGCCCACAACTATGTAGCATTAGGACATGACAAAAGGAAGAACAAAATGCCAGCCATTCAGGCATTTGAAACCTGTTCAAAGCTAAAAGAAAACCTTACAGGGAAGAAACTTCCTCTAAAAAAGTGAACAGAATCCAGTCTAAAGGGTTCTGAAAGTTATAGCACGAGCCAAATTAAACCTTTCAACCAATAGAAATATATGAATGTTTACTTTCCTCCCTATTTTCAATAATCTGTGTTGAGGCACAGAAAGTAACCGAGTAGTTTGTCAAGAGACAACAAGGTGCAGGGCTGGATGAACACAGCAGGCCAAGCAGCATCATAGGAGCAGAGAGGCTGACGTGTCGGGCCTAGACCCTTCATCAGAAAAGGGGGAGGGGAAGGGGGTTTTGAAATAAATAGGGAGAGAGTGGGAGGCGGATAGAAGAGGGATAGAGGAGAGGATAGGTGGAGAGGAAACAAACAGGTCGAAGAGGCAGGGATGGAGCCAGTAAAGGTGAGTGTAGGTAGGGAGTTAGGTAGGGGATAGGTCAGTCCAGGGAGGACGGACAGGTCAAGGGGGCGGGATGAGGTTGGTCGGTAGGAGATGGAGGTGCGGCTTGAGGTGGGAGGAGGGGATAGGTGGGAGGAAGAACAGGTTAGGGAGGCAGGGACGAGCTGGACTGGTTTTGGGATGCGGTAGGGGGAGGGGAGATTTTGAAACTTGTGAAATCCACATTGATACCATTGGGCTGCAGGGTTCCCAAGGGGAATATGAGTTGCTGTTCCTGCAACCTTCCAGTGGCATCGTTGTGGCACTGCAGGAGGCCCAGGATGGACATGTCGTCTGAGGAATGGGAGGGGGAGTTGAAATGGTTCGCGACTGGGAGGTGCAGTTGTTTATTGCGAACCGAGCGTAGGTGTTCTGCAAAGCGGTCCCCGAGTCTCCGCTTGGTTTCCCCGATGTAGAGGAAGCCACACCGGGTACAGCGGATGCAGTATACCACATTGGCAGATGTGCAGGTGAACATCTGCTTGATGTGGAAAGTCTTCTTGGGGCCTGGGATGGGGGTGAGGGAGGAGGTATGGGGGCAGGTGTAGCACTTCCTGCGGTTGCAGGGAAAAGTGCCAGGTGTGGTGGAGCTGGAGGGGAGTGTGGAGCGGACAAGGGAGTTACGGAGAGAGTTGTCCCTCCGGAAAGCAGATAAGGGTGGGGAGGGAAAGATGTCTTTGGTGGTGGGGTCGGATTGCAGATGGCGGAAGTGTCGGAGGATGATGCGTTGGATCCGGAGGTTGGTGGGGTGGTACGTGAGGACGAGGGGGATTCTTTTTTGGTTCTTATTGCGTGGACGGGGTGTGAGGGATGAGGTGCGGGAGATGTGGGAGACACGGTTGAGGGCGTTCTCGACCACCGAGGAGGGGAAGTTACGGTCCTTGAAAAACGAGGACAACTGAGATGTAAGGGAGTGGAATGCCTCATCCTGGGAGCAGATGCGGCGGGGGCGAAAGAATTGGGAATAGGGGATAGCATTTTTGCAGGAAGGTGGGTGGGAGGAGGAGTATTCTAGGTAGCTGTGGGAGTCGGTGGGTTTGAAATGAATATCGGTTTCTAGGTGGTTGCCCGAGATGGAGACAGAGAGGTCCAGGAAGGGGAGAGAGGTATTAGAGATGGTCCAGGTAAACTTAAGGTTGGGGTGGAAGGTGTTAGTGAAGTGTATGAACTGTTCGAGCTCCTTGTGGGAGCACGAGGCGGCGCTGATACAGTCATCAATGTAACGGAGGAAGAGGTGGGGTTTAGGGCCGGTGTAGGTACGGAAGAGGGATTGTTCCACGTAACCTACAAAGAGGCAGGCGTAGCTTGGGCCCATGCGGGTACCCATGGCTACCCCCTTTGTCTGTAGGAAGTGGGAGGAATTGAAAGAGAAGTTGTTGAGTGTGAGGACGAGTTCGGCTAAGCGGATGAGGGTATCAGTGGAGGGGGACTGGTCGGGCCTGCGGGACAGGAAGAAGTGGAGGGCCTTAAGGCCATCTGCATGGGGAATGCAGGTGTAGAGGGACTGGACGTCCATGGTAAAGATGAGGTGTTGGGGACCGGGGAATTGGAAGTTCTGGAGGAGGTGGAGGGCGTGGGTGGTGTCACGGACATAGGTAGGGAGTTCCTGGACCAAGGGGGAGAAAATGGAGTCTAGATAGTTGGAGATCAGTTCGGTGGGGCAGGAGCAGGCGGAGACAATGGGTCGACCAGGGCATTCAGGTTTGTGGATTTTGGGAAGGAGATAGAAGCGGGCAGTGCGAGGTTGGGGAATGATGAGGTTGGAGGCCGTGGGTGGGAGGTCACCTGAGGTGATGAGGTTGTGGATGGTTTGCGAGATGATGGTTTGGTGCTCAGGGGTGGGGTCATGATCAAGGGGGCGGTAGGAGGAGGTGTCGGAGAGTTGGCGTCCAGCCTCGGCGATGTAGAGGTCAGTGGGCCATACTACAACTGCGCCTCCCTTGTCCACGGGTTTTATGGTGAAGTTGGGATTGGAGCGGAGGGCTGCATGTTCTGCGGGGGAGAGGTTGGAGTGGGTGAGAGGTGTCAATGTTGTTTTGCTTTATGTATGATCCAAGGGAACAAGTCACAGCAAACAAGGCAACAATGGCAGGGATTATAACTAATACGGATCTTTGTCCAAAGTTCACATCAATATTCCAGTCCTTAGGAAAGGTGGGGTGGAGGTCAGGGAGAGTCTTTTGTAATGGGAAACAGTTCCAATCAGAAGAAGACTGTTTACATTTTTGGTGCACAGCAATGGTTATAATAAAATTGCAGGCAGAAGACAATCTGCGACTTTGGTTCTTCAAAATGTTCATTTTGATAAACATTTTACTAGTTCCATACGTTCCTGCAACAAGCAAGCATGGTGAAATAATTTGCATTCGGCTGGATACTTATCAGAATAGCTGATGAATACTGCAGTTCAAGATTCTGAACTAAAGCCAGCAGAGGTTTTAATGCGAAACCAGGAGAAATTTTCCAGCACCTCTCAGCTGCACCTAGGTAAATACATTAATGTGCAACATAAAAAGTACAACAGTTCACAGAACGTAGCAAAAGAGAAGAGAAAAAAATTAGAGCCATATAGGAGAGGTAGAGAAAAATAGCAATATCATATCATCAGAGATAGGTAAAGGAATGAACACAGTCTCAGATTTAGTATGCATAACACCACCAGCTGCTGTCTCGTTCACAGTTAACTTAACAACCTATACATTTTCAAAAGTTAAATGACCATACCAAAAAAAAAGATTGTGAATAAAGCAACTGCCCATTGCTAAATGCACACAGATTCAACAACTAAGGACATTTTGTGGAATTTCTGAGGGTCAAACATCAAATTATTTCCAAAATTCATAGAGAGAAGAATGAAATAATATATTTGGGAAAGTGGTTTACATGTTCTGATGGTTTTATGCAAGTTGTAATTTTCATTCTTTTAGGAAAGCCTGTTTTTCCAGAGAAATTGTTACAACGCATGATAGTTATTATACCAGTAAGTACAACAACAGCCCATATTCATATAGCTTCAAAGTACATCGCAGAATTAGAAAACAAATCGTTCCGAGCAGGTTTTGACATCACTGATCCACATATTCTAACTGTAATATCAGCCTTCCTAGTAATAAGATGCAAGAAAATAACCCACACGCCTCCGTACAGGTCATTACAGAAGTTAGCATTGCAGATTTTCTTGCTTTTTTTTCTAAGGCACAAATTTCTGCTTCTTTAATTCTCATATTACTTATTGTGCTTTTATGAGTGATCTGTGCATTGTCTGTGCTCAGGTGTATCTGCTTTTCCAGCAGATTGTTAAACTTAATGTTTGAAAATATAACCTGTTAGTAAAATCCAATATTTATAAACAAAGATGCTTACCATCTGTGAAGGTGGCTGAGAAGCATTGCAATGACATCATTTCTCATGCCAACCAAATAATGATCCGGTGAATCATTATGACTTCTACTCGCTCGTGTCAGAAGTCACTGTCTCATTTTTGAGCTTTCATTTCACTTGCACAGTTTTCCAAAATGTTTCAAGGGACAAAAGGATGGAAGGGATATGACTTTAAAAAAAAACTAGAAGAAAAGCAGTTAGTCGTTTAGCTTCTCTGACAACATTTTCTGGCATTATTACACTGTCAGAGTCTGTCAATGTGGCAGCACTGCAGTTGTTTCAAAATATTCAAAACACAAAGCCTTCAGGAATTCATGTCTCAATGATATCACTGGAGAAAGCCTTTTAGCTTTATAAATACATTGCACACAATTCAGCTAGCAATAGGCACTGAATATGCCATAGGAAGATGGGACTAATAACAGGTCCCGCACCATCCAAAGACTTCCCTTACATATGACCTACAACGGTTAGAGGTTACTTCTTCATATTTATAACATCTGTACTAAAAGCATTTGAATACTAAGTTCATCAATCATCTCTCAGTTGCTTTAGCAAAAGACACAGGTTTGACAATATTCGGAAAACAGAAGGGGCAAGTGATTACACATCCCTGAGAGTGAGGAACCAGAGTCAGCTAACTCAGGAGATACATGACATCAGTGAACCAAAAGAATGAATCCCACAGTAGCAACTAAGCAACTTTCCTTACTAGCATCTAAGAGTCTTTTGTTTGCAGCATTTCACATTTAGTACCTTGTTCCCTTTGTAGTCGATCTTTTCGAACACAGCAGCAGTTAAATGTACCTTTAAGTGCACAATAATATCCGGGAAAATGTGCATCAAAGCCTGCTAACATCCATGAAAGGGTACTAATGAGTTTTACGGAGTTGTTTCTAAGGATTACATGCTTTCCAAAAGTATCTGCTCATAGTCATGTACTGTTAAACAATGTGCTGTATTTTACTCTACTAACACCGCCTGACCCCCTTTCTCCAGCTTGAAAATAGAAACTCATTTTGTAAGATATGATTGATCGTCTAAAAGGTAAAAGAAAACTCATTATATTGCAGAATAGGAGACAGCTCTGTGACATTTGATTTATCTGATGCTGTTCTAGATGACCTACATAACTCATTGTTGCAGCAGTGATGACAATAATTTAACGCCATTACGAAGAGTAATATAACCATCTACAGTGATGATATAAATCAGAATTCACTCAGAGCTTTTTGCTATTCAGTATTTCTACATCTCTGATGGATTTTTGTAAATAAATAGTCTCTGACTCTGCCATAATGGGAAAGGACATGTTGCAAGATCACCAGCAGGTGGGGCAATTTCCCCTCTGTGAATGTTTTCTGTCCTTGGGCGTTATGGTCAAGTATACAAGATTTTACTAAATAGTTAAAAGAAATACTGTGCAGGCTAGAAGTCTGAAATAGACAGAGAAAATGATGGAAATGCTTAGCAGGTCAGGCAGCATCTATGAAGTGAGAGACAGACAACTCTGATGAAAGGTCATCAACCAGAAATGTTAACTCTTTCTTTCTCCCCAAATGTTGCCTGATTTGTTCAGTATTTCCAGCATTGTCTGTTTTTCTCACAGAATCATTGATTCTAAGCAATATAGCAAAGAAGGAAAAAAGGACAAATTTTTTTATCACTAACATGATCTGGTATCCCATTTCTCTCCTCTTCCCTTCGAATAAACATCAGCATTAGCCATGATTTAAAATTTAAGCAATAACTATGGTATTAATTTCTCATATTCCACTGTTATAATACAGAGCCCTGTGACAGATCTCCCCCCATCACGAAATCCCATGATCACCATCTACAGCTGCTTCATCAATGACTTTCATTCCATCACAAGTTCAGAACTGGGGATGTTCACTGATGGTTGCACAATGTTCAGCACCATTCAGGACTCCTCAGACAGTGAAGCAGTCCATGTTCAGATGGGTGGCAAGGCCTGGACAATATCCAGACTTGGGCTGATAAGTTGCAAGTAATATTTGCACCACATGAATGCCAGGCAGGCCACGATTGGAATACTGCATGCAGTTCTGCTCTCCCTGCTTTAGGAAGGATATTGTGAAATTAGAAATGATTCAGAAAAGATTTACAAGGATGTTGCCAGGGTTGCAGGGTTTGCGCTACAGGGAGAGGCTGAATAGACTGGGGCTATTTTCCTTGGAGTGTGAGAGGCTGAGGGCTGACCTTATAGAGGTTGAGAAAATCATGAGGGGCATGGATATGGTAAACAGGCAAAGTCTTTTCCCCGGAGCGGGTAATAACTAGAGGGTATAGGTTTAAAATCAGAGGGGAAAGATTTAAAAGGGACCTAATAGACAACTTCTTTCACACAGAGGGTGGTGCATGTATGGAATGAGCTGCCAGAGGAAGCGGTGGAGGCTGGTACAATTACAACATTTAAAAGGCATCTGGATGGATATATGAATAGGAAGGGTGTAGAGGGATATGGGCCAAATGCTGGCAAATGGGACTAGATTCATTTAGGATATCTGGTCGGCATGGACGTGTTGGACCGAAAGGTCTATTTCTCTGCTGTATATCTCTATGACTCTTTGATTCTATATCCAATAACAGACAATCTAACCATCATCTTAAGACATTCAATGGTATTACCATCACCGAATCCCTCACTATCTTGGGGGCTACAATTGATGAGAAACTGAAATGGACTAGCCATAAATATACAGTGGCTGCAAAAGCAGGTCAGAGGCTAGGAATCCTGCAGTGAGTAACTCATCTCCTGACTCCCCAAAGTCTGTCCACCATCTCCAAGGCACAAGTCAGGAGTGTGCTGGAATACTCACCACTTGACTGGGAAAGTGCAGCCTTAATTAAGTAAAAACCTTGACCCCATCAAGGATGAAGCATCCCACTTGATTGGCACCACACCCACAAACACCCACTCCTTCCACCACCGATGCTCAGTAACAGCAGTGTGTACTATCTACAAGATGCACTGCAGAAATTCACTTGAGAATTCTCAGACAGCATCTTCCAAACCAACGACCACTTCCATCTAGAAGGACAAGGGCAGCAGATCAATGGGATCACTACCATCTGCAAGTTCCCCTCCAAGCCACTCACCATCCTGTTTTGGAAATATATTGCTTTTCCTTCACTGTCACTGGGTCAAAATCCTGAAACTCTCTTCCTAATGGATTGTGTACATGTCTACCTACACAGCACATGGACCACAACGGTTCAAGAAGGTAGTTCACGATGACCTTCACAAGGGTAACTAAATGGCCACTAAATGCTGACCCAGCCAGTGATATCCATATCCCATGTGCGAATAAAAATGTCTGGGATCAAAGACAAGCTGAGGAACTGAAAGTCACCTCAGAGATAATTGTGATTTCAGGTTCTCTAGTAATGACAGTTATTTTCCAAAAGAATTGTAGCCACATTAAGTAATAGAAAACAATATTATGAATACCAGGAAGAATAAGGTTCAGCAAACACAATCATTAGGTTAGTCTGTTGACAAATATCTTTTCATTTGCAAAACAAGCACTTATGACAGAGAGTCGAACAGAAACTAGTTTAATGGATGAATAGCGGGAAATCAGAAATAATTAACCTATAAGTCAGATGTATGCCCGTTGTTTCACCTCTCCTCAGCTCTTGGACCAATCCTACACTGTTGCAAGAATTAAAAAAGCTAGCTGAGCTGTACAACCATTCTCAATAACATTGCAGTGGGTTTTATTAATGACTTTCTTAAGCAGCACATACTGTTGCTACTGTAGATTCAGATGCTAATTTGCATCGTTAAAATTGCACAGAATATGGAAATCAATAACAAGTGTGGTGCTAAGTAATCGAAAATCCTGGAGGTCAAAACAAAAACTGCACCAAAGGCTAAAGTTTTTCCCAATGTACAAACCCCTCAGTAAGTTGGCAAATACAATTGTTACTTACTGTATATTGTTGGATAGAAATGTAAGGGTGGAATTTCTCCTGGTGTGGAGTTCCAGTGGTCAGCTACGTGATAGCCCCAGCAAAAGGCCAGTCCATCCTGCTGAGGGCAGGGAGAAAATGAACAAACGCTTCAGCACTCTGTTTGTCTGTGGCTTTTAACTCAGCCATGGTTTTTGTATCTGACTTCCAGTTTCCCAATAAAATTCAGAGTTTGTTTGCAGCATTTTCTGTGTTTGCCGCTGGTCAGGAAGGGAGTGGTTGAGGGGGAGGTGGGGGCAGTGGGCGAGAAGTTACTAAATGCATGAGGAGTCTTTGCCCACGGGGAACGAATTGAAACTGATAGTATTTGCTCACAAATCCCGGATAATTCTGTCAATTTCCGGGCAAGCAACAAGCACTGAGTTGAAATGTCAAGTTTTAGACCATGGGGGAATTGATAGTGCTGCGCTGTTTTAATTTAATTTGTGTCCATTTGCCCACGATTTATCCCTGTCTTTGTGGTCGGGAAACTTCACAGGGCTTTGAGCTTGCCGTGTTGGAGCCTAACTCTCTGGGAGGATCGGGCCTCAGCTGCTGACTCCGGGCAGCAAGCAGCTCACACGGAAACACGACCTTCACCGGTTTAATTCCCATCGATGGTTACTGATTGTCAGTCTGAGCTATCAAATATAGGTCAATAAACTTAAATCAGTCTTAAAGGCTGACTGTAGGTAGCAGTGAGCAGGGAGTTAGTACAAGGTTTGATCTTGTGGTGTGGGAAGTTCATTCCATTTTAAGTTCAGTCGGATTCATTTTTAGTGTTAGGTTGGTCCAGTCTTTGGACGTCAGAGGGAGGGGAACAGAAAAATCAAGAAGAATTATTTTTAAAAATGTGACAGATAAAGAAGCACGACAGTATCTTTTACTATCTCAGGACTAACCTGCATCAATTCCATTCACAGATCACTCCTGTGCTCATTGATTCACATTAGCTCCCAGTCAAGCAACAACTGCATTTCAAAATTCTCATGCAAGAAGCTATAAACTAGTCTTCTCATTTGAAAGCTGTTCAGCAAAATGCAATCGTTTGATGTTTTGAATTCATGGCAAGATAGTTTCCAAATACTTTATTTTGCCAACATTTTGCAAGGGCCAGTTGAGTGAGCAAAAAAAATGTACCCCTCTCATATGAAAAGGTTGGATTGCCCTGTACGACATCCTTGGATTTGTAAGTAAAGATATGAGGCTGAATTTTAACATACAGTGAATCGGGACACTGGATGCTTCAGCACTCTTGTTTGTCTGTGGCTTTTAACTCAGCCATGGTTTTTGTATCTGACTTTCAGGTTGCCAATCAATTTCAGCAGATAACCCTGGTAATGAACTGCTGATGTTTCTTCTAGCTGCACTACCTGAAAGGTTCCAGTGAGGAGTGAGGAGAAGACTGTAGCTAGCTGCTGCTGGAGGTATTGCTCAGGCTGCTCCTCAAAGATCTAAGGTGGATCTGTAAGTGACCATTATGCTGCTTGTGAAGGCTAAAAAGGCAGAAAAGCAGATTAAAGACAATAATGCAAATTATTGTCTCCCAAATTATTGAAAATCAGTTTCTAAGCAATGAAAGCACACAGTAAGAAATGTTATATGAACAAAAAGCCTTTTATTTAGGAAAGGAGCCATTCAAAGGCTTTCTTGCTTGTCAATTGCTGAGCCCCATCATTTCTGTTGTCCTCCTACGTTGTTTAACTTAGTGAATTCGAGGAAGCCAGAGAAACCCATGTACTCAGAGTTAATGAGAGAATCCAGGATTGATATTACAATTGATGAATATTTCATGGAAGAACTGTTTTGAAAAAGGGTTACTGGACCCCAACATTAATTCTGCTTCCTCTTAACAGATGCTGCTAGACCTGCTGAGTTTTTCCAGCAATTTTTGTATTTCTTTATCACTAATAACTGGTTAGGCCTCAGCCAACCTTGCATCCTATTCTAGACATAAGCTCATTTGAAAGAACATCTTGAGGGTAATATAGAAGGGAATTTACCAGAATTACATTGTGAATGAGAGACTTCAGTTTTGGGAGAAGACTAGAGAAGATGGGATTGTTCTCCTTAGAGCATGTAGCAATAAGAGGAGATTTAGTAAATACAGTAATATTATCAGGGGACCTGATAGAGCAAATAAGGAGAAATTATTTTCAAGTAGTAGATTTTCCAATAAATATAGGGCACAGTAAAATAATTCACAAAAAGATTTTTTTTCATGGTGAGTTATGATGATGTGGAAAGGGAGGAGGAAGCAAATTCAGTAATAATTCTCACAAGAGAAATGTATAATTGATTGAATAGGAAACATTTACAGGACAATAAGGAAACAGTAGGGGAATATTACTAATTTAATCACTCTTTCCACCATGACGGGGTTAGGATTTAATGATGCTCAACTTCCTAGGTAAAAATGACAATTTTTTGAGAAAATATTCAAATATAGAGCTAGAACAATAGGGCCAAACACTATCTCTAACCATTCCACCATACCCCCACCGTTTGTCATCTGAGAAAAGAACAACTGGCAAAGAAAAATTGGGGACTTTCAAAACTCCTCCAAGGCTCATCTGATTCAATTTCAGGCAGACCTTTAATCTTTTTTGAATATACGTAGCTCTTCAATTTAGCGTATCAACTCAAGAACTTCCTTTATCAAGGAGGACTGTGATAGAAAACAAGAAGCGTCATTGGAGACTTATTAAAATTAAACTAAAATGTTGTTTTGGTGGCTGACAATCCAATCCAGCCCTAGCAGTTCCCACTGATATGTGGGAATAGCCTCAAGTGTCTGACAGACACCACATCCCCATCCAGGTGTGGAGATAACATTGAAAGTGGGACAGGCCTCCTCAACCTGTCACAATCTGTACCTTGTGATGGTCTCTTTAGCCAGGCCCAGAAGCAGACTGACAAGGAGGTCCTCTCATCTTCTCCCCTGGCACCTGTTTAAATACGCAAGTTAGTGTTCTACTCAAGTTGTGGATCCCTGATTTTGATTTTACTGTATAAATAGGAGGAGCCTCCTTGTGTAAAGTAGATCCAGTTGTCCTAAGCACTTCGGCTAACCTGTTCAGTTTAAATAAGGCCAAAATTTTAAAGGCTTGGGCATCCAGAAGATTGACTTTGGGCAAGTCCCCAGAAGTTTTGTGTTTTTAAAAATAAGTCCCTTTCATATTCTTGCTAGGGCCATTAAAATGCCACTTGTGTTTTTAAAAATACTTCAATTGGATTGTTGCCTTGACTTGGATCATGTTCATTTTGACACTCACATATCTCACCAACATAATGCTCAAATCTAGACAGTTGCAGCTGCTCATTTATTTACTATTGAACAATAATCTCACTGGTTTCATATAATTCATATTGTTTGAAATTTGCATAATGCAAATTTATAAAAGAGGGTTTAATGCTGAAGTTGGAATCGTATGTCATAAAATCATCAGCTTAATTTAACAGGAACTTTTTTCAAAGGTAGTAAATTACCTGTGTGATGTTTTTCAATCTAATTTAAAATAGTTTTGTCTTTGGTTTCATTCCTGACTATTGCAGATAGGAATTGTGCATTGAAAGGCTAGCAGGGTTGTGGTAGTAGTTGGACTTAATTACATTTTGATGAAAGTCAATTAAACTAGGTTCAGTGCTTGGGGCAGTTGAAAGGTGTGACTGATGCACGTTACATATAAAATGCGTAGAAACTGACTGATGTGATTCCTGTACATTCCACCACAATTTAAATGTTCTGTTTATTTCAGTATTTTTCCTATATTTTTCCCTGCCTTAACTCACATGAAAACGCATCAGAAAGCGAGGCACCGTGCCCCTTTATGTGGCTATCTTTCAGCAGAGCCTTTATGCACCTCCAGAATCCTCCTAAGCGATAATGTCATCACCTGCGTGTCAGGGAAATTTAATTATGTCATAGAAAACTTCCTTGATAGTCTAACTCTTAGCTCACATCACACTGTCAGCTAATGCAGCCTGTCAAAAAGGATTCCACCAGAAGTCCTGAAATAAAATGTAGTCAGAGGGTCAAAATGCACTTGTATTTCTTTTCATCAATAAATCTGTGGAATCCTTTGGAAAAGAAAACCAGCCGCCACACCACACACTTTCTATTTACCTCATGTTCTGCCCCATGAAAGAAAACGTTGTTATTGACTTAAAACTGCAGTTGATGAGGGTCAGCCTGAATATCATACTCACCCTGTGATTTCAAGATCCGATTGGACTATTCTATCTGTAACAATGCTGACAGGCAAAGGATCTACTACCTTAGCCTGCTCTGCCCCATTTCTGTGGCTGCACATTCAGATTTTCAAGTGCCTGATACTGGCAGCTCTTGGCTGCAGAGAACCTGTTCCAAGGTGACTGACAGAGAAGACTCAGATTTCTCAGGCTTCAGGGAAAAATACAAGAGTTTGAGGAGTTGAGGTCTGGAGCAGACTAGCTATGATCTTGTTGAATTACAAGGCAGGCTCAAAGGGCTGAATGACCTTCTCCTGTTCCTGTTTCAGATGTTTTTATCCCAGTCACTCACGAAGGGATAACTTCTAAGAGTAGAAGAATGGGAAACTTGAACAAATAATTTATTTTGCCCATTTAGAGACTTTGAGGACACAGTGTAGATTCAGTTAGGGTGAATGGATTATTTGGCTGCGTATTTGGTGGTATTTTGCAAAGTTGCTGTACAATGACCATATGGATTTCTCAATTTCTGTGTATGTATGATTTAAGAGTTAGGTGATTATAGAATAAGTGCAAATGAATGTACTTTTCATGCTTTGGAAGGGAATGGAGGAGTCATCCCAGTGAGGACAGTGAGGAGCTTTGGAAGGATGTGTGGAAGAACAATATAGTGACTTCATTTGATACATCAACCCTAATTCTTTATTAAAATAAAAGCAAAATACTGCGAATGCTGGAAATCTGAAATAAAACCAGAAAATGTGAGAGAAAATGCAGGTCTGGCAGCATCTCTGGAGAGAAAAACAGATTCTTCTTTGGTTTTGAAGAAGTCATATTGGGCTCGAAATGTTAAGTCTACTTATCTCTCCACAGACACTGCCAGACCTATAAAGCAATAAGAAATAGGAACAGGAGTGGGCCCTTCAACCTCTCGAGCCTACTCCAATATCCAATAGGATCATGAATGACCTGACATTCCTCATGTCCACTTTCTTGTCCCTTTCCCATAACCTTTGATTTCCTGACTAATCAAGAATCTCAGCTTTACATATTCTCAAGGACTCTGCCCCCACAACTCTTTGTGGCAAGGAGTCCCAAGCATTCACAATTCTCAGAGAAGAAATTCCTCCTCGTCTTAGTCTTAAATTGGTGCCCCTTTATTCTGAGGCTATATTCTCTGGTCCTGGACTCTCCCATAAGGGGATATATCCTCTCAGCATTTAGCCTGTCAAGCCCCTTAAAAATCCTATGCATTTCAATAAGATCACCTCTCATTCTTTTAAACTCTATTGAGTAGAGTCGCATCCTATTTAACCTTTGCTCATAATTCCTCCATACCAGGTATCATCCTAGTGAATCTTCCCTGAACTGCTTCCAATGAAATGATGTCTTTCCTTTGGTAAGGGAGCGAAAACTGCTCATATTGCTCCAGAATTGGTCTCACTAGAACCTTGTACAATAAGACTTCCCTATTTTTATACTCCAACCCACTTGAAATAAGGGTCAACATTGCTTTAGCCTTCCTGATTAACTGCTGCACCAGTGTGCTAGCTTTTTGTATTTTGTGCACAAGTCCCTTTGTGTTGTGTCCCTTTCTGCAGTTTCTCTCTATTTAAATAATACTGAGTTTTTGCAGCACTTTCTGTTCATTATTTCTTCTTGTTGAATTTGAGGTCATTTTCCTCTCCACACTCTTCTCCCTGCATCCTCCCTTTTCTCGACCAAATTCCCACACTAACAACCTCAGCTTCCAGAAGCAGCAAGCTTTCCCTGGCATATCCATATCAGTGGGCCAATCAGCACCAGCTTGTATCAGTGAGTGAAATTTGGAGCACTAGCGAGCTTGAATAGGAAACCTGTAGGTGACCACACACCTGGCTTCAACTACAGAGCTCTGACGCAAGTTCTGACAGGCAACAATATTATGCACAGTTGTTGGATAGGATACAAAGCACTGGCAAAACTCTAACTGCCAGTCAGGAGAAGCCTGATAACTGTACTTGGTAAATGCAACCACTTATCTGACCTGCAGTCCACAATGGGAGGCCATGGCAATTCCTGGGTTATCCTGCAGCAGACCTCAATGGTCAAGCCTCATCCATTATGATGAAATAATTGTTCATCTTTTTTTGCTTGTTATGAGTTTACATTCCAAATTGCAAAAATATTCCACCTCCGTTTTCAGCTGCCTAATGGACAGAGACTACACAACCATTGTTCCTTTGTTGCTGCTCAGATTTCAGACCCTATGCTAATTGGCTGAGGAATGTTCAGTTGCAAAGACATAACTAGAATACGCATGAATGATGTCTTGGCCTTAAAGTGCAACTTCCAATCACTGTTTTCAAATTAATATACAAGGACCAATCATTAGGGCCTTGGATACTTTGCAAGCAGTGGCAGCATCATTTCGTGATGGAGCACAAGCAGGCAATGGGCCACTGCAATTCTAAGACCCACAACTATCACAACATGCAGTTACCTCACTTACTCCTGCACTATGGGACACATTGAGAAACAGCACAAGATTAGACCGTGAAGTACACAAATCATAGATTGTCATAAAAGAGAACCAGCAGGTAAAGATATGCTAGCAGTACTCAATTTTAGGAAATTAAATTTATCTGCAATTTATTCCAACTGTGTTTCAAATCCACAAATTTGATAGTGGGATGGTGTAGCATGAAATTTTCACAGATAAAGGTATGAGATATTTGGAATTTGAGTTAGTGCAGATGACTATGTAAGGGAGGGTATTTTGGGGTACCATAGTGATTGTCTCAACAGTTTGTGCTTGGGTTTGGTTCCAATTGCCAGCAAAGGTATTTCTGCAGGAAAAAAAAAATTTCTTTAACTTCCCAGCTTCAATTTCCTCAGCTCTACATTATGAGTTGAGACCTGTTCTATTAGCTCCAAAGTCATGTCTGTTTGGATGTCAAAACATTACGGAACACACAGCAACAATATCAGATAATTAAGTACAGTAGTATTGTAAAATCATTCGGATTTTCCCGAACATCTAAGAAGTTTCCTACAATGCATTCATATATGATCCTTTCAGGTGGATGAATTTCAATTTATTTGTGTTTTTGGATGTTTTTGCAGATTCAGGTATGTTATGAGCCAAGCCTCCAGGAGTCAATCCCTGGGAGCTAATCATGCTCCTTTTTTGTGAAGTGAATAACCCTGACAACAATGGATTAAAACAGCCTTTCCCTTCCAGGACTCTCCTTTGACTATCACATGTGTATGAAATGGAAATTTTTGCGAGGAATTGAATGCAAGGTTTTTGGAAATACCGGCGGCATCAAAAGAGAAACACTTCTCATTCTGCTGCTTGTTGCTGAGGGAGAAAGTGCAGAACTTGGTTGCTTCGAGGCAGTCACCTGCTTGACGTGGCCATGAACTACAGGCTGGCTGATGTTGCTAATGGCCCCGTGGCAGCACAATACAAGCCAGAGGCGCAGAGTTTTAAAGCAGTAGTGACCTTGACAGCTTTAGTGTTGTCTTTATGATGTAGATTGGCTGGAAATCAGTTTACAGGTGACATCACAATCCTGTCACTATCTGTCCAGTGAAATGCTGCCTAGGAAGTCAATGTTCTTTAATTATGGCAATTTTGGTGACCCTTTGCCTGTTGCTGCAAACCCATAATGGTGGATGCAGGCTGCCCATGTTAGGTGCAATTTCACTGGCTGACATTAATCCTTTCCCTTTCTATCTAAAAGACAGAAAAATACTCTCTAATATACAAGTACAATAATTGGAAATATTTAAACAAACTCTTAACTTGACAAAAAAATGCATAAATAACCTCTACCATAAATGGACACCATAAATTCAGTTTCAGTTTTGGTATACTGCTCTGAAAATTACTGGTTTCTAAATCCACTTAATATTGTTAAAAATAACACACATAATTTGCACAGCCAGAATAAGGAAAACAGTGTGAGTTCTGATCGTGTTTCAATGTATTGTCTAAAATGAATGAAACACATGCCTGTTTTCAGAGAATTTCTTTCAGCCACCTAACACAGTCCTTTATAGAGGTGTACAGTAGATGGTCAGATATCAGGACACTATTTCCCTCACATGTTCCTTAGCCCCAGCTGCTTACTTCACACCACCATTAGTAGCAGTAATGGTCAGAAACTACAATCTTAGTTCAGTCATCTACTCATTGCTTCAGTGGTGTGATTGGGACAACTGTCAATTGAAAGTTCATTCTTAATAGTCACGATGTTGTGTAGAATACTCATGAATTGGAAGGCAGGAAGCTAGAATGTGTGTGTAAAAATAATAAGGGAGAAAAATGTGTGGTCCCTTTAAGAGATAGAGTGCTTTTCTAAGCTTGGAGCTTAGAAAACATGAACTGAAACATGTGTATTGAAGGGTTTTACTGTTAGTAGGTAAAGCAGCATTTACCCTGGACGGGGTATTGAGTACAAGAGTTGGCAGGTCATGTTAGTTGTATAGGACTTTGGTTTGACCACATTTGGAATACTGCATACAGTTCTGGTCGCCACATTATCAAAAGGATGTGGATGCTTTGGAGAGGGTGCAGAGGAGGATATTGCCTCGTATGGAGGGCACTAGCTATGAAGAGAAGTTGAGTAGATTAGGATTATTTATATTAGAAAGACGGAGGTTGAGGGGGACATGATTGAGGTCTACAAAATCATGAGAGGTATAGACAGGGTGGATAGCAAGAAGCTTTTTCCCAGAGTGGGGGACTCAATTACTAGGGGTCACGATTTCAAGGTGAGAGGGGAAAAGTTTAAGGGAGATATGCATGGAAAGTTCTTTATGCAGAGGGTGGTGGGTGCCTGGAATGCATTGCCAGCGGAGGTGGTAGAGGCGGGCATGATAGTGTCATTTAAGATGTATCTAGACAGATACATGAATGGGCAGGGAGCAGAGGGATACAGATCCTTGGAAAGTAGGCGACAGGTTTAGATAGAGGAATCTGGATCAGCGCAGGCTTGGAGGGCCGAAAGGCCTGTTCCTGTGCTGTAATTTTCTTTGTTCTTTGTTCTTTTACCAAGACAACAGGTTTTTGAATTTAGCCAGTTAATTTAAACCAGGCCCTGAAAGCCAATTGAATTTAAATCTGATGGTGTTGACAACCTGGGACTGATCCTAATGGAAGAAATGGACAGGTCATTAAGGATATATAAAAGAGGGCATTTGGAAAATCAGCAGAGTCAACTGCCATCTGAAGCAAAAGCAAATCCGCCATCTGAGACATAAATGTGGCTTTCACACAAAATCATTAAGCTCTCTAAAAATCCCCATCAAAGATACCATGGCATTTCTAGTTCAAAGTCCTCACAGAAGAAAGTACAGAGAGAACAGCAGAAAGATAAAAGTTCCTGACAGATGATAAACAGAGAAGATGGAACTTTCCGGAAGACACATTCTGTGTGAACATGGAAAGATTAAGTTTTAATTTATTGTTGTCTTATTCAATGGGTTTATATAGGTGGGACTTGTGTTTATTTAAACAGCATTCCAATAGAATTTAGTTCAGTTAGGGAATAGTTAGTACTTAGCGGGAATTGTTGGGTTTGTTAGTAATTCTGTTAATTTGTTCATTGTAAAGGTAAATAAATAAATTGTTACTTGTTATTTATAGAGTGGATCAGGGATTTTCTTTCTTTTAACCACTCTTTTAACAGATTACAAAGGGAAAGGTGAGCTTCTCTGGATGTTTCAGGGTAATGATTAGAAACGAACTTTTACTCCCGTCATAACAGATTGGGGCTTGTGTTTCAGTTTAATTATCAGAGAGGTTTGAATTCCCCTTTATAACATAATTAAAGGGATCTGACGGCGCTGAGGTACTTCCTTTAAATTGCCAATGCAATTATGATAGCAAGTAAGAGGATGAAAGACTTTAGGATTTACAACCAAATAAAGACATAATGTGTTACCAAAAGGTAATAGCAAACAGTTAAATACTGTAAGCTATTAGTTGTTTATCTGGAAAATATCCGAAAGGCAAAAGAAGAAACAGGAACAGGTCTGTCTTCTACTTGTGTTATAAGACCATAAGATAAAAGGAGAAGAATGAGGCCTTCAGCTCATCGAGTCTGCTCCATCGTTCGATCAAGGTTGATAGATTTCTCAACTCAGTTCTTCTGCCTTCTCCTTGTCACCTCTGATCCCCTTACTTATCAGAAACCTATCTATTTCTGTCGTAAATACATTCAATGCCTTGGCCTTCACAGCCTTCTACAGCAGTGAGATACATAGATTCACCACCCTTTGAATGTAGAGACTCCTCCTCATCTCAGTTCTAAAGGTTTGTCCCTTCACTCTGAGTCTGTGCCCTTGGGTCTTAGTATCTCCTACTAGTAGAAACATCTCCATGTTCGCTCTATCCAGGCCTAGCAGTATTCTGTAAGTTTCAATGAGATCCCTCCTCATCCCTGTAAACTCCATTGAATACAGACCCAGAGTCCTCACCTCCTTCTCATAGGTCAAGCTCTTCATCCCCAAGAACATTCTTTATGAACCTTCCTCTGGATCTCTTCAAGGCCAAGGAAAATTTTCCTAGGTACGGGGTCCAAAACTGCTTACAATATTTAAAATGTGATTGACCAGAGCCTTATATAGTCTCAACTGAACATCCCTCTCTTGTACTCTAGCTGTCTCAAAATGAATGCTAACATTGCATTTGCCTTCCCAACTACCAACTAAACCTACACATTATCCTGAAGAAAATCTGAACTAGGACTCCCAAGCTCCTTTGTGCTTCATATTTCTGAAGTCTTTCCCCATTTGAAAAATAGTCTAAACTTCTATTCTTCCTTCCAAAGTGCATAACCTCACAATTTCCCACCTTGTATTCCATCTGCCGCTTCTTTGCCCACTCTCCTAGACTGTCTAAGTTCTTCTGCAGCCACCCTGCTTCCTCAACACTACCTTTCTCCACCTTTCTTTGTGTCATCTGCAAACATAGCAACACTGTGCTCAGTTCCTTCATCCAGATCGTTAATGTATAACATGAACAGTTGAGGTCCAAACACGAACTCCTACAAAACTCCACTAGTCACCGTCTGCCTCCCTGAAAAAGACCCCTTTATCCTACTCACTGCCTTCTGTCAGTCAGCCAATCCTCTATCCATGCCAGTATGTTGTCCCTAATACCATAGGCTCTTCTCATATTTAGCAGCCTCCTGTGTAGCACCTTGTCAAAGGCCTTTGGGAAATTCAAATAGATCACATCCACTGGCTCTGCTTTGTCTAATTTGCTCATTCCCGTCTCAAAGAATTCTAGCAGATTTGTCAGGCATGATTTCCCCATGATGATGCCATGCTGACTCAGCCCTACTTTACCATGCATTTCCAAGCACTCTGAAATCTCATCCTTAATTATGGCCACTAAAATCTTACCAACGACCGAGATCAGGCTAACCGGCCTTTAATTTCCTGTCTTCTGCATCACTCCCTTCATGAAAAGGGTGTTATATGAACTATTTTCTAGCCCACTGGCACCCTCCCTGACACCAGTGATTCCTGAAATATCACACCAATGCCTCCACAATCCCTTCAGCCAACTTCTTCAAAACCTCGAATGTAGTGCATCCAGTCTCGGCGATTTATCCAGTTTCAGGCCTTTCAACTTCCCCAGCATCTTCCCTAGTGATGGCCACTCCACTCACCTCTGCCCCCTGACTCTCTTGAAGTTCTGATAGGTTGCAGGTATCTTCTGCCATGAAAACTGATGCAAAGTGTCTCTTGAGTTCCTCTGCCATTTCTCTGTTTCCCATCACTACTTCTCCAGCCTCATTTTCCAGCAGTCCAATGCCCCTTCTTGTCTCTCTCTTACCTTTTAGCCAAAAACTCTTGCAGTCGTCTTTTATATTACTAGGTAGCTTACAGTCATGTTTCATCTCCTTGCCCCTTATTGTTTTTTTTAGTTCATCTCTGCTGATTTTTATAGGTTTTCCAATCCTCTGGCTTCCCACTAATCATGTCTAATATTCACAATACCTCATACAGAATCCGTGTAGGCTACTTTTCCTTCTTCCCAGGTGGACCCTGTTCTTTTGTTGATGTGCCCTAATCTTTCTCCAGTTAGTATCTGTTGATCTTAATCACAGTGAGAACATACACAGATACATTACCATCTGTACTATACCATGGACTATCTATATGCCAACATGGAAACATCAAAGAAGGGAGCAGTAGTAAGCCATTTAGCCATTAAGTGTGTTCCAGTATTCAATAAAATTATGGCTGACCTTCTACCTCAGCACACTTTCCTAAACTATTCACATATCATTTAATTCATGTAGTGCCTGAACATTTAATTCTCTCTGTCTTAAATACTCTTAAGAATGGAATATTCACAGCCTGCTCGAGTGGAGAATTTGAGACTCTCTAACTGAAGAGATTTTTCCTCATTTCATACCTAATTGTCCATCCTGTTCCCTGGATCTTGAGGCTACATTTTCATTCTTACTCAAGAAAATTCCTGGCTCCACAAACACAACATGGGAAAAAGTGCCCTGGACAATCAGATTTTTATTCCAGGAGAGGCTGGTGATAACTGACGTTGGATCCACTGTTCATGGTAAAAGTTTAGAGACACCTTCAGGGACTGCTGTGTGTGGAGGTGGATTCTGTAAAGAATCTTCCTCATTGCCATGGAATGTAATTACAACTGTTCAATTAACAAAACCAAAAAAAAACCTCCATCCTTCACCCCAACACATACTCCAAATCCTCCATCCTTATAACCTATGCTAACTCAATCTCCCACTCACCCCCATGACTCCTTATTATGTCCATGCCAACTTACGCCACCCCGTATGTAATAACTGCACAGAGACCAGTATCCCATTATCAAGTCACCTTTTATTTTCATGTGCACCTGTACATGGGCTGTGACCAGCCAGCTCAAAGCATGTCCATAGAATGAGGAAACTCTCTGACACTCCTGTTTATATCTGTCAGCCAGGGCTCCCTGACTGGTCCAGGTTAACAGCCCCAGTGAAAGAAAGGTTTAACAGAGATGTGAGGAAATTACTCACCCAGAGGGTGGGAGTTTAGAACTTACTGCGTGAAGAGGTGGTAAAGAGAGAAATGGTCATAGAATTGAAGAAATATTTAGATGTTCACTTGTGATTCTAAGGTAACAAATGCTGGAAAATGGGATTAGAATAGTTAGGTTATTGTCTTTGACCGGTGTGGACACAATGGATTGAAGGGCCTTTTTGTGTTTTGTAGACCTCTATTACTTTTACTCATTTCATTGAGTCCTCTCTATTCTTCTAAATTTTCTTAAAAATTGGTCCCTTCCACAAAGTTTTGCCTCCTAGGATAATACCTACTACTGAGAAATCAATCAAGTACGCCTTCCTTGTAAACCCTTAAAATGACTTTTATTTCCTTAGGTAGGGAGACCAAAAATGTACACTCTCAGCTGCCTAGTTTGAGACTCCAATGGAGAAAAAGATAGTTCAGGAGAGACCACCACCTTCAAGTTTCCCTCCAAGTCACTCACCATCCTGACTTACAGTCACAGAGTCGTAGAGATATTCAGCACAGAAACAGACCCTACGGTCCAACTCATTCATGCTGACCAGATATCCTATATAAATTTAATCCCACTTGCCAGCATTTGGCCCATGTCCTTCTAAACCCTTCCTATTCATATACCCATCCAGATGCCTGTTAAATGTTGTAATTGTACCAGCCTCCACCACTTCCTCTGGCAGCTCATTCCATACACACACCACCCTCTGCATAAAAAAGTTGCCCCTTAGGTCTGTTTTATATCTTTTCCCTCTCACCATAAACCTATGCCCTCTAGTTTTGGACTTCGCCAACCCTGGGAAAAAGACCTTGCCTATCCACCCTATCTATGTCCCTCATGATTTTATAAACTTCCATAGTCACCCCTCATCCTCTGACGCTCCGGGAAAATAGCTCCAGCCTATTCAGCCTCTCCTTGTAGCTCAAACTCTCCAACTCTGGCAACATCTTTTTCTGATCCCTTTCAATATTCACAACTTCTTTCCGATAGAAGGGAGACTAGAATTGCATGCTATACTCCTAAAGTGGCCTAACCACTGTTCTGTATAGCCACTACATGACCTCCCAACTCCTACACTCAATGCACTGGCCAATAAAGGCAAGCATACCAAACACTGCCTTCACTATCCTATCTACCTGCGACCTCACTTTCAAGGAACTATGAACCTGCACTCCAACGTCTCTTTGTTCATCAACACTCCCCAGGACCTTACCATTAATTGTTTAAGTCCTGCCCTGATTTGCCTTTTCAGCATCTCACGTTTATCTAAATCAAACTCCACCTGCCACTCCTCGGCCCATTGGCCCTTGTAATCAAGATCCCATTATACTCTGAGGTAACCTTCTTCGCTGTCCACTACACCTCCAATTTTAGAGCCATCTGCAAACTTACTGACCATACCTCCTATGTTCACGTCCAAATCATTTATATAAATGACAAAAAGCAGTGAGTTTTCTGAGGAAAGGTCACTGGACCTGAAACGTTAACTCTGTTATTTCCTTCATAGATGCTACCAGACCTGCTTAGCTTTTCCAGCGACTTTGTTTTTGTTCGTGCAAAATACTCGTTTAGTATCTCCCCCAACTACTGTGGTTTGACACATAGGTGGCCTTGCTGATCTTTAAGGGGCCCTATTCTCTCCCTAGTTACGCTTTTGTCCTTAATGTATTTGTAGAATCCCTTTGGATTCTCCTTAACCCTATTTGCCAAAATTATTTCATGTTCCCTTTTTGCCCTCCTGATTTTTCTCTTAGGTATACTCCTACTGCCTTTATACTCTTCTTGGGATTAACTCAATCTCTGCTGTCCATGTCTAACATGTGCCTCCTTCTGTTTCTTGACCAAAACCTCAATTTCTCTCGTCATCCAGCATTCCCTACACCTCCCACCTTTGCCCTTCACCCTAACAGGAACATACTGTCTCTGGACTCTCGTTATCTCACTTTTGAAGGCTTCCCATTTTCCAGCCATGTCTTTAACGGTGGACATCTACCCTCAATCAACTTTTGAAAGTTCTTGCATAATACCGTCAAAATTGCCTTCTTCCAATTTAGAACTTTAATTTTTAAATCCAGTCTATCCTTTTCCGTCATTATTTTAAACCTAATAGAATTATGGTCACTGGCCCCAAAATGCTCCCTCAGTCACCTGCCCTGCCTTATTTCCCAAGGCTAGGTCAAATTTTGCACCTTCTCTAATAGAACATCCACATACTGAATCAGAAAATTTTCTTGTACACACATAACAAATTCCTCTCCATCCAAGTCCTTAACACTCTGGCAGTCCCAGTTTGTGTTTTGAAAATTAGAATCCCCTACCATAACCACTGTATTATTCTCACAGATAACTGAGACCTCCTTACAAATTTGTTTCAAATTTCCCACTGACTGTTAGGGGATCTATAGTAAAATCTCAATAAGGTGACCATTCCTTTCTTATTTCTCAGTTCCATCCAAATAACTTCCCTGGATGTATTCCCAGGAATATCCTCCCTAAGTACAGCCATAATGTTATCCTTAATCAAAAATGCCACTTTCCCTTCTCTCTTGCTCCCCTTTCTATCCTTCCTATTGCATCTATACCCTGGAACATTAAGCTGCCAGTCCTGTTCATCCTTGAGCCACATCTCTGTAATTGCTATGATATCCCAGTCCCATGTTTCCAACCATGCCCTGACTTCATCACCTTCTTGCATTGAAATAAATGCAGTTTAATTTATCAGTCCTACCTTGTTCTCTGTTGCGTCCCTGGCTGTCCTGACTGTTTGACTTACTCCTTTTCCCAAGTGTATCCGTCTCAGACCGTTCCCTTTCCTCACTATCTCCCTGGGTCCCACCAACCCCCACCCCCTTTACCAGTTTAAATCCTCCTGAGCCGCACTAGCCAATCTCCCCGCCTGTATATTAGTTCCCTTCCAATTCAGGTGCAATCCGTCCTTGTTGCACAGGTCACTTCTACCCCAGAGGAGATTCCAATGATCCAAAAATGTGAATCTTTCTCCCCTGCACCAGCTCCTCAGCCACGCGTTCATCGGCCCTATCCTCCTATTTCTACCCTCACTAACTTGTGGCACTGGGTGTAATCCAGATATTCCTACCTTCGAGGGCCTCCTTTTTAAATTCCTGCCTAACTTGCTATATTCTCTCCACAGAATCTTGGCCTTATCTGTTCCTATGCCGTTAGTTCCAACGTGCACAACAACCTCCAGCTGGCCCCTCTCCCCTTTGAGAATATTCTACACCCTCTCTGAGATATCCTTAATCCTGGCTCCAGGGAGGCAACACACCATTCTGGTGTCTTGCTGCCGGCCACAAAAACATCTGTCTATGCCTCTGAGAGTCCCCTATCATGGTCGACTACTTGGAGCCTTGTGTACCCCTCATTACATTAGAGCCAGTCTCTGAACCAGAAACCTGGCTGTCAGTGCTACATTCCCCTGAGAGTCCACCACCCCCTACATTTTCTAAAACAGTTTATCTGTTTGAGATGGGGATAGCCACAGGAGACTCCTGCACTACCTGGCCCCCTTTCCTATCTACCCATCTATCTGACTGGATCTTCAGTTTATCTCCCTTCCTGCAACTGCCATCCATCACACTCCCTAGCTCCTGTAAATTCCTCATTCCCTCTAACTAATGCTCCAACCGATCCATGCGATCCGATACATTTCACAAGCAAACACACTTCATGCAGACATAATCATCAGTAACATGGAAACTCTCCTTAATCTCCCACATCCCACAGGAAGAGCACATCGCTCTACTAAAGACCATCTTTGTACCTTAACAATCTACAGACCTAGAAAATGGCACAGTCTTACTGCTCTAAACACATTGCTCCAGGCTAAGGTAGCATCTATGTTTTCTATTTTTAAAGTTTAATCAAGAGACAGATCTCAATTTAAAAAACATATAATCAAAAGGAACCCACTCTACTCACAATTGTAGGTTTACAAATAAAACCTAGCCACTTAGCTGCTCCCCTGCTGTGATCTCTCCACGCAGGTTTCTCAAAGATCAGCTGTGAATTTCACTGTTTGTTTATTTTTCTTAGTCAAACTCCAATGTTCAGAGGTACTTAAAATCAAATAGCAGAGACAGTAGCTGTGAAGGTTCACTGCTGGGTCAGACAGCAGTGTAGGTTTCTTTCTCTGTTGATTCACTTCCTACCTTGTGGTCACTGTTTTTTTCTCTCTTCTTCCTTTTTTAAAGTGCTGTTGTTTTGATCTGTAAAGTTCCAAAGCAATGTATCAGCTTATGAAACAGTAATGACTGTTCCTAGAATTCACAAAAATCTGTTCCAACACTGAAAATACCTCAAAAAAAGGAGCAGCTCTTACAGTCACAAATTTTTCCCATCCTCCATCTTGGATTACCCAGAATCCTTTGAAATATATTGTCATTCCTTCACTTTCGCTGAGTCAAAATCCTGGAATTCCCTCGCAAAAGACATTGTGGGTCAACCCATAGCAGGTAGACTGCAGTGGTTCAAGAAGGCAGCTCATCACCACCTTCTCAAAGGCAACTAGGGATGGGCAATAAATGCAGACCACCCAGCAATGCCCACATCCCACAAATGAATAAAAAATAAACTAAAGATTTAAAGTTCCTGAGTGGTTATGGAAAATTCAAACTGCAGTTTTTTTTGGCATACTTACAAACTGTAATCATAAACCAGACATTAATCTTAAGAGATGAAATGTGAACACTTCACATTAATCTATTTGGTGCATATAGGAAGAATACGGTGGTTAGTATGAGGATATTTAAATAGAAACTCAATAATGTTTGTTGAAATAAATGATACAGGTCATAATTGTATTCGAGTACTGTAAATCTGCTTTGATACTTAGATTTACTAGTAATTATATAAAACCAGAAATTCTAAAAACGTTCAGAAGTTCTGGCAGCATCTGTGGAAAAAGAAATGAAGTGCGATCTTATGAAGCAGTAGTTATATTCCGAGACCAGTAATCCAGAAACCTAGACCAATATTCCAATTTCAAATCTTCCAAAGCAGTGTGCGAATTTGAATTCTGTTCATTAAACAAAATCTTGAAACTAAGGTGGCCATAAAGCTTTTCAGGTTACTGTAAACACCAATTGCCCTTCAGGTAACAAAATTTAGTCATTACCTAATCTGACCCATTGTCGCTCTAGTCCGACAATGATTCCGTTCATTATTAACTGCCCTCTGAAGCAGCCTGGCGAGTCATTCAGTTGTATCAGACATATTCTCAGAGCAGCTAGGAGTGAGTAATCAATTCTGGCCTTGTTAGCAATGCCCATATCCTAAGAATGAGTAAAAAGAAATCCTTGTGTGTTGTTAGGAGGAGGATTACATTCCTCTGAAAGAGCTGCTTCTCATTCTGCACAGGGGATAGTTGCCCTTCCTCAGTCAAAAGCATCGAAATATCAGCTGAAAGCATTCTACAATCCTTCTTGAGATTGTGAGAATCTTTCTGAATATTGACTTTAGAAACTTATTATGAAACACATTGTGAAATCTTTGTACTTTAAAAAAAATAAATTTCTCAGCGATGAAGATAAGTTGAAAATGGAACGGAAGCATGAAAAATTTGTTTGTGCATTAATAATGAATGCAGCTCACCATCATAAGCTAACATTTGAAACGATTACAATTACTGCACATTGAGAGAATTCATGAGCTTGCATAGTGATGAAGAATGTCGAATCTACTTTGATTTTGTGAGAAAAAGTCCTCAGTAAATTTCTCACAAACATACATAGCGCCAGCCAGAAGGCTGACAACATATTTATTGCACTGTTTGGAAAAAGTTAAAATTTGAATTGAAGTGAGAGGCGTTCTGAATAAACACCATTCATTGTCGTGATAAACCAATTGCTATTCCAGCATATGAATGATTTATATGACTTGATTTTCATCTGCATCTCAAACTGTTTTTTGGCTACAATACCATTTGATCTCCAAATCATCTATCCCACTTTACCGAAAAGCTTTTCTTAGATGCAAAACAATGCACTGCATTTACTGCAGCTATTAACTGGGGTTTGAACCGTCATGCTTCTCCCCAGAAAATGAGGATAAGGTCAATCTTTTTTATTGCAAATCCAGCAAAACTACCCTGAATTTTCAAAATTGATAGTTTATATGGGAATAACTTATCTTGCTTTGAGTATAACAGTCAGTTGAACAACTTTTATTGTTATGCTAAGCATTTGATTGGATAAGTTAGATTCATTTGATTGGATAAGTTAGGTTTCAAAATCTAATCAAATCCTCAAATGTTTACTAGTCTACTGCTGTCTTAAATAATTCCTCAAATAGTAAAATAATTTGAAAGCTTACTCCTGTAGTATGTAGACGATCAAGAGGACAAGAACTTGTTCACGTGTGAAACTGATTGGTTCTTAGCTAACTGTTTATGAGCAGGGATTTGGGAATCGAAGCACATTTCTGGCAAGTACAAAAATCAAAAGGTTGATGGATTGATTAAAAATAGTCAAAAGAAACGCGGATTCCGGAAATCAGAAACAAAAACAGAAATTGCTGGAAAAACTCAGCAGGCCTGGCAGTATCCAGCATGCCCGACCTTGCTCATCAATCTTGCCCCTGCTGTGTAGCCTTGCATCCCATTTCCATTTTCACTTCCGGTGGCCATAATGGCCATTGCCTCTCACCATTTCCTTCCATTCTATTTAAGGGGTTGGCGTTTCTCTGATTTCCTGTCACTGTGAGTGAATTTTTCTGGGTGATTTGGGGATTTTAGGAGTGAATGCAGTCACTGGCCTCATGTATTTTGAGCCTTGTTGTCCTATTGGCTCCCTCACAGTGCACCCCAATGACTAAGGCACAACTACTGGATTGCTGTGAACTTTCATGGAAAATGCTTGTGGCTTAGTGGATAATCTTGTGTAACTTTGGGCCTACAAGACAGAGTGCACTGTCTCACCATGGGTAGAAGCATTCAGAACTGGCTGGCTGACAGGCAACAACAAAGTTACTGGTGGAGTGGCAGGACTGGGAGAACAAACGCTACCGTCCCAAAGGAGGAGAGCAGATTTTAACTTTAAGGAGCCACTGCCTAAGAATCTGTAGGAAGACAATTTCTGGACTGATGAGTGGCACCCTGCATAACCCTTTGCACACTGTAATTTGTAGTCATCATGACAGCAGTGTGAACTTACACTGCAGTGCTCTGATATTGGGTGCCTGGTGCTTGTGTTGCAATAGAAATTACAACATCAATCATCAGATGTTGTATCCTGGTTAAGTTGGAGTTGGCTTCACTTCCATTATGAAAGGAATGGACCCCAGGATCAGTCCAAAGCACTGCCCCAAATTGGACCCATCCTTGTTTCTTGGTATTGACATCACGGATTCTGGCTAACTTCTCAAAGTAGCAAGCATCTTGCTGTGCCAACTCCATTAGAATTCTCCCATAAGCTGCAACATCAAAGTCAGCTCTGTTGACTGGATGGCTGGTTTGTGATGTAGAGTGATGCCAACAGTGTGGGTTCAATTTCTACACTGGCTGAGGTGACCGTGAAATACTCACCTTTTCACTCTGTCCCCTTTCCCTGAAGTGTGTTGACTCTCAGGTTAAACCACCATTAGTTGCCATTATCTTTCATGGGAGAGCAGTCCTGTGGTTTAGTAAGACTATGCTGACTTTACCTTTACCTTCAGTAGTGCTGCTGGAATGTTATCAGGCCCCCACAGCCTTTGCAGTCTCCAGTGGCTACACCCATTTCTTGATATCACATGGAATGAATCGAATGATGCTGGGGACTTCTGGAGGCCTGGATGGATCATCCACACAGCATTTCCTGCTAGAGTGTTATGAATGCTTCAGTCTTTTGGACTGATGTTTTGGGTTTGCCTATTACTGTGGATGGAAATATATTTGGAGCCTCCTCCTCCAATGGATGGTTCAATTGTCGCCATTTGTTCCTGGGATGTAGCAGGACTGCACAGCTTAGATCTGATGTGTTGGTTATAGAAGGACATAGTTCTGCAATCACTTGCTGCTTATGCTGTTTGGCATACAAGTGATCCCGTTTTGTAACTTCACCGGTTGGAACCTCATTTGTAGATATGCCTGGTGCTGTTCCTGTCATTTCTTTCTGCAGTTTTCATTGAATCGGGATTGATCTCCTGGCTTGATGGTAATGGTAGAATAACGGATATGCCAGGCAATGAGATTGCTGATTGTGTTGGAGTACGATTACGATGTTGCTGATTGCCCACAGTGTGTCATGGACACACAGTCTTGAGTTGTTATGTTGCCTGTGAAATATTCTATCCAAACCAGTTTATTACTCATAAAACTCATTTGCCTGGTGTTCTTACTGTATGAGACAATAAAAGGACTGTAGTTCAAGTTTAGTTTTATTATAACACTCAGAAGTTAGAGAAACAACTCTTACACAAATTAAGTTACCTTTTTTCCAAACTAGGCTGACTGCCTGAAAAACACACACAACCCACTCTGGTGAACTTGATTGGGCTGCTAAATCCAATTCACTGAGCTCCATTGACAGGGAACTCAGGGTCTTCTTGGCATGAAGGTGGGTCTTGTAAGGAGTCTTCACCAGCCAAATTTTCACTTCGGAATGGCCGACAGGTGTCCCTTTTTATCTGCCCTTTCTGAGCCTTCTGGAATGTTCCCTGACTTCGGCTAATGGAGTCACAGGGCAGGTTAGGCCAGGTCTTCCTAGGTGTACCCATCCCTTTTTTACTCCATGGTCTGACTGAAACTGGGGAATACACAGACATCTACCCATTGTTCTGCCTGGGTACCTTTTAATGAGTTTTGGGTCATAACAACTCTCCCATTGTTCAATACTCAATACAGGTCTGGGCTGAATATATTTGCTTTGACCTGTGGTAATTTGAGCCACTCTGCATTCCATCCGGCCTTGCTTGCAGAAACTGTTTAGCCAATTTTACATTGGGCCTAGTTGCTGAGGCTGTCAGCCTCTTGGCTAGAGGGTCTTTTCTGAAGAAGGGTCCTGACCCGAAACATCAACTTTCCTGCTCCTCTGATGCTGCCTGGTCTGCTGTGTTCCTCCAGCTCCACGCTGTGTTATCTCTTATTTAAAAGTTTAACCTTTTCTGAATAACTGTTTTACTTAATATCATCGGAACCATCCAAAATCTCCGCTTTTATGGAGATTTTGTTGGGTTACAGGCCTAGAGGAATTGCCCAGCAGAAAATTCAATTTTACAGGTAATTCCTTCAGAATCTGCTACGCTGGAAATGCTACGCAGGGTCCTCATGTGCAACTCCTACTCACGCCATTGTAAAATCTGCGCCCTATTTCTGTCCCTTTCTTCCTGATTCTCTCAGCTCCTGTGGCCTGGCAGGGCCGCTTGCCATCTGAAAAAGCATTATGTAATCAATTTTGTTGTCAATTAATGATTGAGTTGTAGAGAAGTTGCATTTGCTCCCAAAAAGTACAATACGTAAAAATAGTCACAATGGCTTCTGTTCCCAGTGCTTTTTGGAGATGCCTTTTCTGAATTTTCTGCAGTTGAAAAGTTAAATTACAGATGGATATCAACAAATTGGGAGAATAAGCCAGGATCTGGCAGACGGAGTTTAATTTGGTTAGTGCAAGTTTGTCCGTTTTGGCCAGAAAAATAAAAAGAGCAAATTATTATTTAAAAGGGAAACAGATTCAAAGTGCGTCAGTATCGAGGGATCTGGTGTTCTTGTGCATGAATTGTAGAAAGTGGGTGTGGAGATGCAGCATATAATAAGAAAGGCAAAAGGAATCCTAGCATTTATTGCAAAAGGACTGGATTATAAAGGTAGTGTTGTTGCAATTATCAAAAGTGTTGGTAAAGCTAATCTGGAATATTGTGTCCAGTTTTGGTCTCCTTACTTGAGGAAAGATGTGATGGCCCTGGAGGTGGTTCAGAACATGTTCACCAGACTGATTCCAGGGATGAAAGGGCTGTCATATGAGGAGTGGTCGAATAGCTTGTACTTGCTGAGGTTCAGAAAAATGAGGGGGGATCTGACTGAGGTGTATAAAATGCTAAAGGGGATTGATAAGGTGGACATTGAACAGATGTCCCCCCTTGTGAGACAGTCTTGAACAAGAGGGCACAGATATAGAATGAGGGGGAGTGGGTGGTAGGTTCAGGTTCATAACTTAAATGAGGAAAAACTACTTCTCTCAGAGGGTTATGAATCTGTGGAACTCACTGTCCCAGAGTGCAGTGGAGGCAGATCAATCAAAAGATTCAAAAAAGAAATAGATGTTTCTGATGAATAGGGGGATAAAGGGCTATGGGGAGCAGACAGGAGAGTGGAGTTGAGACCAGGATAAGATCAACCATGATCATGTTAAATGGCAGAATGGGCTCAAAGGGCTGAATTGCCTTCTCCCGCTCCTAGTTCCTATGAAAAGATAGTTCCACAAAATCTCCACACAAGTACAAATAGCAATAATATTCATTTTTGGACAATTGAAAACAAATCTGCAACCAAAGACTATTTGCAATCTCTGACATATACGTCTTTGAATTCATAAAATTCTGCTCCCAGTGTTATCATTTTTGAACATGCCGCATCCATTTGTTTTAAGGTTTGGTAGTCTGCCTTAAACAAAATTCCTGCATTATTTACAGACACAAGAAGCTATAAAAAGGTTATGTTTACCAAATCTGATGGTAAGCTGCCTCGTACAAGGTTAATTGTGTCCCTGAGATTTAATGTGCAATTGAATAAATCCATCTACTGTCTGACAACGACTGACTGAAACGAACAACCGGCAAATAAACATGAACATTGTGGGAATTCTACTCTTTATTCATCAGTAGATTCTCAAAAGAGTAGTCCTAATAATCCAATATCCATTAGCCAACTTTCAATGTATGTGTCTCAAAATGACCTTGCTTGAAAAAACTGGATTGTTGTATTTCTTTCTGAGGAAATATAAGTTGCTTAGTTCATGGGATTGACCATTGTGCTTAGAAAGCAATGTAGGACAATTTTCTGCGAACTGAGCTACAATTACCTGTGAGTGAATTGCATTACTGGTGGTAGCTGCAAGATCATATTAGTGCTGCAAATTGATTGCACTGGAGTAGGGGGGGGAGAAGTCAGCTTTGTGGGAAGTCAGTGCACTATTATTCACTTCTGAAACATGGATTTGAATTCAATCCAGCACAATGGGTGAAAGGTCATCTTCTTTTGATGGCTGTAAAAGTACTAATTAAAGTGCGTTCCGGCAGTTTCAACCTCTGTGAACATGAGTTTATAGCTCAAAATTAGCTATAACTTGGTCCAAATCAACAGCCTTTCTCAGATGTTACTTAATTTAATTAATTACATAATGTCAAGTGGGTGACAATAGAAAACTATGCGTCTTACCGACATTCAACTTTATTTAATTGGGTTTTTTTTGCATGCAAAATGAGCATGTAAAATTAAAGCACATGGGTTTGGGGAATAGTGCACTGACATGTATAAAAATCTGATTGGCAGACAGGAAACAAAGAGTAAGAATAAATGGATCTTATTCTGAGTGGCAGGCAGTGATTAATGGGATACCACAAGGGTCAGCCTTTTGGCCACGGCTCTTCACAATCTGTATTAATAACAGATGAAGGAGCTAAATGTAATATCTCTAAACTCATAAATGGCACAAAGTTGGGAGGGAGGGTGAGCTGTGAGGAGGATGCAGAGATGGTTCAGTGTGATTTCAGCAAGCCGAGTGAGTGACCAAATACGTGTCAGATGCAGTATAATGTAGGTAAATATGAGGTTATCCACTTTGGTAGCAAAAGCAGGAAGGCAAATTATTATCTGAATGGTGAAAGATTGGGAAAGGGGGAGGTGTAACAAGACCTGGGTGTCCTTGTACACCAGATGCTGCAAGTAAACATTCAGGTGCAGCAGGGGGTGAAGAAGGCAAATAGTATGTTGGCCTTCAAAACGATTGGGTTCAAGTACAGAAGCAGGTGTGTCTTGCTGCAAATGTACAGGGCCTAGGTGTGTCACACCTGGAGTGTCGTGTGCAGTTTTTGTCTCCTTATCTGAGGAAGGATGTCTGGGCATGGAGGGAGAGCAACAAGGTTGACCAGACTGATTCCTTGGTAGGCTAGACATATGAAGAGAGATTGGATCAGTTAAGCCTATATTTACTCATAAAAACCTAGGATGTTTGTTCCTGATGACCAGGCAATCCAGAACCAGGGGTCACAGTCTAAGGATACAGCGTATACAATTCAGGAACAAGATGAGGAGAAATTTCTTCAACCAGAGAGTGGTGAACCTGCAGAATTGTCTGCCACAGAAAGCAGTTGGAGACAAACATTGAGTGTTTTCAAGGAGTTACTTTAGATCTTAGGGCTAAAGGGATCAAAGAGTCTGGGGAGACAGTGAGAACAAGGTACAGAGTTGGATGACCACCCATGATCACATTTAATGGCACAGCAGGCTGGAAGGGCAGAATGGCCGACTCCTGCTCCTATTTTCTATGATTTTGTGTTTATTTTGCGGATGCACAAAGGCCATTTTTTCACTATTTCCCCCAAGTAGCATGGGCAGTATTATGTGAATGCCCCTCCTGTCCCACTGCAACAAAAGGCTCATTTATGGTGCTAAAATTCTACACTTCAACTGCACGTCCACATCTAACCTTCAGCAGCGTACTGACAAAGAATGTCATGCTTTGTGCATCTGATCCAAGGAGAGAATGGATCACTCTTAATTGCAAACAATATTTATTTAACTTTTAGAGTTCTGCTAGAACTCTAAGTTGTCTTTTTTTTGATCTGCATGCATTTGGGGAGGAAAAAGAATAACAATCTCCATTCAAAACACTGCAATGTTTGATTCGGCTGCATTTGTGCAAAGATAAAATTAAAGTTTTATGTTCCATACGATGAATCTTCTCTCTACAGTTGCCGATTTTCTGAATTTCTCCAGCACTTTATTTTTATTTCAGATTTACAGAATCTACAATATTTTACTTTTCGCGATTTGCAGTCTGGTTATGCTTTTCACCCATTGCAAAAGCAGCAAAGACTATCCATCTTTGCCACTGCTATGCTTATACTATAAAAGGTGTCCATATAAACACCAATACAGAACAGTTTCAGACAAATTTTAACATATGGAAACAGACCTAAAGTTGGATGTTAGTGCATTTAAATATTACGTGGTGTCATACTGCAACACTATATCCTGATAGTTTTTCCGAGGAGTTAATTATTTTGAAATGAATTTAAGCATTTAAATTAAAATTGGCGATAAAGTCCAAAAGATTGTTAGTATTCGAATATGTGGTCTGGTCTACTGTTGGACAATTTCAAGGATTGACTAGTGTTTAAAAAATAATCAAAAGATTTCTAGCAATATAAAGCTACAGGGAAAAATCAATTTACAATGTGATAACTGCTCTGAAACCCACCAACAATCTGAGATTGTGTTGAAATTGAATTTAATGCGCAGTTTTTGTTAAGTGAATGGTCCAAAAGCCCATTGGAAAAATCCATTGTTAATTTGGCACAGGATAATCTGCTTTATCAGAATGGCTGTGTGGACAAAATGGGCAGGGGAAGGAAGTACGAATATATAATACACAATGAAACAGTCAGGGCCTTGGGCCTATTTTGTTCCCCCTCCTGAAAAAAAATCACCCACTTTTCCAGCTACTGTTAATCTTTCTTCTAAGAACTGAGAGCTGCTTTGATTTCGTCCTTGGTGCCGGCTGGGGAGCTGGCAAAGGACCTATGCTGCCTCTTTTTAGGAAAGGCCCCTGATCGACAAGTCAATCAGGCAGTGGCAACGCCAGCAGGGAGCCTTCCCCTGGAATTGAGACCCCATAAGCCAGAAAGCTCACCTAATGAGATCTGCCAAACAATCAGAGGGCAGCAGCTTTGGTGCTCAGCAGCGCCACTGCAGAAGTTATGGCTGCTGCTGGAACGACAGGTTCAGGTGTCTTGGGATCACGGAGTAACCCAGCCACAGGTGAGAAATATGTTCTCTGTTCACAGTATGGTCTCCTCTACATTGGAGAGATGAAACACAGGCTGGGAGAACACTTTGCAGGACACCTATGTTATGTCCACAAAATGACCCAGAGCTTCCAGTTGCCTGCCACTTAAACACACCATGTTCCCATGCCAATATTTCTGTCTGCTGTAGTGTTCTAGAAAGCCTCAGCCCAAGCTCAAAGAACAACATCTTATTTTCTGCTTGGGGACTCTGCAGCCTGTAGGACTCAACACCGACTCAAATTTTAACTTTAGAGCATGATTCTACGCTTCCATATTTTTTACCCACCCTCCACCCACTCCTGCTATGACTTGGGTTGCTTTTAGCACAATCACCCATTTCCACGTACTCCCAGGTCCATTATCACATTATATGGGTTGCATTCAGCATAGCTAACCCATTTTCTCATCCCTAGCTCTTATTATCACTTTTTCAGCTTTTCTCCTGTCCTGGCCTGTTATCCATAACCTCCTTGTTTAGCTACTAACAGTTCTGATGAAGAGCCACTGAGCTGGACATGTTAACTCTACTTTCTTCTCACACAGATGCTCCCAGACCTGCTGTGTTTCTCCAGCAATTTCTGTTTTTGTTGATGAGGAATATGGACTGGAATAGAGGTTAAAAGATGCTATCATGCAGTAGGAAATGCAGGGTAAAGGGTGCAGGGGAGCAGCAAGGACAGTGGGATGGTACTGATAGGGTTTATAAGGACTTGATTCAGTAACATCAACAAGAAATTTTTATTAGAAGGGTGTTTGTATACAACTGTTAATTTAATCATAGAATGATGTGTTTCAATAGAAGAAACTTCCAGGATAAGATTGGTGATATAGTGGATACTGAAGAAGGTTATCTGGGAATACAGCAAGCTCTTGATCAACTGGGACAGTGGGCTGAGGAATGGCAGATGGAGTTCAATTTAGATAAATGCAAGTTGTTACATTCTGGTAGGTCAAAGCAGGACAAGACTTACACAGTCAATGGTAGGGCCCTGTGAGTGTTACAGGACAAAGGGATCTAGGGTACATGTTCATAGCTCCTTGAAAGTGGAGTCACAGGTAGACAGGGTGGTGAACAAAGCTTTTGGCATGCTTGCTTTCATTGGTCAGAGCATTGAATATAAACAGTTGGAATGTCTTATTTCAGCTGTACAAGACATTGGTGAGGCCACATTTGGAGCACTGTGCACAATTCTGATCACCCTACTACAAAAACGATATTATTAAACTAGAAAGAGTGAGAAAAAATTTACTAGGATGCTACCTGGACTAGAAGGTTTGAGTTCTAAGGAGAGACTGTATAGGCTGGGGCTTTTTTGCCTTGGAGCATAGGACACTGAGGGGTGACCTTATAGAGGTCTATAAAATCATGACAGGCATAGATAAGGTAGAAAACTAATAGCTTTTCCCCATGGTAGGGCAGTCTAAAGCTAGAGAGCATAGGTTTAAGGTGAGAGGGGAGAGATACAAAAGGGTTCGGGGGGCAATTTTCTTGCACAGAAGGAGGTGAGTGTCTGGAATGGGCTGCTAGAGGTAATGCTGGAGGTGAGTACAATTTTGTTATTCATGAAACATTTGGATAGGTACATGAATGGGATAGGTACATGAATGGGATAGGTATGGAGGGATATGGAGCAAATGCAGGCAAGATTAATTGTGAAAACTGGGTGGCATGGACAAGGTGGGCTGAAGGGCTGTTTCTATGCTGTAAACTTCTATGACTCCATGACCCATGTTTGAGATTTTGGGATATCGTAGATGATATTTATGAAGCCGGAGATTTGCACTGTGGTCATCAGGGGTAAATTTTATTGATAGTTAACTAGTTACGTTATCACCTTGAAACAGAACAGTTTGCCAATTGCATTCAGTGATGATCCTTTGGAAAATGACAATTCGCATATATGAAGGCTTGCCTACGATAACTGCACGAAGATTACAGCTGCATTTTACAAATCTGTGAGCCCATCCCTGGGGGAGATGGTTTGTAAGTCTGTCTAGTTCAGTAAATCGAAATAATAGCACAGATTTAGTAGAATGTTGTAGTGCTCAAGCACAAATACACTACCAATCAGGTTCAATTTGGATGATGCTGATCTGAACTGAATATGATACTAGATGCTGAATGAAGACTGATAGTTCCAACAAAATAAATTGAGCAATGGCAGACAACATAACTAATGACCAAAGCAGATGGGTACGCCCGCCCGACATCACAAGTGATCTATTTTACAGTACATTGATTACCTAAATATATTCCAATGTGCTATACTTTCAATGTAATTTGGTCTGGTGTACATTTCAGCTTTTAAATACAAAATGGAACAATTCCTTTCATGGCCTGTTACTGGGCAATCAACATTGTGCCTTCATTGTGGCACAGACCTTCACAGTGTAGATCCTTCAACAGTGCATCAAGGCCTTACGCCCGTCAAAGTTAGCAACTGAGATCGTGAAATGATTACTTCTGCAATCATCTGGATGTTCAGGGTAATGGACTACCAGCCAAAGCAAAGTGTCAATTAAAAAACTTTAAAAAAAAAACAAAATTGGACGAGAATTAGTCATTAGATTGAGGGAAGGGGTGTGCGCAAGGATATAGAAACAGGGATGCAGACAGAGCTTTTGCAATTATTGTGCAGAATATAATAGTACCCAAGTGGGTTCTGAGATGCCACTGTGCTAATGACAATAACTGAATACGCATGGAAATTAAAGAGCACAAGGGTTAGGTTGAATATATGAAAATTTGCTCCATTTACTTATGGGGAACAAGACTGAATTTTGCAAAGCATCACCTCAACGGATGAAATCTGTTTGTCATCAATCATTATAAGATGGAATGCACAGGCTGTACAGATGAAATCAATTTGATGGGCCCATGGCCTTTTCTTGCTTCATTGTGCTTTGGATCATAATGACTTATAATTATGTTGAACCTATTGTACAAAACACAAAGGAAGATGCTGATGGCACTCAAAGGTTTTACCCAAAACTCCTTGCTCATTTTTAATTTGGTGTAAGACGAAGTGTTGGAGGTCTTAGAAAACATAAAGGTAGATAAATCTTCAGAACCTGATCAAATGTATCCTGGATGTTGTGGGAAGTTAGGGAGGAAATTGTGGGTCCCTTAGCAGAAATATTTGCATAATCTATAAACACAGGTGAAGTACCAGAGGGCGAGAGGGTGCCTAATGTTTGTACCATTGTTTAAGAAAGGCTGTAAGGAGAAGCCTGGAGACTATAGACCTGTGAGTCGATGGTGGGTAGGTTATTGGAGGTGATTCTGAAAGGTAGAATTTATGTGCATTTGGAGAGGCAGGGACTGATTAGGGATAGTCAGCATGGCCTTGTGCCAGAGAAATCTTGTCTCACAAACTTGATTGAATTTTGTAATGAAGTAACCAAAAATATTAATGAGGGTAGAGTGGTAGATGTAGATTACTTGGACTTTAGTGAAGCCTTTATCAAGGTTCCGCATGGTAGGCTAGTAGAGTCAGATCACATGGGATTCACGGTAAGCTTGCCAATTGGATACAAAGTTGGCTTTATGGTAGGAGACAGAGAGTGGTAGTAAAGGGTTTTTTTTGGATTGGAGGCCTGTGACCAGCAGACTTTCACAGAAATTGGTACTGGGTCCACTTTTGTTTGCCATTTATCTAAATGATTTGAATGAGTGTATAGGGGACACAGTTAGTAAGTTTGCAGATGACACTCCAATTAGTGGAGTAGTGGAAAATGAAGAAGGTTATCTAAGATTTAAAAACAGATCTTGATCAGTTGGGTCAAATGGCCTGAGGAGTGGCAGATAGAGTTTTATTTGGGCAAGTGTGAGGTATTGCATTTTGGTAAAACAAACAAAGACACGTTGTATACAATTAATGGTAGGGCCCTGGGTAGTGTTGTTCAACAGAGAGACCTAAGGGTTCAGGTACATAATTCTTTGAAAGTCGAGTCACAGGTAAACAGGGTGATTAAGGCATTTAGCACTTGAGTATAGTAGTTGGGGTGCATGTTGAGGTTGTGCATGACGTTGGTGAGGCCTCTTCTGGAATATCATCTGCATTTCTGATCACCCTGTTATAGGAAGGACATTATTAAACTAGAGAGGGTTCAGAAAAGATTTACCATGAAGTTGCCAGGAGTGCAGGGCTTTAGATATGAAAACAGACTGGAGAGGCTGAGAGTGTTTTCACTGGCGCATAAGAGATTGGCGGGTGACTTTATGGAGGTTTATAAAATCATGAGGGGCATAGACAAGATAAATGACTGGGATTTTTCCCTAAGGTGGGGAGATCAAAACTAGATGGCATATTTTTAAGGTGAGAGGAGAAAGATTTAAAAAGGAGATGAGGGGCAATTTTTTTTTTACACAGGGTGGATCATGTGTAGGATGAACTGCCAGAGAAAGTGATGGATGCAGGTACAGTTACAACATTTAAAAGACGTTTGGAAAAGTTCATGATTAGGAAAGGTTTAAAGGGATACGGGCTAAATGCAGGCAAGTGGGACTAGTTTAATTTGGGATTATGTTTGGCGTGAACTATTTGGACCAAAGGTTCTGTTTCCATGCTGTATGACTCTATGGATCTATTTTAATCCCAATTGACAATTAATGCAAGGTTAGTAATTGGACTTTTAATTTTTGGTGTGTAGCTTCCTGAAAATATCTAATCAGCAGAATTGTTGCTATTGGTAACAGTGATCCCATTCAAACCTGATCCCATTATCATCCAGTTCTCCACACATGGCAGCTTTCTTTTAGATTCAATTCTACCAACTGAATGCTACATTACTATAGTGGCAGAGGTAGTCAAGGTGATAGGAAAGTATATTGTAATTTAGAACTGCAGTAAATTTGGAGTGAATTGAAATTTACTGCTGCAGCCTTACAAGGTCTTATCTTTGTCAGAAATGCAGTGCTGCAGTGTGCTGCTGTTTTGTAAAACTGACCTCTCACAGACAATGATTTCTGTTAACTTCATACAGATGAAAATATACATATAATATATATAGTATATATGGCAATTGGATTTCACAAGAGGATTTTCCATTGCCTTTGCGATACAGTTAGAAAACCCACGCAAATGAACTTAAGGGTCTCTGGGGTTCAACTATTGGAATTACGTTGGTCCTTGGGAGAACACTTGTGGAAATTCAAGCTCATTACATTTAAATTCCACATCACTCATTAAAATTGAGCATTAATATTTTACTTATGCATGATAAAGATGCCATGTTATTCATACACATTCAGACTTTATGAATTGAACCCATTTGCAATGTAATTACATTCCTTGTTCAGGTTGAAATGGAAATTTATATAATTTGATTAGTGTTGTGTATGTCTAATTAGAAAAAAATATTCAACTGCTTAAAGGTATAAAATCCTTTTCCTTCAATGTCTCATAAAACTGAACTGTTCTAATATCACTTGAAATAGCACAAAAATGTAATATGTTTGGAATAGAAATCTCAATTGTTACATGAGCTAAGATTAACTCCAAAAAGACAGCATTTAGTTCCTATTTATTGTAGTTATATGAATACACCCGAAACAACAGCATGGAAAAGACTGTCTGGTCAATTTAGCCTGTATTTTACAAGTAGGATGCACTAAGCACCATGATCCTGAGTATTCCATACCAAAGCAATTGTGCTTTTATTATGACACTGGTCATGAACAATGGAACAGGAGGAGGATATTCAATCCTTTGAGCCTGCTCAATCATTCAATTAGATCGTAGCTGATCTGTACATCAGCTCCATTTACCTATCTTAGTCCAATGTCCCTTGGTACCTTTGTCTGACAAATGTCTATTGATTTCAGTTTCGAAAAACTGCACTTTTCTCAACACATATAGCTCTTTGCTAAAAAGAATTTGAGTGAAATGGTTGATTCCTTGTGTTCAAGCTAAATGGCCCAGCTCTAATTTGAAAATAATGTCCTCTCAACTTTGATTCTCACGCACTGAAGAAATAGTTTCTTTCAGCTGAATCTTACCAGAAACTGGCTAAGTGTCATGTTTTGTGGAAGGCTTTTCTCCATAAGCCCTAGTGAATTGTCATGAGTTATCCTACCCAACTCACCTCAGTAATTAGGCACCATGTCTCCATGGCACCCAGCTCATTGCATTATCTGTCTCACTGCAGGCAGAAGTGCTCCCCACTGTTAGGACCTTTCAGGATTCTTGGTGCCAGCATCATCTTCAGAGCCCAACCATTCTTCCGGTCAAGTGTTCTCAGCTCACCACTGCCCTGTACCATTCATTTTATTTGTCCAAGACATGTCAGTCAGAGGGTAATTGGCACAGTGCTTTGCCAATAGGGGCCTGGAGGTCCTGCTGGACAGGGGATGTGTGCAGTTGATACCTATGGATGGTGCCCTGAGATGTTGGTGACTGCTGGAGATCCAGAGGAGCAAGCAGCAAGCTGGAGTTGCCAGGTTCCCACTGTGACTTTCATGTTGGGAATTGGTGCCATCTAGTTTCTATCCAGCATGTGCAAGAATGGGAAACTGCATATCAATGAGGTGAGATGACCTTACAGAGTTTTGTAAAAATCATGAGGGGGGCATGGATAGGCTGAATAGCCAGGATCTTTTTCCCAGGGTAGGGGAGTCTAAAACTAGTGGGCAAAGGTTTAAGGTGAGAGGGAAAAATTTAAAAAGGATTTGAGGGGTAACTTTTTCATGCAGAGGGCGGTGTGTGAATGGAACAAGCTGCCAGAGGAAGTTGTAGAGGTGAGCATAATTACAACATTTAAGAGGTATCTGGATGGGTATATGAATAGGAAGGCTTTAGAGGGATATGGGTCAAATTCTGGCAAATGGGACTGGGTCAGATTAGAATGTCTGGTTGATGTGGATGAGTTGGACAGAAGGGTCTGTTTCTGTGCTGTATAATTCTATGTTAATGTATCAATAATACATGCAAATAGGCTTCTTGCTGCTCATTAATGAGAATCTTGTCTCAATGTTCAACACAGTTGAAAAATATGACTTTTTGTTCTCGATAGCAGGAGGCTTCTCACTGCCAGCCTCACGCGATTCTCCTAACTTTCTCACCAAAGCCCACATTGTTCAGGGCTGGGAAGATTCTGCTCTTCATATTTACTTTTCTTCTGACATTTTGGGCATCTTTATCAGATCACCCATCAATGTTCTCCACTTGAAGAAATACAAACTATTTATACATAATTAATCATAAATTAACCTGCCGTGTCCTGGTATTAATACAGTCAATCTGCTTTACACAATTGCTGTCCCTACCAATAACTGTCTCAAGGATAATAGCTCCTTTCTGAGGTGTAATTTCCAAAATTGAATGTGGTGCCTCATATCAAATCTGACCTAGTTTCCACAAAAATGAAGCATAACTTCTTTGGTTTTATAATCCAGGCTGCTGGCATAAAGACCAATCAATTCATCAAAAACAAAAATAGAAATTGCTGGAAAAACTCAGCAGGACTGGCAGCATCTGTGGAGAGAGATCACAGTTAACATTGGAAACCCTGGGGGCTGGCATTGGTGTGTGAGGCTAGAGACTGAGACTATGGAGCAAGGCTGGGGGAAGCATAGCTGGGGACTGACCCTGAGGGCGTGGGGACTGAGGCTGTGGATCGAGCCCAAGACATAGGCAATGAGGCTGAAGGTCTGGGGCTGGGAGTGAAGTGAGGCTGCAAAGTTGGAAAAGAAGAGCTGCAGGGGTTGGGGAAGAGAAAATTGATTGGGGAGAGTGAGAGTCTGTACAAGGTGGAAGGACTACAAAGGGGAGAAAAAGCAGTTTTAAAACTTTCACCAAAGGAATACTCACCTGAGCAGGAAAGCTGAGGTACTGAATTCCTTGCAAATTAATGTGCTGTAAAGTTGCAGGAGTTCATGTGCTTGTTTGTATAGGAGAAATGTAATCGGTGCTATTATGATGAACACATGTGTCAATCATATAAATTAATATTGAACAGTTTTATTTCGTAAAGATTTGGATTCATCTGTTGTCACATTTCAAAGTGTCCTACATACTATGAATTACTTGAGTTGCATGGACTGAGTTAGAGACAAGTCTAGTTGAGACCTAACCAGTGCATGGAAAGCATGTTGAAGCTGGTGGTTTTGTATATTTTTTTAAAACAACATTTGTTTCTAATTTATGCCTGTTGTCTTGCACCAAATGTAGTGTCTAGGAAATTAATGCTTTGCTGTGTGTTGTGGCTATAAGTTTCATGAAACAGTGATGTGTATTTGAAGAAATTGCCAAATTCTTCAAATGCTTCTATGAGAGTCCTAATTCCCTATTTATCAATACACATACTGAAGATACAGTTACTAACTGGCTGCATTATCTAATGAAGCTGTTTGTGAGTCTGAGAAACGAACAACCAAAACAGTCAGCTATCTGGAGGAAAGTCCAGCTCTGTAGAAACAAGCTCAGTGAACTTCTCTACTCTGTCAGTGTAAGTGCCACCATTTTCTCTCTGATACCTCACACTTCCTCTATCTCTGCTGTTATACTTACCTCCCACCAAGCCTCAAGCTTTACTACTCTCACTATTGCTTGCAATATCTTCCGCACTCACCGTCACCCATACCAACGACCCCCATACGACTAACCTTGCATGCCCATTGCATTGCCTACTCATTCACGCAGGACACTTCACCATCTCCACCCTCAGTATTAGTTGTGCCACTCACTTTCATCTTCCTTAACACCTACCTCTCTCTCTCTTATTCCAGGAGGAAAACAGCCCACAATAAGGCAGGAAGATTCAAGACAGATGGTGGGCTATCCATCATTCAAATCCTCAACTCTTATGAAGAGAGGATCTTTTCTCTCATGAAGGTGTGGACCTGTATCAGAAGTTACCCTTCACTTACTGTGCTATGAACCCCTGGACACAAGCAATCCTCCTTGACTTGACTGAGGCCAGCTAACAATCATGACAAGGCTCCTGGCTTTGCATCTGTACTAAATGACACAACAAGACATCATTAATATGAGCCTGGTATTTCTAGCTGAGGGGAAAAGCCGAGAAAGGAAAGGCAAGGCAATGCCATGTAGGTGGGACTTGAATCCAGGCCTTCTCGCCTAGAGGTAGGGATGTTATCGACATGCCACAAGATCATTTTCCACATCTTTTTTGGTTTTTACAAGCAGCATGGTGAGATTCTCGGTAGGTAGTAGCAAATTGGCTCCATGGGCACCAACCACATGCTCCTCACATCCATGGACATTGGCAAATGACATCCTGTGAGAGCTTTCATGGCTCATCACCAATCCACTTACAGGATGCTTCTGCACTTCAAAGCTGCAGTTTAGGCTGCATGGCAACTATTATTGTAATACTGCAGCAAGGAAACTGTGTGCTTAGAGACATGGGCTGTTGGTGAATGTAGCGTGTTGTAGTTGGTTGAGATTTTAAGACTTGGACAGTAAAAGATTACTTAAATTTGCACATGGGTGCAAACACCAAAAACAAAACAATAAAATTGTGAAAATGAAAGCACTTTGCATGAAGCCACCTGGAAAGCTATTCTTGAACCAGTAATGTTGAGCATGAAATTGTGGTACATCCTTTGGCAACTAAGATTCCCAAAAGCATGAGTTCTTCATTTTGATTTGAGTACAGAAATGCCAAATGGGGTGCAAAATTAGCTCATTGGCAGTCTGAATAAAACATTTTCTCAAGTATTCATATAAAAATGATTAAAAGCTCATGCTTTGAATTAGGGATAAAATCACATTTGCAAAAGCCACTGAGTTATAATCAGTGAGAGCACTCACTTCCAAAGAGTGCTAAATTCTAATTGGCACATTTTCACATGGCTCTTAGCAAGAAATTTGTCCTTGCATCCATTTTCCAGGCAGCAACAGGTTGCCCAATCCCATGCACTTGCGTTAAGGTTAGCAATAAACTGATAAGGGCAGTCTGCAGGCAGCTCCTCACAAAGCATCAGGCTCCTTAAAGTCACTAGTCAGAGTCATAAGGCATATTCAAGGTCTTTTGCTAGAAATTTGTCAGTACTTGGGAAGAGCAGGTTGTCTTTTTGTCTAACATACTCTAACTGGCCATCTTTAAATAGTGGAGGCAACCTTCAAACAATCAAAATAATTTTTCAAACTGAACTTTCTGTGGAGCAGGAATACTCCACCCAAATCTACCGGATTCCTAAAGGCCCCGAACTAACCAATGTTAGCACTCTTCAATTCTTCACCTTCCCACAGTTGAACTTACTTGAGGGCTCCTACCAACAAGGCAAGTGACCAAAATGAAAATTTGACACAACATTAAACTGTTTCTGGGGGTGCAGCAGGCATTAGCAGCAATCCACAAATAAAACAAAGGCTCAGGGATCAATTTGAGTGAACGTCAGACCTCCTAATTTAAGCTCATAGAGGAAGTGTGCTGTAGGGTATGGGTCCAAAAACTGACTACAACAAATTTTTAAGCTCATTTTCTTTGCTTATTTTGGTGTGAAATTGGAACCAGTTCCATGTGAGTTGGTGCAAGATAAAAACAGCTTTGTTATTTCTTCTGTCACTCTGTTTCTTGCGCCCTTGTTTACTTATTCTCCATTAGTACATTATTCTCTCTTTCTTCACAGTCTACCCAATCATAGAATATTAACCTGCTGCTATGTCCTTGGCACAGTGGTATGCTCTTGTCATGGTGAAAGCTACACTGACTTATTTACATTCCCTGATAATCTGCTCCAATTCCTCTGCTGCATGACACCAGCCCTTGGTACCTAACTCAGGCCCATGTTTTTTTACATCTATTTTTCAATAATGTAATTTAGTGAGGGGAATTTTCACAAAAGAAAGGTGTAAAAAAAACACCTAGCAGTGAAAAAAGAGTCAGGTGATTCCTATGAAACAACATAATAGGTAAACTGGGCACAGATTCTAATTTTACTAGAATGGTTTTTGACCTCTCAACTTAGCTATCAGGATAATTATGATGGTGTTAACCTTTAAAAATATTTACATATGCCATGCAGTTAAATTACATTCTGATTTATTCAAGGCTGTGATCGCAGTAACTGTGCAAGCTAGCCATGTGTGAAAACACTCTAAGGGAGATTGTGGACCACTGTTGCCTCAGCACACATTTATATTCAGAAATTAACTAATATTGACTCTGTGTAGTCGATATAATTGCTGCTCTCAGCTACAACAGAACTGTAACATGGAATCCAGCTGAAAATGTAATGACTTTTTCACCGATGGTGACTAATTAAGCAGGCTTTCAATTATTCTCAGATTGTTATGTGGAAACATTTTCACACTTAGGAATTCAGCCCAACTGGGTAGTAGTTAGATAGGTGTAGATAATAAATAGTAAAAGAACATAGTAACATGTACTACAACAAAACTATATAACAAGGAAAATTTACCAGCAAAAACATTCCATTACTATCAACAAGGTGATATACACAGCTGATGAGTACTTGAGTTGGATTATATCTCAGTGCTGTAGTTGTATTAGCTTGATTGAAACATTTTGACCAATCAAACATGTCATAAATAGCTGCTGATTGCAAAATATAAAGACTCGCATAGTCAGCATTGAAAGGATATATTGTGATTTTTCTGCACCAGTAATATGTAGAGGAGACAATTGCTCTGATACCCAAACCTTTTCTCATCATAACTCCTTGATCGTGCTATTGCAGCAAGATTTAAAACACAGCATAATTCCATATTATAGTTTGATCAGATTTTTCTTCAATAAATGTTATACAAGGCTGACAATATTTAACCTGTTGATGCATCACCTTTCAAATGCACACACAGGACAGAAATAAGAACTAAAATTCTATCAGTTTTCTATCTGAATGAAAATCAAGTTCTTCCATATAACCCAATCTCCTGGAAAATAATTTGATTGTGTGTCAGCTAGTTTTATTGCATTGATTACTAAGGGAAGTGAACAGAATTTCAACGTCATTTACAGGTATTTTCCTTCTGCCGGCACTTTAATGTACTTTCATATGATTGGCCTCAAACATTGTAAATCAGAGGCCACAAAAACACATTGGAGCCGAAGGCTGCCTATCTGTCATCTTTAATATAACCACACTGGATCACTCAGTCACACAAACTTTTTCGTATGTGCGTATTGTCCTTTTTCATTTTAGCAATTCCAAAGTTGTCCTGAACAATGATATATTACTGTCTGAGGCAAGCAAAAATAGAAACAATAGGGGCTTACTGAACCTTAGATCCAAAAAGGGAAGCCAAGAACAAAGCGATAGCTTCATGAAAGAGAAAGAAAATCACACTACTCCTAATTCCATGGGGTAACAATGCTCAATTCTGCCGAAGTTTTTACTGCTCCCTGCTCAACTGTTACAGAAATTGTTTGATGCTTTTAGTTGAATTCGATCTGTCCTGGTGCAAAAATCTTTCTTTTCTTTATAAAGCTTGGATGGGAGATAAAGAATGTAGGATGATGTTCAGTTCCAATGCATAAACAAATGACTTGTTAGCTAACTATCCAAAAAAGTTTTATCTTTCTGAAGTGTACATAAATATTCATTCCATAGCTCGAATTCTTTTTAAATATCCTGTATATCTAATGACAACTGACTTGAAATCAGAAATGGCATGTTTTAACAGTGAGGTTTCTGTTCTGTTTTGGGGTGGCATGATGGCTCAGTGGTTAGCACTGCTGCCTCCACCGCCAGGGACCTGGGTTTGATTCCACCCTCAGGCATCTGTCTGTATGGAGTTTGTACAATCTCCCTGTGTCTCCCTGTCCCTCTGTCTGCATGGGTTTCCTCTGGGTGCTCCGGTTTCCTCCCACAATGAAAAGATGTGCAGATTAGGGTGGATTGACTATGCTAAATTGCGCATTGCATCTAGGAGGATTAACCATGGGAAATGTGGGGTTACAGGGATTGGATGGAGGGTGGGTTGGGTGGATCTGGATGGGATGCTCTTTGGAGGGATGGTGTGGACTCAATGGATTGAATGGCTGGTGTTCACACTGTAGGGATCCCAATAATTCTACCCACTTTGTCATCTTCCACTGTCTTATTTTTTCATTCATCCAGCAAGGTGGTGCAAGTTACTGGCTCAGCAGCGACTCAGTGAAGGTTTTGGCTTTGCTGCTCCATGACTAGCCTTTCTCTTCTCTGTTTATTTCTCTACCCAAGATACAGAACGTTCTGTTGCGAACATATGTCCATCCTATGGCCCAAGGTTGGTGAAATCTGTTCAAACTGTGCTTCCAGGAGTGCCTGATCACTAAAAACAGGTCATACCTCACGTACAGAGCTAGAATTCAATTCTTAACATTTGTTTAATTGTTTTTCAACATTTTTGTAGACTACCCTCTAAAATAAGTGACATAGTTTTTGTTAAGCGTAAAATTCTCATCTAAATTTTACAAATGGCCATACGTGTTGTAACAGAATTACAAGTACTACTTTCATGTGGTGAGAAAAGCTTACAATGGAATGTCTAGTTCAGATATCCATATGATGACCTCCTGAAATGCCAAGTGATGAAATTAATCTGTTGTTATCATGCCTTGGGCTGTTACAGCTACATATTTAGATTGGACTTCTTCCATAGACACAAATCTGCATGGTTATCCTTTCATAGATTCAATACATCCAGATTCTCTTGGGCACTTGGTATCTGAACTGCGCTCTTAAGAGTCTGCATTTTCTGCCTACACTGCAAGAGCTTTGAGTCCCTTGTATCTCTATCTTGTCTTTGATTTAAAGTAATTTTCTCTCACTTTTAGTAACTTCTGTAAACTTTCTTTATTTGCATACAATTTGACATACAATATATACGCAACTGACTTGAAATCTCTTCTGTTCCTCTTCAAGTCTCAATCACATTTCTCTCTCCGCTGTGCTGATGTCTGAGTAGGATCAACGCTTACACTAACATTCACACATTTATTTCCCAATTTTCTAAAACAACAGAACTGAATAAGTTAGATACCTCCTTCTATAATCTCAGCTCACATTGCCACTGCCAAGACAAATTCCAGAAGGAAATCTGGCTTGATATTACATATTTGTGTTTATTTAACTTTTTGGTCATTCATTGAAACATAAGCACACAAGACTGCAAATTTTCTTTAACAATAAAACAGGAGTTTATTGAACAAGGAAAAAAAAATAAAACAAACCAAGATCTCTAAATATTGAACACAGTTGAAAGATAAAACACACCACAAAGTAAAGTCTCATATCAGCCAAAGTCATTATGACAGCATTAGATCCAGAGTGAATACCCCTGCATCTCACCTCTTCAAGTTCAACTCAATTGATTCCTACCAGTTCTTCAGAATTGTGAAGTCATCTTACGTGATGACTCACAAAACTGAAAGCTTATATTTTCTGTTTTTTAAAAATCTGAAGATTTCTAATCGAATACTCCTGGTCTGGAAGCTGCACATTATAACCTCCTACTAAGGTAACTTATTTTTTGAACTATCCTATGTTCCTTTTCAGGAGATAAATTATATTGTGCTTTTGACTTCAGTCAGATCTCCTCTGAACTGCTCAAAATCTTCTGATCTCTGAGTTTCCTAAGCCAGAATCAATTCATGAATATCTTAAACTAAAATCAAGCTAATGTCCCTTAATGTTTACATTTTCCATCGTAAACCCAAATACTATAAAGAATCTTCCATTAACACTCCAATGGTCCCTGCTCTCTGACATATACCAGACTAGATCGATGTTCCAGAAGAATTGACTGATCTAGTCATTTTTCAAGAAACTTCATGAAAGTAATCAACACTTATTAGCCACTATTTTGATATGGAAACTCAAAAAACTGCAAAGAAATACCAATCGGATTTGTTCCCATCTAGCTATGAAATATGTTTTATGTTGCTAATAACTGATCACTGAGTGTAATTAAGTGTCAGACTTAAACTGAACAATTTAACATCACACCATATTTTAATAATTCATTCCAATTATCAAGAAATAAAAATTTGAAACAGGCCGCATGTTAATATTAATAAGAGCTCAAGAAAGCTTGTATATCATTTTATTTCAACAGATTAATATCTAATTTTTATTGTCATAGATTAAGTAGGAAGAAAAGTGCCCTTTATTCAAAGTATTCCCCATTTTCTATGAAAAAGCGTATAACTTACTAACATTCTATCAGAGGCCTACTGTTACAAATGTTGCTTCTCTCTCACTCATTTCGTCACCAATTGGAATTCAAAGTTTGTGGATATTATAAACACTGACACGCAGCCTCAAAATAGCTACACAGATGAGACGTTCTTTTCTGAAGAATGCAAAGCTGTACTGCTGGGGTTAACATGAAGGAGAGGCAGTGGAATAGTAGTAATGTCATCGAACTAATAATCCAGTAGGTCCAAATTAATGTTCAGGGTCAGGAGTTCAAATTCATAGCAGACGGTGAAAGTTGAATTTAATAAAATCTGGCAACCATGTCATAAAAATCCATCTGGTCCACTAATGTACTTTAAGGAAGGAAAACTGCCACCCTTACTGGCCTGGTCTAGATGCAATTGACTCTTAATTGCCCTCTGAAATAGCTGAGCAAACCATTCAGTTCAAGGGCAATTAGGCAGGGGCAACAAATGGCAGGGATAGAAATAGAAGTTGCTGGAAAAGTTGAACAGGACCAGCAGCATCTGAAGGAAAATATCAGAGTTAACGTCTCAGGTCCAGTGACCCTTCCTCAGAACTGATGGTAGCTAGGAAAACTTTGATTTACGTGCAGAAAATAGGGAGGGAGATGGGATAGGGAGTATCGATGGAATAAAGGATAGAACCAGAAGAGAGAGAAGATAAAGGAGTTGATAATAATCTGGCTAGGAGGGTGAATAGCTGTTAATGTGGACTGTTAGTGACCAATAATAGGTGAGGTGTAATGGCAGGCTATGTGATAACAAGGCCTGATGTGTGGGGTAGGGGGCTGGGACATGGGAGCGTTTAGGCCCTAAAATTATTCAACTTGATATAGAGTCTGGAGGGCTGCAGGGTCCCCAAGCAGAAAATGAGGTGTTGTTCTTCCAGCTTGCGCTGAGCTTCGCTGGAACACTGCAGCAAGTCAGAGGCAGAGATGTTGGCCAGGGAATAGAGTGGTGTGTTAAAGTGGTAGGTAACAGGAAACTCAGGGTCTTTTTTGTGAGCAGAACGAAGATGTTCTGTGAAGTGGTCACCCAGTCTACACTTCGTTTCCCCAATGTAGAGGAGACCATATTGTGAGGAGCGAATGCAGTAGATCAGATTCTGGGAAATGCAGGTGAAGTGTTGCTTCACCTGGAAGGTATATTTGGGCCCTTGGATACTGGGGAGGGAGGAGGTAAATGCGCAGGTGTTGCACCTTCACCGGTTGCAGGGGAAGGTGCTGTGGGGCTGTTGGGGAGGTTTTTGGGAGTGAAGGATGAGTGGACCAGGGTGTCTAGGAGGGAACAGTCCCTGTGGAAGGTGAACAAGGGAGGGGAGGGGAATATGTATCTGGTGGTGGCATCTTGCTGGAGGTGGCAGAAACAGTGCCAGATGATCTTCTGGATGTGGATGCTGGTGGGATGGTAGTTAAGGACAAGGCGAATCCTATCGCTGTTGCAGGAGGGAAGACAGGGGGTGAGGGTGGAACTGTGGAAGATGGGTTTGGTCCCGGATGAGGACCCTGTCGACAACGGTGCTGGGAAATCCTCGGTTAAGGAAGAAGGTGGACATTTCAGAGAGTCCCTTCTCAAAGTTGGCCTTGTATGAACATATGCGATGGAGACGGAGGAACTGAGAGAATGGAATGGAGTCTTTGCAGGAAGCAGGGTGTGAGGATGTATACTTCAGGTAGCTGTGGGAGTCAGTGGCTTTGTAGTGGACATTAGTGGCCAGTCTATCCCCAGAAATTCAAACAGAAATGTCGAGGAAGGGAAAGGTGGAGTCAGAGATAGACCAGGTGAAAGTGAGGGCAGGGTGGAAATTAGAAGCGAAACTGATGAAGTTTTCCAATTCCAGGTGAGAGAGGGAAGCTGCACCGATGATATAATTGATATATCGGAGAAAGAATTGTGGGTGGGGGCTGGAATAGGACTGGAACAAGGAATGTTCAATGTACTCCACAAAGAGACAGGCATAACTGGCGCCCATGCAGATACCCATGGCCACCCCTCTGACCTGAAGGAAATGAGAGGAGTTAAAAGAGAGCTTGTTGAGGGTGAGGACGAGCTTGGCCAAGCAGAGGAGGGTGATGGTGGGTGGGGATGGTTCAGGCCTTTGCTCCAGGAAGATGCAGAGAGCTCTAAGACCCTCCTGGTGGGGAATGGATGTGTAAAGGGATTGCACATCCATGGTGAAGATGAGGTGGCTGGAGCCTGCAAACTGGAAATTCTGAAACTGGTGCAAAGTGCCAGAGGAATCATGGGTGTACATGGGCAGGGATTGGAGCAGGGGAGAGAATGAGTCAAGGTAGGAAGAGATGAGTTCTGTGGGGCAGGAGCAGGCTGAAACAATGAGTCTGCCCACACAGTCCCGTTTGTGGATTTTTGGAAGGAGGTAGAAACGAGCTGTGCAGGGCTGGGGGACTATCAGCTTGGAGGCAGTGGGGTGGAGATCACCAGATAAAATGAGGTCAGTTACCGCTGTTGAAACAATGGTCTGATGTGCCATGGTGGGGTCATGGGTCCAGGGGAAGATAGGAGGAGGTATCTGAGAATTGGCGCTCAGCCTCTGCAATGTAGAGGTCAGTACGCCAGACTACAACAGCACCACCCTTATTGGCAGGCTTAATAACAAAGTCGAGGTTAGATCTGAGTGCATGGAGTGTGGTCAGTTCAGAGGGAGATAGGTTGGATTTGGTGAGGTGTGCAGAGAGATTGAGGCGACTAATATCACAGTGACTGTTCTCAATGAACAGATTGAGTGCAGGTAGAAGGCCAGAGGGAAGGGTCCAGGTAGAGGGACAGCGTTGGAACTGAGCGAAAGGGTCTGTGGGACGGGGAGAGCACTCTTATCCAATGAAGTGAGCACAGAGGCAAAGAAGGTGGAAGAAGAGTTCAACATCATGTCGTGCCCGAAATTCGTTAAGGTGGGGACGCAGAGGGATAAAGCTGAGGCCTTTGCTGAGTACAGAATGTTCAGCGTCGGAGAGCGGAAGGTTGGGAGGGATAGTGAATACCCGACAGGAGGTGGGATTTGGAGAGGGGATGGAGTCAGCGGAAAGGGAAGGGGAGGAGGGTTCCAGAGGGCCATGGGTATTTTTGAGTTGTTGCATCTTGTGGCCTTGAAGCCTGTAAGGAAACAAAAAAGTTTCTTGTTAGCACAACGAATGAGCCGGAGGATGAAGTGGAACTGAGGAGTGGTGTAACCCTGAGCCAGTGTGTTGCGATGCCGTTGGAGAGAAAGGTTGAGAGTGTGCATGTGACACCGCATGGCACTGAGCGTGGGTCTCAGGATGTGGTGAGAGCAGCTGTCTGTGGAACATTGAACATCATGAAGATATCTGTGATCCTGGGAAGACTTGAAACACAAGGGATGAAACTTCAGTTGGAATCCACGTGGGGTGATTCTGAGCCAGAGGCAGTCACTGAGGAATGTGATATGGCTGTGGAAACAAGTTTAAGCAAATACCTGGTCAAACACCAGGAGTGACAGTGAAATTAATGTCGGTGGGCAAGAAAAGAGATTGGAACGGAAATCCTGTCAGAGAGAGGAGCAGAACTTCTTCAAGGTGGGCATGTCTGGAAGAGATGTGGCAGTGAGTTAAACACTAAATAAAAACCGAAAGAACTGCGGATGCTGTAAATCAGGAACAAAAAACAGAAGTTGCTGGAAAAGCTCAGCAGGTCTGGCAGCATCTGTGAGGAAAATATCAGAGTTAACGTTTCGGGTCCAGTGACCCATCCTCGGAACTGATGGTAGCTAGGAAAATGTCAGTTTATATGCAGAAAATAGGGAGGAGGATGGGGTAGGGAGTAAACGTTAGGATAGAGCTCAAAGAGAGAGAAGAGCAGTTGGATAAACAAAGGAGTTGATAACGATCTGAAGGGTGAAATTTGAAAAGTTCATCAATCTTGCTTCCAATTTCCACCCTGCCCTCACTTTCACCTGGTCTATCTCTGACTCCTCCCTTTCCTTCCTTGACATCTCTGTTCCCAGTTCTGGGGATAGACTGGCCACTAATATCCACTATAAACCCACCGACTCCCACAGCTACCTGGACTATACATTCTCCCACCCTATTTCATGTAAGACTCCATCCCATTCTTTCAGTTCCTCTGTCTCCATCATATATGCTCAGATGAGGCCAACTTTGTGAAGGGAACCTCCGAAATGTCCACCTTCTTCCTCAACCGAGGATTCCCCACCTCCGTTGTCGACAGGGCCCTCAACTGGGTCCGACCCATCTCCTGTACCTCCGCCCTCACCCTCTCTCTTCCCTCCCACAACAGCGATAGGGTCCCCCTTGTCCTTACATACCATCCCACCAGCATCTACATCCAGAACATCATCAGGCACCATTGTTTGTGAAATGTGAAGTTTTCAAAGGCTCTGAGACTTTTTTTGTTATTGAACACTATGGCAGTGTCATATCATGTCTGATATGTCAAGAGCTGTCACAGAAATACAATATCAAGCAACATTATTCTGCAAAACATGGTAGATAAACTTCTAACATCTGATCTGTCTGAAATTTACTCACTGGGCCTCTGAATGAGAAAAACATTGAAATGTAATCCCTCACGTAAGAGGATTGGACCCCTTACTCCGAGTGACATGAGAATCAGGCAGGAAAGTTGAGTTGAGAGCAAGGATCAACCATGTACTTTTTAAAGGGCAGAGCAGGGTGAAGATGTACATTATGCCCCTGCTCATATTTCTTATGTTTTAATGTTGAGTCATTTGATATTGAACTGTTTAACTAGAATTGTAGTATTTCACCATTTGCTTTTCAGGTTTTGATGGAAGGTCAACAACTTGAAACATTGAAAAGGTTTTTGTTTACAAGGTACAATCCCTTTGTCTGGATGAAATGCAAGTTGGAAGTACCAACAATGGGACCCAAGTGGTGAATTTGGAGGAGGAAGTCAAGTAAGTGACCTCCTTCAGGAGTTAAGTCCATTTAAGATGTCAGATGTGCTGCTGAAGGGCCATCATGTGGTTGTACTGCAGTCACAAGTCTGCAGTCCCACTGTCAGAGGTGGGCATTGCAAAAGTGTTTGGGGAGGTGTAAAAGGATAAATAAGGGAACCAAAAGGGTTAAGGTCATCAGACATGAGAGGGTAAATCCCCCAGCGTAACAAGCACTGCTGTGTTTGCAGCAGATTTTTAAAGAGACATATTTCCAATTGAATGGAGCCACCAACTCCAGTATTTACTTGACCTGCCACTGAGAGGAATACTTGCAAAAAATAAAAAAAAGTGACTGTATTGTTCCATGCTAAACTCATATTACCCTTTTTATAGGCATCACAGAGTTCAAGCAACTGTGACATGGTAACTCAGAGTCAAGAATACAATATGTCTTATGATTTTTAACTTGCTTTTAAAATCAATACATAAAACAGCACAATCAGAATTATAGTCTAATATTCCATTCGATATTTGGTTCAACATCTTATTAACACTGAAATTGCATTTTTCTTAAAAAAGGCAATTGAGAACAATTCTACCCAAATGAGCCATCCGTCGGTCAAAAATGAACGAACAAGTGAGAGAATAATCATGAAATTACATAGCACAGAAAGAGGCCATTATGCAAGTGCCTTTTCTTTAAAAGAACTATCCAACTATGAATAACATCTATTTTCTCTACTATCCTACAAATTTGCACCTTTCAAATCCTAATAACCAATTCCCTTTCGACAGTTACTGTTAAATCTGTTTTCACTGCCATTTCATTTCAGACAGTGCCTTCCACATGATAACAACTAATTATGTCGAGAAATTCCTCATTTCTCAACTGGTTCTTTTGCCGGATCGAAAAAGATTTAAATGCAAACTCAATTCCTTAAAATGTTCTTGCTTTACATCTTAAATTTTATGTCAAGGACAAAAACCTATGAAATTTTACTGAACAAATGTTTTTAGGAGTAGACTTCAGCTTTGTTGTCCTAAAAAGTCAGATCTAGTAATTTAGGTCAGCCTGGATGTCTTTATAGGTCACTCAAGAAATGGGGTTATAACATATACAAAGATCAAAAGTAAAGGCAGAAATAGGCCAGTTGCCCCCTCCAGCCAGTTCCACCATTAAATGATTGTGGTCTCAATCCCACATTCCCACCATTACCTCCCTTGTTCATCCCAAATCTGTCTTAAAGGTAGTCAATAATTCTACCTCCACCACTCTCTAAGGAAACGAGTTTCAAAGTCTCGCGACAACCTTGAGAGAAAAGTAATTCTCAGAATCTGTCTTAAATCAGAGGGCTCTTATTTTTAAGCTGTATCTCTAACTCTTGCCTTTCTCATGAGAGGAACATCCTTTCAACATCTAACCTGCCAAGTCCCCTCAGGATCTTGTATTTGCCAACAAGATCACCTGTCATTCTTCAAAATCACAACAGATATAGGCTCAGCCTGAAACCTTTCATTCTGAGATAACCGCTCCATTCCAGGTATCTCCAAAATGTGACCAAAACTATATACTGTACTCAAGATGTGGCTTCACTAAAGCCCAGCCAGATCGCAAAACTGACATTCATCTCCTTGCCCCTTAGGAGGAAAGAATCTTTGAAGCACAGGAGAGGACCGTGACTGCTCATCCAGTGATGCCAAGATCTCCATGTGCCAGCAACCAAGTTAGATTCATTGTCAAGTGCTGTACTGCTCTTCTATTACCACCATCATTAATGTATTCTCAACATTCCCAAGCTTCCACTCCTAATTTATAATTCATTCTTGATTCTATCTTCTGCACTGACAGCTTCCAGTCTCTAACCTAAGAGAGCAGCCCCTCCAACCAATATCTCCTTATCAGCGCTGAGGAAGAAGACACAGTCCCTCAGAGCAAACACTGGCAAGGCTCCTTCCTGCAGCCCACTTCCACCATCATGGATACTGACACCTTGATGGCTACTTTATTTAGATGAGACTCAAAAGCACTTTCTAGTGAACGCATCACCAATACTACTCTGCAACTGGCTGAGGAAGAAATACACGAGATAGCTGGCATTCAGAAGCCTCCCAGTAACCAGTCTGCTGCTCAGCCCCTGGTAGGGTAGGTCCCCCCCAGTGTCACAGTGGAAGGCGCTGGATTGCAAATATGCTGGACTTCATGACCTGGCTTTCTGGCCATTACCTCTATCCCCTGTTATCCACACAACGTTCCATGAAGACAAATGATTGCAGTTATCTTACACTTTTACCACATCATGAGATTGAAAGATTACTTGGTATTCTCACTCATCATTTGCTGAAAAGTTGCTGCCTTTAATCAATGACTGAGGGGCTGAAACATTGGTGTGCCCACTGCCCTATGTCTGCAGTGAAGAACTTAAAGGACTTGGAAAGAATAAGACTGGAGATCAGACTGGCTGAGAAGAAGCAAAAAGGGTACCTCATTAAATCTTATTGAACTGTGGGTCTGAGCCTGTTAAGAGTCTCCTGCCCAGATACTCACTTACCTTCCATGGCCTCTACTGCTGTAGGCTTTGTGATCACAGGCAGGGTGGGAGAAGAAGCTCCTCTGGTGCCAGTGTGTAACTGCTCCTCCTATAGGTACCTGCTGACATCACCTTGCCTCACTGAATGAGGTCACAGTCCCTCACTTCTCTCTTATCTTCGCATTGAGGCTGAGAACCCTTGGCTAAAGTGGTTAGACACATGAGGCAGATTGTTATAAGGGCCTGAGCCACATGGCCAATGTTGAGATGTGTGACAGATGGGACAAGGCCCATCTCAATGATGTGGTCATCTTGTTTCATCTTTGATGTTTTGCACAAGCTGCAGGAGGAGATTGTCAGTAGGCAGTGGAGAGACGACAATGAGCACTCATTACTCTTTGTTAATGCCAAAACTTTCACTTCATTAATATTCAGCTTCCCATTTTACCAAACTTGCCAACAATCTAGATGTTGGGAAAACTCAAGAAGGAAACAGAGCAGGTTTCTGATGGATTCAGCTTGCAGCTTGGTTGAATAACTAATGAGGTGAAATGTGGCAGATTGTGAGAGAAAGTTCACCATGGGCCATGGCAAACCAAACACAATGAAATTCATTTGCCACTGCAATTTAATTGAAAATGGGGCAATTCAGTCCTTGATTACCAGCTAGCTTTCTCTTATATTCTAATTTCCCCTTCCTCTTTAATCTTGTAGCCCCCTTTATTGTTCTTTATACTTTGTTCAAACTTCTTTCCTGCCCCTCACACTCCTTACTTTCAGTATGATACTGTTTTTAACTTCCTTGGCTTGCCATGGATAAATCATCCTTCCCGAGAATCTTCCTTCTCACTGGAATGTATCTTTTCTGAGTGTTCTGAAATATCTTCTTAAATATCTGCCACAATATCTCCACTAACCTTTTCCTTAACCTAGTTTCCCAGGTCACTTTAACCAACTCACTCTTCACAACATCATAATTGGAATTGGAAGTTAATGCTATGGTGGATCACCATGTGCAGGACATTGGAGCAGCCACGCACAGTTTCAGTAATTAAGTTTAAAACCCTTTTTAAAAATCTTGTGTTTAAACCTCTCTTCTCTCCCTCAAACAAAAGGCAAAAATCAATGTATTATAATTACAACTAACTGAGGGGTCCTTTACTATAAGTTAATTAATGGATCCCATCACATTACAGACTACTTGATCTGCTCACAGGTTGGCTTTAGATCTGCTTTAAGAAACTACTGAAACTGTGTGTAGCTGCTCCAATGTCCTGCACATGGTGATCCATCATAGCATTAACTTCCAATTCCAGCAGTCACTACTGTGCTTGGACTTCAGAGTCAACAAAGCGTGGAGCTGGAGGAACACAGCAGGTCAGGCAGCATCGGAGGAACAGGAAAGACGATGCTTCAAGTTGGGACCCTTCATCAGGACAATTGGAATCTTACCATTACTATTTCTCATTTCTATATTCTGATGTCTAGAACAAAGATCATCTCTCTATAGTACTGATGCCATCCTTAATTAACAGAGCCACTCCTCAACCTTTTCCTAACTCTCATCCGTCCTAAATGCTATAATCCTGGAATATTCTGTTCCCAATCCTTGTTATCTTGTAGCCCTGCCCAAGACCTGGCTATCAAATCATACATATTTATTTCTATTTCTGTTTATACCATCAATCATCTTTTTCATTAATTCCATGTGCATTCAAATACAGAGTCTTTTGTTTTTTTTCTAATGTTAAATCTCTAGCCCTGACTACTGTTAAATATTTGCACATGCTGTCCCTAACTGTCACACTCTGATCACCATTTCCTTTATAAATGTTTCCATATGGCTGAACAATACATATAAACTTCCATTGTTACGGTCAGCAGATGTTTGAATACTTTAGTCCATTACCAGCTTTGTTTTCTTGCAAATTCGGTTATCTTTTTTTCTCTTTAAAGTCACCTACCCTTAATGTTGTAATTCAGTTGAAATAGCAGTCTCTTGTGTGATCAGCATTTGAAATGAGGTGCCAATAGAGTGTAGCTACAGGACTATGTGCATGCTAAACAGTGGAAGTAGTATGCTATCGGCAGAGCTAAGCAATCCATATTTTAACAGATCAGAACCATATTCCTGCCACATCAAGACAAAGTGACAGAAGTGGATGGTCTAAGGATATCCTCATTGATGGCAAAGTCCAGCAATTCAATGTAAAAGTCAAGCTGAGGTCTTTGCAACCATCTTCCACCAAAGATGTTCATCTTGGCTTACTCCCAACATCTCTAACATCACGGATGCCAGTCTTTAGTCAATTTAATTTAATCCATGTCAAGGGTAAAAATATATTTTTTCCTCTCAAGAACTCCTCTTGAGAGTTTCTTGAGGGTAACTATTTACTTTTTGGGGGCTACCTTTTGGTTTTCACAAATTCCTTCATTAGGTGATACGGTCGCACAGAAACAACGGCTGTATTTGTGTTGACAGATGGAGGATTTGGCATCATGAAGAAGCAGAATTAGAAAAATTCATCAATATCCACAAAAATCATCGTTGCTCCATTCAACTTAAAACCATAATAAAAAGGAAACCATACATTTCCTCAATATAATAGCATTTCAATTGGCATGGCAGCCTTGGCATTCTCCCTGTGTACCATCCTCACACCACGGGCTCCAGCCTTGCCATCCCAGGCCCAGGAACTGATACCAGAGTCCGAGATAGTAGGAACTGCAGATGCTGGAGAATCCGAGACAACAAGGTGCAGAGCTGGATGAACACAGCCTTTCTGCTCCTATGATGCTGCTTGGCCTGCTGTGTTCATCCAGCTCTCCACCTTGATACCAGAGTCCAGCAGCTTTGGTCCCTGGGTCCAGACTTTGTCAGTTTCACTTCCTCTTTTCCGTTCCAAACTCCTCCTGACCTGGCCAACTTAGCTTCCTGCTCCTCCTGAACCTGGCCTTACCACCCCCTTATTTGAAGTTTGCCATTTAAATTCTAAACTTTCCTCCAGGCTTAAGCATTGAGGAGCAGCTGAAGTTAGCTAATTAAAGAATTGAATTGAAACTGTTTGTTCTATACCTGGGGTTGAACTAACTCACAGCATACAAATACAAGTATCTGAGTGTGAGTGCGGTTTTGAACAGAGTGCTAGGAGCTATTTGAGGAAGAAAGATAGGGGAAGGAGGAGCCCCTTTGCTTTCCTGGACTTAAATGTGTTGCCTTCCTGGTGCTAGAGTTTAGGAGAGGAACATACAATGGGAAGGGGATAATCTAGTCATCAAGGTACCAGAGACATAGGCAGGAACAGTAAAGAGATTCTGTTGTATTATAGCACAAATTCGAGACCAAACAAAATGAACCAAGGAAAAATGCTAAAGAAGCTTCTAAAGTTCTGTGCACAGCACACAAGCATATCAACCAAGTCAAAAAGGTGATTGCATTGTTACTGTTTACAGACCCCAGTAAGAAGTACATATGGCCAAGTTGAACCAACACATGGATACCAAAAGAAAAGCTGAAGCCTTTACTTCCATCCAAGTGACATACACAAAGGATTGGATATCATGCACTGAATGCCAAGATTTATTTTATATTTCACGAGAGTACTCAGAAAACTAGCACTATGTCATGCAATCCGCATTAGTTAAGCAAAGTCTCACAATGGCTGTTACATCTCAGGCATTGGCATTATCTGCCTTTTATGCCACTATGGATTCCCAGGGTGGACAGCTGAAATGTTTTACATTGATGAAGCAGGTGGATCATTACATTACATTTATTCTACCAAGATGAACAAATCTACATTTTCTTATGATCCATGAGATAACAAACCCATCATTCACAGCACCAAAGATTCCAGTCTGCAACATCGATCTCATACATTTCAATCACAGTCAAGCAGAACAGAGTCAGCAGGTTACATCAGATAATGATCAGCTGCAATAGCTCAAAAAGAACACCATCAAGTGGCTGGAACACATCCAACAAATCCCCGAGCTGGTATGTTCATTCTGGTCATTCAGAGACAAACAAGGATTCTCCAAAAATGCAGTCCTCAAAGACAAACTAGTCTTAATTCCACAAGGTCTATGTCTATACACACTAGACCATAAACTGGTCACATGGGTGGAGAAAAAAAAAACAAGGGATTAGAGTCCAAATCCAGCATTCATAAGGACATTGATCAACTAATAATTTATGTGAAACAGACTGTGACAGGAAGGGATAAAGATAAATCACCAAATAAAACTAGAGGTTACAAAACTAATAAAACAACCAAATTCAAGGATCTGTACCTAAATTCATGGAGCATTCAAATCAAAAATGTAAATAAATAAGTACTATCAAATAATCATTAAAGAGACATAGGTGCAGAATGACATAGATTGGGGCCTAAATATTAAAGCTAGGACAAGATGGACGAGTGACTCGGTTAATTACTGATTGTATTAGCACAATAGACAGGGATGAACTAAATTCAGGAAACCAAAAAGTACAAGTGGTTTGGGTAGAGATGAAAAAGCAATAAGTCACTTGTAGAACTGGTGTACAGGCCCCCTAATGTGAACTACGTGGTAGTTTGGAATGTATAACGAAAGAAATAATGGCAACTTGTCAGAAAGGCACAGCAATAATCCTGGGGCATCTTAATCTGCACATAGTCTGGAAAAGTCAGATTAGCAAACAGAGCCCAGACGAAGAGCTTGTTTTGGAATCATTTTTTAGTACAGCACATTTTGGAGCCAAACAGAGAGTGGAATATACTGGACGTTTATATTGTGTAATGAGATAGGATCGATTAATTACCTCATAGCAAAGGCCCCCCCATGAGATAGATGAGATCATAATATGATTGAATTTTATATACAGTTTGAGGGATTTAAACTTAAGTAGGTGCAGTTATGAGGGCATGAAGTCAGAGCTCGCTAAAGTGTACTGGAAAATTAGGTTAAGATATAGGTTAATGAGATACAATGGCAGACATTTAGAGGGATATTTCGGAATTCACATGATAGATACATACCAACGAGAAAGAAAATTTCCAAGGACAGGACCTGTCATCTGCGGCTAACTTATTATTAATGATACTATCAAACTTTAAAAGAATTATTGTGTAAAGAAGGGAGACAGATCAAAAGATTGGACAAAACGTAAATGTAAGCAAAAAATAATTAAAAGATTAATAAGTGAGGAAAAATTAGAGTTTAAGAGAAGGCTGGCATGAAAAATTAAAAACAGATAAGAGTTTCTGTAGATGTTTGAAAATGTAGAGAACAGTTAACAAAGTCAGCATTGGTCTTTTCATTAGTGAGTCTTGGGAAATAATAATACCAAATACGGTAATAGCAAATTAAATTAACAGATGTTTAGCATTGCTCTTTACTATAGAAGTGCAAGTAACACCCCAGAAATAGCTTCAAATCAGGAAATGGAAGAGAGAGAGGAATTCAAGAAAATTACAGTCAGGGAGATGATGGCCTCGTTGTATTATTCCTGGACTATTAATCTAGAGACCCAGGTAATGTTCTAGGGACCTGGCTTCAAATCCCATCATCACAAATGGTGGAATTTGAAATGAAGAAAAATCTGAAGTTGACAATCTTATGATGGCCGTCCCGATTGACGGGAAAAATCTATCTGGTTCACTAATGTCCTTTAGGGAAGGAAACTGCCATCCTTACCTGGTCTGGCCTACAAACAACTCCAGTCCCACAGCAATGTGGCTGACTTTTAACTAGTGATGGGAAATAAATGCTGGCCTGGTCAGCGATTCCCATATCCTACGCATGAACCAAAAAAAAAAGAGTATTCAATTCACCTTGCAATAAGATAACGTTAGATTATCACTTGCTGTAGTTGGAATTTAACCTTTGTGATTCATTACTTTTATCCAAAAAGGGAGGGACGAAGAAAGCAGAAAACAACAAAATAGTTTGCTTCACATGTCACACGGAAAATAACAGAAGTTATAATTAAAGATGCATAGCTTGACACTTAGTGAAATCAAGGCAATCGAGCTGATTCAACATAGTTTTGTGAAAGAGAAATCGTGTTTAACCAATTTATTAGAGTTTTTTGAAGAAGTAACATGTAATCTTGATAAAAGGGACCTGGTTGATGTACTGTTCTTATATTTCCAGTAAGCATTTGATGAGATGCCACATCAAAGGTTATGGTGGAAAATAAAATCTCATGATGTGGCACTTTACAGAATGGTATGGATAAACAATTAGCTGGTTAACAGGAAACACACAATATACATAACAGAGTCATTTTCTGGTTTGCAAGATGTAATCAATGGCATGCCACAGGGATCAGTGCTGGGGCCTCAACTTTTTTCAATTTATATAATTGACTTTGATGAAGGAACCAGAAGAATAGTTGCTAAATTTGTTGTTGATGCAGAAATATGTAGGAAAATAAGTTGTGAAGTGGATATAAATGAGCTATAAACAAATATTTGACAAATATAATATAATGTGGGGAAATGTGAAATTGTCTAATTTGGCAGGAAGAATAAAAAAAAACATTATCTCAATAATGAGAGATGGCAGAGCTCTAAGATGCAGAAGGAATCAAGGTATCTTAGATTATGAAACGCAAAAGGTTAGTATGCATGTACAGCAAGTGATTAAGAAAGTTAATATTACCTTTCATTGTGAGAAGAATTTAATACAAAAAGAGAGAGGTTATTATGTTTCAGTTATACTGGGCATTGATGAGATCACATTTGGAGTACTGTGCACAGCACTGGTCACCTTACTTAAGGAAGGATAGAAATGCATTGGAAGCCATTCAGGGAAGGTTGACTAGACTGTCACAAAAACTAAGTTGCTGGAAAAGCTCAGCAGGTCTGGCAGCATCTGTGAAGGAAAAAACAGAGTTAACGTTTCGGGTCCGGAGACCCTTCCTCATTTACAGCATCTGCAGTTCTTTCGGTTTTCACTAGAATGTTACCTGGAATGAGATAGTTGTCTTATGAGGAAAGGCTGGACAGTCCACTCGTACCGATAGGTTCAACAGCAAAGGAAAAAAACCAACAAATGATTGGAGGAGCAGTTCATCAGAGATTCTATCCATTCTACTTGCAAGACTAATATCAACAGGAGTAGATGAAAGTATCTGCATGTGAGAGAGTAAAAGGGAGGATCTAGGGAAACAAGCCACCACCTTCTTGGATAAAACCAGGAGCTCCTCAATATCAGCCCAGGGGAAGAACAAAGACTGCTACCACTGAAGCCTACTTTCAAAGACTATGAATCATCAGGGACAAATACTTCATACTCGGAAACTGTAAGGGTCTATACCTTTGTTTTTCCATTCCATGGAATGGCTTTGGGATTGGGGTTGTTCTCATTTGTCATAGGTCATATATTTTCTTCCTTTGTCAGATTAAATAAGGCATCATAGTTAAACTGCTGCTTCATTAAAAATTTGATAAATTAACAGGAAGTTGCTTATGAATGGTTGACTGCCTATATTCAGAAAATGTGACCACAAAGCCCCCAAATCTAATACTTTTGTATTTTGAATACTGCTCCAAGTAATATTAAGAAATAGCTGAGTGTCACTGCATTTGGCAAAGACAAAATTGTGACAAGGTTGTGACAAAATTCTGGCTATGCTTCAAAGGAAGATAGTTCACCACTACCTTCTTAAGGGAACTAGGGATGTGCAATAAATGCTGGAACGGCAGCAATGGCCACAACCCATGAATAAATAAAATCAGCCACGCTCATAACCACCTAAGTACAACTACAAAGTTAGTAGCTACCTGCCAATATGGAAAATTGTCAAGAAAATGTAACATGATCAGTTATTACCCATCACTCTATGGTTAATCACCAGCAAAATGATGGAAGATGCTGCAGACAGTGCTAGCACATGTCACTTAATTATCAAATCAGCAATGTTCAGTTTGGGTTCAGCTAGGGCCACCCAGCTCCAGATCTTATCACAGCCCTGGTTCATGAATGGATAAAAGAGTTGATTCCAGATCCAAGGTAAGAGTAATTGCCCTTCCCAACATCATTTGACAAACTTATGAAATCAAGGAATCCTTGTAAAAGTGGGAAGTCAGTGGGAATCGGAAAAAGTATCTCCACTAGCTCTGGGAGATGGTTGCATTTGTTGGAGGCCATTATCATCCCTGATTTGGAATAAGATTGCTCTCCCTTCACAGTTGCTGAGTCAAAACCTGGAACTGCCTTCCTCATTGCACCTTGGGAGTGTCTATATCAAATGGACTGTCGTGGCTCAAGAAGATGGCTCATCTGAAGGGAAACTGGCGATGGGCAAAAAATTGCTGATCTTGCAGGTTTGTTCATATTTCATGAATTAATTTTTCTTTAAAAAATCACCTAAGCCCTCCCAGGAGATCCTTAGGGTAGGTATTTTCCTCATCAACCGATTCAGCGATGTTATTAGACACCTCTAGAGCAGCTGTGACTTGAACCCAGACCAATTAGTCCAGAAGTAGGAACACTACCATTGTACCACAAGAGACTAACAGCTCCTTAGGGTAGTGTCCCAGGCCTAACCATTTTCAGCTGCTTCATCAATAACCTTTTTTCCATCATTAGGTCAGAATTGGGGATGTCCACTGTTGACTATACAGTTTGCAACTCTTGCAGCTAATGAAGCAGTCTATGTCCAAATGCAGCAAAACCTGGATAACATTGAGACATATTCTCCACTTGCCTAAAAGAGGGAAGCTCCAACAGCACTACTTGTTTACTTGCTTTGTGCTTCATATGTGTTTTTTCTTCCATTTAGGAAATGGTAGGGAAGTGTTGGGAGGATCAGCATGCTGATTATTGATGTGCTTAAACCATACAAAAGAAAACTCCTTCCATAGATAATAAATTCCTGGAATGGGGCTTGAACTCAGAGCTTCTGGCTTAGTGGCAGGGACATATCTGACTGAGCCAAAAGACTACCTCAAACAGCAATCACAAAGCTCAACACCATCCAGAACAAAGCAGCCTGCTGTATTGGTACTATGTACACCATCATTCACTTGCTTCACTGCCAACACATCCTGACAACAGTGTGTACCATCTATAAAATGCACTGCAGGGTATCAACTTGGATCTTTCAAGAGCATCTTCCAAATCCACAACTCTTAACACATGGAAGGATACACACAGCAGATAAATGGGAACATCACCAGCTGCAAATTTCCTCCATGTCGCATAGCATCCTGACTTGGTACTATTTAACTGCTCTGTGAGGAGGTTAGTTAGCTTAGCTGGCTGGTTTACGATGCAATGTGATGCCCATAGCATGGGTTCAATTCCTGTACCAGCTGAGGTTACCATGAAGAACTTCCCAATCCCTCACCTGACGCATAGTGACCCTCAGGTTAAACCACCACCAGTTTGTGTCTCTTTCTCTCTAATGGTTCTGAGGAAGGGTCACCGGACACGAAACATTAACTCTGTTTATTTCTTTCACAGATGCTGCCAGACCTGCTGAGCTTTTCCAGCAACTTTGTTTTTGTGTCATCTGTTAGGATTGTGGTAACTTTATTCCTGTCACTGGGTCATGCATTAAATATTCCTAAAATGAATCCACAGAGATTTAAATTTGATTGCTTCACACTGAGGTGACGACATTTCGTATCTGAAATGTCCTTAAGGACATTAGCACACATGATGGATGACAGAAATGATGCCAGTGTGGAAAGGGTTAATTAGGGTTGCAGGAGAATCCTATGGATCAGGTGTTAGCGAGCATATCCGTGCAAGGCCTTCTACAGAAGGGCAAACTTTAACTTTTATTTGTTGAACATGATAATGCAATCTATAAACCACTTAAAATTAATCAGTGTCTAATTACTGGTTTGCAGTTGTATGTGAGGAACTGGTTGAGTCAGAAGGCTTTTAAGTGAATGAATGAAAATGGAAGTGGAATCTGGTTAGAAGGCGATAAGAAAGTTAAGGTTGAATAAACAAGTAGGGTGTGACTTTGCAATGAAATATTGTATTACAGGATGAGATAGGCTAGCGTGGAAAGTGACAGCTTCCCAAGAATGAATAGTAAGGAGACTTGTGGTGAGAGGATCTACACATGTTTAAACAATAGCTGAGTTCAGAAAGCATACACAGTGTGATAGAATATTACTGATATAAATAATAAGGACAACAAATACAGCAAAAGGGAACTATTAGCTTAGACATTATGATCAACTCTTACCTGCTTTCTGAATTGCTCACAAGCCAGTCAGTTGTATTGGGATCAGCAATAAATGTTGGCAATCCCAGTGATAACCATGTCCCAGAAATGAACTTTAAAAAAAACACACATAGCTTCAAGTAACAATGTTTATTTAATGCCTGGAAAACAACATAACTTCCTGCAAATGAAAGAGAACAAAACTTCTTTGCTGCACAGAACCTCCAACCAACGCTATACACCAGATACATCGACGACATTTTCTTCCTTTGGACTCATGGCGAGGAATCACTGAAACAACCACATAGCGATATCAACAAGTTTCATCCGACCATCAGACTTACCATGGACTATTCTTTACAATCAGTCTCATTCTTGGACACATGCATCTCCATCAGGGATGGGTACCTCAGTACCTCACGCTACCACAAGCCTACGGATAACCTCATGATGCTGCACTTCTCTAGCTTCCACCTGAAACATATTAAAACAGCCATTCCCTATGGACAAGCCCTATGCATACACAGAATCTGTTCAGATGAGGAGGAATGAGACAGACACCTGAAGGTGTTGAAGGACGCCCTGATACAAATAGGATACAATGCTCAAATTATCGATCGCCAGTTCCAATGTTCCACAGCGAAAAACCGTAATGACCTCTTCAGAAGACAGACACGGGATATGTCCAATAGGGTGTTCTTTGTCGTACTTCCCGGGTGCGGAGAAACTACACCATGTTCTTTGCAGCCTTCAACACATTATTGATTACGATGAGCCTCTCGCCAAGATCTTCCCTATGCCTGCACTTCTTGCCCTCAAACAACTGCCAAACCTTAAACAGACCAATGTTCGCAGCAAACTACCCAGCCTTCAGGACAACATCGACCACAACACCACACAACGCTGTCATGGTAACCTCTGCAAGACATTTCAGATCTTCAACATGGATACTATCATCACACGTGGGAACACCATGCACCATGAGCATGGCAGATAATCATGTGACTCGGCCAACATTGTCTATCTCATAGCTGCAGGCAAGGATGCCCCGAGGCATGGTATATTGGTGAAACCATGCAGATGCTATGCCAACGGATGAATGGACACCGCGCAACAATTCCCAGACAGGGATGTTCCCTTCCAGTGGGGGAGAACTTTAGTGGTCAACTCAGTTGTCCTCGGAATTCAGGTAAATGTCTTCCAAGGCGATACACAACAACGCAGAGTCACTGAGCAGAGACTGATAGCCAAGTTCGGTACTCACGAGGACAGCCTCAACTGGGATCTTGGGTTCATGTCACACTACAGGTGACCCCACCACATTATATACATGCATACACATCCTCCCCCCCCCCTCAGCCTCTCACACACCCTCTCTTGCCCCAACCTCTCCCACACAACCTCCCCCCTCTGCACCACCTTGCACACCCCCTTCCCCTCTTCACCCTCTCCCACACACCCTGCCCCCCCTCACTCTGTCACACAGACCCTTCCCCACCTCACACACACCCTCCCCACCTCACACACACCCTCTCTCACACACACCCTCCCCCCCC
>NC_063347.1:31777903-31805972 GCF_021869965.1 Rhincodon typus
CCCCCCCCATCACTCTCACACACACACCCTCCCCCCCATCACTCTCACACACAATCACACACACACACACACACACACACACGTGAATCTATGGGGTGAATTTATATTTGCAGATACATTTTATTTTGTTCAAAAAACACACAATTTATACACAGTCAGTCAATATGTTTTTTTATACATTCTTATTTTATAAATAAAATCAGTCTGACTCCAAACTAAAACACAGACAGATTCAAAACATGGTCTCACACCTAGCATGCATTACCTGACCTAAAATGTCACTTCTTCTTTACACGAGTAAAACCTTTAGTTCTCTCTTTAATCAATTAAAACCTTCGAAATGATTAAAGCTTAAAGAGCACCTTAGGTTTGTTTAGTACATCCTCATCAGTGGTGTGAAACTTTGGTCTTTTCCTTATAAATTCTGTGTCTGATATTACCTCTCTCACTAACACATGAAGGACTGAAGCTCCGAAAGTTTGTGTTTTCAAATAAATCTGTTGGACTATAACCTGGCGTCGTGTGATTTCTGACCTTGTCCACCCCAGCCCAACACTGGCACCTCCACATCATTTAGATGGCATGCTACTGTCAAGTTTCTTTGTGTAGCAGGACCTGGTGCCTTTCTGTCTGCGCTGCGCTTTGTTTAGTGGATAAATTGTTGGAGGTGTCTGTGCAAACTAACATTTTCTGAAGAAGGGTCTCGGCCCGAAACATCAGCCTTCCTGCTCCTCTGATGCTGCTTGGCCTGCTGTGTTCATCCAGGTCTACACCTTGTTATCTGTGCAAACTAACTGTTGCCTTTTACGTTATGCTAATATCATTAGCAACTGGCTGCTGTGTTTGCACTGGGTCTGGTATATGGGTTTTGTGAATTCAGAGTTTCACTTGGCCAATGTACCCAGCATCCGTTTCTGTTTGGCCAATTTGGCAATCCGTTTTAGCAGTCAGGAGGCTGCTATATGTAGAATAAAAAGCAATGTCTTCTTATTTATCAATAGCTAATCCTGCATTCTTTGCTAGTATATATGAGGTCTAGCAATTAAAGATGACATTATTTTATAAATGTTTCCATCTATGTAATCATGCCTGATTTAGGAAGCCTGATCCCAAAATTATATTTTTGAAAAATGGTGCATTTTTATCTAACACGTGAGAAAATTACTCACCACTTGGCATAAAGCTGCAGTCATACTGAAGAAATCTAAAAGGAAAGTTGCTATAAGAAGATTAGAGATTTACATTTCTTTTAGCAAATGAGAATCTCAAGGGTTACAACTTAGTTGCATAGTTGGACAAAATACCAGAAATTTTATACTTGCCATAGCCATTACGTCGCAACTTCGACACAGTCATTCCGAACACTGGATTCCCATAGTGGAAAAGGGTTTTGCATTTGCCAACAGTAATATACATCACTGATTAAAGCAAATGTGCACTAACATACGAAAATATATTTTAAAGGCAACAGAATTTCTCTGCTTTTACTTGAGCCTAACAACATACATTAAGTGATTGTGATATGGGGCTAGCAATTCAGAGGTCATTAATTAACTGCAAGTTATGATTTTAAATTTGATAAATTGGGCAGGACCTCTTTCTATGATATGGAGGCAGGATGCTTGCCTGCCAGTGTGCTGGTTTTCTGTCAGCAGCTTTTCTCAGGATATTGGGCAGGATCCAGCAACCTGCCCAAGGTGATTTAAGGATCCATGAAGATTGTCAACAAACTTTATCAAGGGCCAATTTGGAATTTTTGAAGGGATGCACAGGTTCCACAATGGATCGGGAAGAATCCAAATGGAAGGTGGTGAAGGCAGAATGTGTAAGCAATCATAGCTTTTCAATTCAATTAGGTAAGGTCATTAAAGGGCGCAGGACTGAGAAGGGCACTCAGTCATTGGCACAGGTTCCACTGGGTGGGTACCATTTGTGGACCAAATAATCTGTTCATGTTTATGTAGTAAACCTCCAGGTATCATAGGAGGGGAATTGTCCACTCAGTATGTAATGTCATGGTCGTGGCAAGCATAAAATTTCTGTCAGTGTTTTCCCAATAATTGTCTAAATTGTAATCTTTGGGAGTCCTGTTTGCTATACATCTTCTATACCTTAGAGTGTAGGTTGCCTATTGATATAATGATTAGTCAATGTTGCTTTCAGGTTATTTGTTCCAGCAAAATCCTTGACATTTTAAATCTTGCCTGGTGATCCTTCCAGTCAGTCATCAAACATTCAAATAGCTTTTAAAAAAGGTATCAGTTTCCGTGAGCCTCATATCACAGAAGATAAGAGCAGGAGGAGGCCATTCAGCCCTTCGAGCCTGCTCCACCATTCATAAAATCATGGCTGATCATCAACTCAATAGCCTAATCCTGCTTTCTCTCCATAACCTTTGATCCCAATTACCCCAAATGCTATATCTAGCTGCCTCTTGAATACATTCACTGTTTTGGCATCAAATACTTCCTGTGGTAATAAATTCCACAGGCTGACCACTCTTTGGGTGAAGAAATGTCTCCTCATCTCCGTCCGAAATGGTTTACTCCAAATCCTCAGACTGTGACCCCTAGTTCTGAACACACCCACCATCGGGAACATCCTCCCTGCATTTACCCTGTCTAGTCCTGTTAGAATTTTATAAGTGTCTATGAGAACCCCCCATTCGCCTGAACTCCAGCGAAAACAATCCTAACCTAGTCCATCTCTCCTCATGCGTCTGACCCACCATCCCCGGCATCAGCCTGGTAAACTTTCACTGCACTCCCTTGAGAGCAAGAGCATCCTTCCTCTGAAAAGGAGACCAAAACTGGACAAAATTTTCTAAGTGTGGCCCCACCAAGGCCCTATACAACTGCAACAACAACATCCCTGCTCCTGTACTCGAAACCTCTCGCAGTGAAGGCCAACATACCATTTGCCTTCTTTACCACCTGTTGCACCTGCATACTTACCTTCAGTGACTGGTGCACAAGGACACCCAGGTCCCACTGCACACTCCCCTCTCCCAAATTACAGCCATTCAGGTAGTAATCTGCCTTCTTGTTTTTGCTTCCAAAGTGAATAATTTCACATTTATACAAATTATACTCCATCTGCCATTGATTTGCCCACTCATCCAACCTGTCTAGATTGTGCCGAAGGATCTCTGCATCCTCGTCGCAGTTCATCCTCCCACCCAACTTGGTATCATCTGCAAACTTTGAAATGTTACATTTTGTTTCCTCATCCAAAACATTAATATATATTGTGAATAGCTGGGGTCCTAGCTCCAGTCCCTGTGACACCCCACTGGTTACTGCCTGCCAATTTGAAAAGGATCCATTAATTCCTACTCTTTGTTTCCTCTCTGCCAACCAGTTTTCTATCCATCTCAATACACTTCCCCCAATCCCATGCTCTTTAATCTGGCACTATAATCTCTTATGTGGGACTTTGTCAAACATTTTCCAACACTAGAAATAATTGAGGGAATAAGAAGGATGACAGTTAGCTCAGGGTTGCAATAACAGAGACCACAGAGTAATTAGAAGAAATGAGAGTTTATCAGTGGATAAGTTAAAGTGTGATTCCACAAATGATATGCCTGCTTAGCTTAGTTACAGGCATTCTAATCTCTGAGCCAAAAACATAAGGGCTAAGACCTTACTTCAGGCCCTGAGAAGACTGTCCAGTTTAAGACTCCATGGCAACACCATGAAATTCTAATTTGGATGCTGACATTTTCTCTTCGTAAAGATTACTAGCTAGTGTTCAAAAAGTTATTATTATTCTTGTAACTTTCTGTAGATATCTGATCTGTAAATATTATGGGAAATGTTAAAAAAAAAAATCACTTGTTGTATCACAGTGTGTCGGCACAACATATTGACCATTAAGGGCCACTGTTGTTTGCAGGCAATGCAAGCAGGTGCAATCTGTACAGTTCATTCCAAAAAGCAAAACCAACCTGCCGTGCATAGGAAGACAGGGATACCACCTCAGCACAATGCACTTTTGTAGATCTGCTGTCCAACTTTGCCTTCTCTTTAATGCAAGAACAATTGTTTATTCATTTTCACAGTTCTCCTGTATATTCTGGTGCTGGTGTTCTGACTGAAAATGTTAACTCTAAATCTGGGAATTTACTCTGGCAGTAAGTAGTAAAATGAGAACACTTCCAAAATGGGTACAAGGCTCACTTTGCATATGGCCTGAATCAGGTATATACTAAATTTCAAGTTGAATTCCATCCCTTTTTTGACTGGGATATTAGTGGTGGTGGATCGCAGACCAAGTAGGACAGCACTGTTGTGTGATTTGGATGAGCACAGAGTATACTGTGTACGGTGTTGATCAGTTGACAAACAAACTCCGATTGAGGGAGGCATTGCCATGGAGAATGCGTCCATTAATGTTGATCGACAGTTAACAGCCAAGCTTTGTTAAATTTTAAACAAGGCAAGTTCACTTTGGCAGGTCAGGCCATTGCTCTGAGAAATCAACCAGTGAGTGGCAATCATTGCTTTTTGGAGTTGAAACAGGTACAGTATGTGCACATGTTCTTGCTGTTTGTAAAGAACAGGGTCCATTTTTAGTAAATATGTAGCATTAACATATGTAGCTTCCAGTACACTAAATTGGCTTACTCATGAGCCTAATGAACATTCTGGCACTTGCGACTGGGAATCTCACTCTGCTTCTTCTGCTCTGATAATCCTGAATTAGTTGTCAACACAATTCAGCACATACTTGGTATTATCCAGAATTTGTTGTCCAGTTTCAGAATAACATCTATTCTTATACATTAAGTTATAGGTTTGGTAATCAGCACTCTCCTTACATACAGTATAAATATTAGTTTTCCCCTTGAATTTGTATTCTTGTAAAATGTCCTGATGAATGCAGAATAAAAAGATTGGACAAAATGCATCTTTTTTCAGCAATACTTCTGTCGATAACTGGTTATGAGCATAAACAGCTAAAGAATGAACATTTAATATGTAAATTGCAAGGTGACTGCTCCAAGATTGCATTACTTTGGAGGAAAATGTTTTAATTTCTTCATTGAAGCTGAGCAGAAAATGAAAATGAATTACCCTTTAACCTAGAATTTGCTACACTGATAATGAACACAGCACTAACTTGCATTTTTGAAATTGGATCAAAATAGTATATTCAGGTACGAGATGATTTCCTTTGTGAATTTACTTAAAAATATATATTTAGTTCTTATACATTTTGAAGTTTCTTGTAGGTTAATTAGACTTCAGCTTAAGTTACAGATGGCAATTTGTCTTAAAATCTTAACATTATTTAGCCCTTGAGGAAACAAAACAGTCTTTGTAATTATTTTCATTAAATGTTATTATGGATTGATTTGAAAAATCATATGTCAGAGTTGATCGAGTTACAGGAGATAATTACTGATAGGTTTACTTTAGTATTAGTCAGAATATCCAGGGATTGTGTTATTTTTAATTAAAAGTTTGAACTAGAATTGGACAGAGTGTAAACTCTTAATTATTAAAATGCATGTTGCATCATATCTTGAAACAAAACTGCTGACTGTGTGTAATAACGGTGTAAACATTTCATGGGTGATATTCATAACTTGATGTAATGAGCACAGTTTTGTATATTCCCTTGTAAATATTGTAATCAGTGCAATGAAGCAGCTGTCAAATTGTTGCTGCGAATGATTATAAATCTTATGTGATGACCAGAATGTGATTTACTTTGATAAACATTGATTTGTGCTTAGTTAGTTGAATAGTATATTCTAAATAACATCCAGAATTCAAACAGCGAGAAAAACATATATCCTTGGAAGTCCTGTAACCTTTTCTCACGCAAAGTACACAAAAATTGTTCTGAATTTCCATGAGCTAAACATTAATGCTAAGTCACTTGTGCTTGACTGCAACAGAAAGACTTGCATAAATTTGAATGTGCTTGAAAAAAAAGGTCAATAAATTGAGAAAGTTGAGGTGGAACAAACTTACTAATGCAACTTCACAACAGTAAAATCCTGTTTTATGTGAACAGTATCGATAGTCTTACCCAATTCAGAGGAGTAAAAGCCAAGTTTCCTGCTCCTTATCATAGTCAAGTGATCTTGAAAGTAAACACAAAATTAGGTCAATATCAGATCAGTTGTGAAACATCTTCAGTTAAATAAACTGGCCAAAACTGTGAAGGTACCAGAACAGTAGGGCCACTATTTTCTGATCAGTGTTTCCAGCAAATGGCTGAAGTTGACCTTTATGTCGCAAGTCACTCTGCAATAAAGGAAGGATAATAGAGAAAAAAATCAAAATACTGTTGGAAGAAAAATAATTATGTGACTTTGGGTAAGTGACACAAATTGCAGAAATGTTATATTGGATTTAATACAGCCTTTGGCAGTGGGAAACATTGTAGTTGGGCCCAATTAATCGTAAGAGTGACCCCAAGATCAGCCTCTCAGTAACATCAAATGCTGCCCAAATTACGTGGGACAGCAGAAGAAGCAGAGTGAGGTTCCCAGTCACTAGTGCCAGAATGTTCGTTAGGCTCGTGAGTGAACCAATTTAGTGGCTTCTGAAGGATTAAATGGGGACACATGGCTTTCTTGTGTCATGTTTGGTTTGTCAGCAGCTTCCTGGGGAATAAGCTATTCATGGTCAGGCAACCTGTAGCCAATTGGGAGACCTGGCATCAGGTAGGGGTTGGCTGTTGAGATTCACCCCCTTTCACTGGCTGTGAGCCCTATTCTGTGGCTCCCATCTCATCCTCACATACCTTTGGCCTTCAATACTGCAATGAACCTGGAGCAATGATGCGTGCAGTACCACCAGCAGACACTAGTCCTGCTGGCACCATCAGAACACGTTGGCCTCTGATTGGTCAGCAGTTCTTAGTGGTTGGCACTTCAGCCACAAGGAAGCTTGAATCTTAGAGAGAGTTAGAGAGATGACCACTGCAGTCTCTGAAGGGCACTTGATTCTGTTGAATCCCTCTCCCAACAGAAAAGGTGGGCTTCCCATCAGTTCTCTGGCCAGTGGGCACAACACCCATCAGCCTGTCAAAACCCAGGCTATTTTCTTCATAAGCAAACAAAAGTAAGAAAAGCAAAGTGTCACACTGCATAGGAAGTGAAGATACCCAAGTAAACATATTGACCTGGATTTTCCACTGACCAGTTAATCCCCATCATAGCGCACTCTAAAGGAATTGCCCGGGCACTTGGATTTTCTGCTGGACAATTCCTCTACATCTAGAGACCTCCGAAAGCTTCCATACAAATCGGAGACATCGGAGGCTTCCAGCCTGTGTTCCTCCTAATTTTCTTTCCAGCTGCATGGGCCTCTGAAGTCTGTGTGTGGCATCAGCTTCTGTAAGACCTCCTCAAATCAGAGGTCAATGCCTGGATTAGTATGTCGACGGTGATCACCATGTGCAGATCATGGAGCGGCTGCACACCACAGTTTAGAGGGATCATTGGCTCTAACAAAATTCAGTGAAATAATTACGAAGGGAAAAGATGGATAGTTGAATACATAGGCTAACCCTTGGGCAACTATTTAACAGACCCCATACTTACCACACATACTCCCAGACACACTGCCTCCAGTCCTCTTATACCCAGCAGACCCTGACTCATAGCTCGGGTTGTGGGTGTTGAGGTTGGTTGGCTCACCAAGCTGATTTGTTGTTCCGCAGCTGTTTCGTTACCCTGCTGGGTAACATCATCAGTGCAGCCTCTGATGAAGCATCGGTGTGTTTTCCTGCCTGGTTTTTAAACTGTGGGGTCCCTTGAGCTGGATTGTTTCACTTCCGGTTTTCCTTCGTAGTAGAGTGTATATGGAGTTGAGTTCTTTGTGCTTATTAATGGCTTTCTTCGTGGAGTGCCAGGCTTCTAGGAATTCTCATGCCTGTCTCAGCTTAGCTTGTCCCAGGATGTTGGTGTTGTCCCAGTTGAATTGGTGGTTCTCCTTGTCCATGTGGATTGAGATGAGTGAGTATTGGTCGTGTCTTTTTGTAGCCAGTTGGTGTTCGTGTACCCTTGTTGTTAGTTTCCTTCCTGTTTGTCTGATGTAGTGTTTCTCACAGCCTCTGCAGGGGATTTTGTAGATGACATTGGTCCTATCTATGGTGGGCAGTGGGTCTTTAGTTCGGGTGAGCAGTTGTCATAGGATTGATGTGGGCTTGTGTGCCACTCTGATGCCCAGCGGATGTAAGAGTCTTGTGGTTAGTTCCGATGTGTTCCTGATGTAGGGTAGTGTGATGAGTGTGTCGGGTCGTGTAGTATCTTCCTGATGTTGTTCGTGTAGTCTTCTGACCCAGTTTTTTGGCTATCCATTATCCTTGAAAGCCTGGAAGAGGTATTCTTCTTCCTCTTGGCATAGTTCCGTGTTGCTGAAGTGTGTTGTTGCCCTTTTAAACAGTGTTCGCACGCAGCTTCATTTGTGTGTGCTGGGATGGTTACTGTTGAAGTTCAGTACCTGGTCTGTGTGTGTGGCTTTTCGGTGTACTTTCGTTTGCAGTTCCCCATTTGTCTTGTGCTCTACCATGACACCCAGGAATGGGAGCTGTTTGTCCTTCTCCTCCTCTCTGGTGAATCTTATTCTGGTGAGGGTGTTGTTTATAAGTTTGTGTGTGTCCTCTAGTTTGGTCCGTTTAATGATGACAAAGGTGTTGTCCATGTAGCGTATCCATAGTTTTGGGTGGATTAGCGGAAGGGCTGTCCTTTCTAGTCTTTGCATCACTGCCTCTGCTATGAGTCCGGAGATAGGTGATCCCATGGATGTCCCATTGATTTGTTCGTATGTTTGGCCGTTGAAAGTGAAGTGGGTGGTGAGGCATAGATCCAGTAGTTTGAGCATGTTGTCTGTGGAGATGGTTTCACTGGGGTCTTGCTCTTGACAGGAACTAAAGACCCACATAGAACTCAACCCCATATACACTCCACGACAAAGGAAAACTGGAAGTGAGGCAATCCAGCTCAACAGACTCCAGAGTTTAAAAACCAGGCGGGAAAACACACCGATGCTTCATCGGAGGCTGCACTGATGTTGTTACCCAGCATGGTAACGAAACGTCTGCGGAACAACAAACCAGCTCGGCGAGCCAACCAACCTCAAGACCTTGACCCAGCATCCCTGCACTGGGAAACTTCTACTTTTGCCTCTCGGACCCAACGTTCCCCCATCCTGGGATCCGAAATCCTCCCGGGGACCCAAGAACCTCTGCTCTGCGACCTGACTCCCCATGGACTGCCAGAGCTGATCTCTACACTGTCCCCCATCCCCATCCTGTTTCAACACCCGTTCTCCCTTTTGCACAACTTTACCTCACTGTCATTTGGGAGAAGGCAGAAATCAGCAGGAGGTCTTGTGAATTCAATCACTTGAGCCTTTCAGGCTGCTGTCAAATGATATAAATTGCACTGATAGGAGATGATTAGCAGTTAGAGGCCAGATCCTCCAGCCCTCGCAACTGATGAACACTGCATAGAGCTGGGTATGGAAGGGAAATAAAGATAAACACCTCAAGTGGGAAAGGATACACACTGACACAAAAATTTCCTGTGGAACATTTCAGATTATTTGGCTTTAGACTGCAAACTGTAAAATAGGTAAACTGAAATTAATAGTCCCATCTACAAGAGTGAGAATCACACTCCACACATAACGTGTCTAGTTCAGTTACTCCAATCTGGTAATTTAAACAGAGCAGCATTGAAAAGATAAGGTTAACAGGGTCATAAGAATACCAGGGCAAGATAACGTGAAGAAACAATAGCAGATAGTAGATAACAGAAAACAAAATAAGCCACACAATCTCGAGGTGCTGAAGCAACAGAGATTTGTGATCTTTATAAAGAATGACGACATAATGTTGGACACCACCGTAAAATGTGACATGTCAGTCAATGTATTTATGAAAAGTAACAAATGGTGAGATCAAGGCGTGGAATAAGTTGAAGAATTGAGAGAATTGATGTTACAGATCTAGAAATGGATTAGCACCCGACTGAATCTCCTTGAGAGGCATTTGTATAACTTTAAATTTCACAGAGCTCTATATCTCAACATTGTGTAATCCTTATTCTTTACTTCATACAGCAGAGGAAAAACAATAAATTGGACTACACATGCAAAAAGGCTTTACTCAATACTGTTCCTAATAATTACAAATGGTGTGCTTTAACTAAATCCCTTAGTCAAACATTGCTTTTCTCCAATGCAGCCATTTGCAGACGTGAAAAGCTGCATTTATTCTGACAGATTCCATACTATCCAGGCACTTAATGCTTTATCTTCTATCAGAAATCTTCAGTGACACTTCAATGCTTGTCGAACCCATCCTTCCCTTTATGAGACAGTTGCCAACCATATATGTCTCTGCACAAAAATAGATGACTTTAGATCAGATCACCATGGTAACTGAAAAACAGGCACAAGGCTGAGGAAAACAAAAGGTATTTTTCCAGTTCTCATGAACACATTGCAACATTTTCTATCACTGAGCTGAAAAAAATTGTGAAACGAAAATTTGTTGCTTAAAATCACTCACTGCATTGCAATGTTTTCTCTTGTATGGACGTATCTTGGACCCCTTAATTCAATACTTGTAAAATATTGTACTTTGATATGTGATTACTTGAAGCTTGAACTGTCATATTTAAATAGGATTGTCTACTGTTAACAGGTGCCAATCTCACTATCCCTTCCTATTAATTTGACTTTTTAAAAATTGAGACATGGAAAATTCTTATGTTCTCATGCTGACCCAAAACAGAACAAAATAAAGTTTGTTCCAATCTCTTCATGTTAGTGATATTCTTGGATCTTACAGAAGAACAATTCAACTGTAGTAGGTGGACGTCCTTTTTATCATTTTGAAAGCATTAACAATGAATGCGTCATTGCTAGCTGGATTACATAACTGAAATTGTAACATCAATTTCTGAAGTGGGCGAGGAAATCTCTCCAGTTTCAGTGGGACTGTTCTTGATCAACATCTGATTGAGTATTTAAAGAGGCAGCCACTTGCAGGATGTTCAATGACATGACTGATTCCATTCTATACTATTTGACTTAATATTCTCAGTAAGCTTCAGACTTAAACTGTGGATGCTGTTAATATAAGTTTTAGATATGTGGAAAACAGTGGAGGAATAGGGACAGCAGCTTCAGAAATCAATTGAAGCTGTGTCTATTAGAAAACTGCAAGTCAGACAGCTGCTCATTGGAACACACAGGGTGTGTTGAGGCTGAAGGTCTCAGATCTGCCTATTGTAAGGTACCACATACTTTTCCTTCCCAGGCTATAGACTGTATGACTAAAATGTTGGGAGAGTTTTGCAACTTAAAAAATTCAAATAATGCCCATTTTTAGCTATTCAAGGATATGTTGTTTTTGGAATGGTGATATTGGTACAGTGTTGAGTCAAAACAGTACTTTTTTAAAGTTATTTATTCATGGGATGAGGGTGTCACTGGCTAGGCCAGCATTTATTGCCCATTCCAGAGGGTAGTTATGAGTCAACCACATTGCTGTGGACCTGGAGTCTCCTGTAGTCCACACCAGGTAAGGATGGTAGTTTTCTTCCCCAATGAACATTAATGAACCAGATGGGTTTTTCCTGACAATTGACAATGGCTTCATGGTCATCATTAGTCTCTTAGTTCCAGATTTTTATTGAATTCAAATTCCACCATTTACTGTGATGGGATTCAAACCCGAGTCCCCAGAACATTACCTGGGTCTCCGGATTAACAGTTGAAAGTGCCTGTTATAGGAAGGATATTATTAAGCTAGAGAGGGTTCAAAAAAGATTTACAAGGATGTTACTGGGAATGGACAGTTTGAGTTATAAGGAGAGGCTAGACAGGCTGAGACTTTTTTCAGCAGAATGTAGGACATTGGGCGGTGACCTTATAGAGGTTTATAACATAATGAAGGGTATAGATGATGCGAATGGCAGGTGTCTTTTCCCCAGGGTTGGGGGCATATTTTTAAGATGAGAGGAGAAAGATTTAAAAAAGACACAAGGGCAACAATTTTTTCCCACAGAGACTGGTTCATCTGTGGAATGAACTACCATAACAACATTTAAAAGACATTTGAATAAGTACATGAATAAGAAATTTTTGGAAGAATATGGGCTAAGCGCAGTCAGGCGGACTAGTTTAGTTTGGGATTATGGTTGGCATGGACTGATTGGACCAAAGGGTCTGTTTCTGTATGCAATGGACCAAACCAGACCCCCTCAAAATATCTTAAGAAGGTAGCAAAGACCCTAACTTTTTCTTATTTTAAAGGTAGATGTAAAGTTCCATGTTCCAGCTGAGATTCAACTGGTCAAACTACTCAATGTTAAGCAAAACACAATTTATTTAAACATTATAGTTAAAATACAAACAAAAGAGAGGAATTTAACTTAACTGTTGGAAAACTTAACTGAGTAATAGATACTTTAAATATTATTAATTAACTGTTCCAATATAGTAGCATAAACACACCCCTTGGCAAAAGGCAATTTCAGACACAGATTCTCACATGCAGTTCTCCAATCCAGGAGGAAAAAAACGTCAAGAGAAGATTCAGACAGAATAGCAGCCAGGAGATATTAACTGAACCTGCCAACTGTTTTGAAACCCCAAAGGCTTCTGTTTGAAACTAAACCGTAAAACTAGAAAGCCTGGTCTGTGACAGCTGGCCAGACCCAGACTACTTCCATTTTCCCAACTTTAAAAAAAAACCAAATCCTTACAATTTGTTAACTTTCTTATAGACAGCTCACTACCTCTCCCTTACAACCTCTCTTCAAAAAAAGGACAAAATAGCCTCTTAAAGTGGCAGCATCGTCACATGTTGTCTATGACTCTGACTCTATGAAAATATTAACGAAAGTGCCTAACTGTGTAGCTTTTTTAGGCAATGTCATGATATGCAGGAACACCTGGGAAGAACATGTAACGCAATTAGAAGACATGTTTAAGCAATTACACTAATCTAACTTAGTAATAAATCTTACCAAGCGTCTATTTGCAAAAGCAAAAGTAACTTAAGAATATTGCACTGTTACTAAGAACAGTGAAAGTGAAAGTTCTAATGTAATTACCCCATTGTTAAAACTAAACAGGAAGTCATTAGGTTTCTGGTAATATGTGGATTTTATCAGAAGTCTGAGCCTTTTTTATTTAATAATGAGGCGTGAACATTGCTGGCTGGACCAGCATTTATATACCCTTCCCTAGTAGCCCTTGAGTTGGTATTATACCTAATACCTAGTGGCATACCACTAGCCTATTAATTCAGGAACTCAGCTAGTGTTCTGGGGACCCAGTTTGAAACCCACTGCAGCAGATTGTGCAATTTGGATTTGATTAAAATAAAACCTGGAATTAAGAATCTATTGATGACCATGAAACCATTGTCAATTGTTGGAAAAACTCAACTGGTTCACTAATGTCCTTCAGGGAAGGAAATCTGCCATCCTTACCTGGTCTGGCCTACATGTGACTCCAGACCCTCAGCAATGTGATTGACTCTGAATTGCCCTCTGAAATGGCCTAGCAAGACACTCATTTGTACCAAACACTACAAAATCTCAAAGAAATGAAACCAGATGGATTACCTGGCATCAACCACACACCGGAAATGACAAGGGCATAAATAGTCCTGTTGACCCTGCAAAGTCCTCCTTACTAACTTCTGGGTACTGGTGGGAGAGTTGTCCCACAAACTAGTCAAGCAACAGCCCACTAATGTAGTCATAATCATGGAATCAAATCTTACACACAACTTCCCAGACATCACCATCACCATCTCACTGCCAGGACAGACCCAGGAGAGATAGCGGCACAGAGAGATACAATCGGGAGGGAGTAACCCTCAGAGTCCTCAACGTTGACTCCAGACCTCATGGTTTCATACCCTGCTCAGTGATGCCCAGTTTAGGTTCTGCCAGGGCCACTCAGTTCTTGACCTCTTTACAGCCTTGGTTCAAACATGGACAAAAGGGCTGAATTCCAGAGGTGAGGTGAGAGCGACAGCTCTTCACATCAAGGCTACATTTGACCGACTGTGTCATCAAGGAGTTCTAGCAAAACTGGAATCAATGGGTATTGGGGCAAACTGTCTGCTGGTTGGAGTCATACACGGCACATAAGAAGATGACAGTGATTGTTGAAGATCCATCATCTCAGCTCCAGGACATCTCTGTAGGAGTTCCTCAGATTAGTGTCCTAGGCCCAACCATCTTCAGCTGCTTTATCAATGACCTTCCCTCCATCATAAGGTCAGAAGTGGGGATGATAGATTATGTTTTGTTTAAACATAGAAACATAGAAAATAGGTGCAGGTGTAGGCCATTTAACTCTTAGAGCTGGGACCACCATTCAATATGACCATGGCTGATTATCCAATCTCAGTATCCCATTCCTGCCCTCTCCCCATACCCCTTGATCCCTTTAGCTGCAAGGGCCACGTCCAGCTCCCTCTTGAATATATCTAATGAACTGGCCCCAACAGCTTCCTGTGGGAGAGAATTCCACAGGTTCACAACTCTCTGAGTGAAGAAATTCTTCCTCATCTCAGTCCTGAATGGCTTACCTCTTATTCTTAGACTGTGACCCCTTGTTCTGGACTTCCCCAACACTGGGAACATTCTTCCTGTATCTAGCCTGTCCAGGCCCCTTCGGGATTTTATGTTTCTATTAGATAACCCCTCATTCTTCTAATTTCCAATGAGTACAAGACCAGTAAACCCAGTCTTTCCTCATATGTCCCAGGAATCAGTCTGGTGAACCTTCGCTGGACTCTCTCAATAGCAAGAATGTCCTTCCTCAGACTAGGAGCCAAAACTGCACACAGTACTGAAGGTGTGGCCTCACCAAGGCTCCGTACAACTGCAGCAAGTCACCCCTACTCCTATGCTCAAATCGTCTCGCTATGATGGAAAGTGTGCCGTTTAGCTTTCCTCACTGCCTGCTGCACCTGAATGCCAGTCTTCAGCGACTGTTCCACCACGACACCCCAGTCTCATTGCACTTCTCCTTTTCTTAAACTGCCACCGTTCAGATAATAATTTGCCTTCCTGTTTTTGCAACCAAAGTGGATAACCTCACATTTATCCACATTATATTGCATTTGCCAAGTATTTGCTGACTCAGCCAGCCTGTTCAAATCACCCTTCAACCTCTTCACATCCTCCTCACAGCAGACACTGCCACCCAGCTTGGTGTCATCTGAAAATTTGGAGCAATTACTTTCAATTCCCTCGTTCAAATCGTTCAAGCAAATTGTGAACAGCTGAGGGCCCAGCGCTGAACCCTGCAGCATCCCACTTGTCACTGCCTGCCGCTCTGAAAAGGACCCATTTATTCCAGCTCTCTGCTTCCTGTCTGCCAACCAGTTTTCTATCCATATCAATACATTACCTCTGATACCACGAGCTTTAATTTTCCTTACTAATCTCTTGTGTGGAGCCTTGTCAAAAGCCTTTTGAAAGTCCAGATATACAACATCTACTGTTTCACCATTGTTTACTCTATTGGTCACATCTGAAAACATTCCAGAATATTTGTCCAGCATGATTTCCTTTTACTGAATCCATGCTGAATAGGACTGATTCTATCAACACTTTCCAAATGCGGTGTTTTTAGATTGTGCTTTCTTGCCGATTCTTGAAAATCTCTTCAGTCTTCCCCAATATGAGATTTTTGCTGCCAGTTCAGGGACATATGCTTTCACTAAGTCTCTATAGTTCACAATTTTTTTGTTAATAACTTTGTCTAACCTCCTAATATTCCCTGCATCTTCCAATCTACAACGTATAGCTGCATCAATAGTCACTAATGCACTGCATGTCAGGACTTCCCCAATGACATCAGTCAATAAAAAAGGGTCAAGATTTGCAGCAGTACCTGACTTCTGTCTTGTGTGGGAAAGAGTTCAAGCATTTGCAGTGATAGCTACCTGTCCTCTTGTGCAGGAAGGGACATTTTGTTGTCAATACACTAAAGTATCTGCCAACAGGATTTAAGAATAATACGTTTGTTAATTTTCCGCTGGTCCCTAATCACATAAACAAAATCTTGCATGTTTGTGCAAGTTAACAAGGCAGTTCCTGCATTGCATTTATATTGCATTAACCACCTCCCCCCTATATTCTCCCCTTCAAGGAGATGGGTGGGAAGACTGCTGGGTGCCAAATGGTGTCTTCTATACATGTGAATAATGATAGAACATAGAACAGTACAGCACAGTACAGGCCCTTCAGCCCACGATGTTATGCCGAACTTTTACCCTAATCCTTAGGCCTATCCAACCTCCACCCCTACCTTATACTATCATCCATTTGCCTATCTAATAGCCGCTTAAATGCCCCTAATGAGGCCGACTCCACTACCCTCTCCGGCAATGCGTTCCACACCCCTACCACTCTCTGAGTAAAGAACCTACCTCTGACGTCTCCCCTAATCAAGCAAAGGCTGAGGTGTTTAGTCAAATCTGGTGATCCTTACATTGTGGTCTGCAAGAGAAATTTAAGAGAGACTTGCCTTTGGAGGAGTCAGAGCTACAATTCTTAATATATGATGAAGATTGTAATGAAGGGAAGAGCAGGGAAATAAAACAACAGCATGAAGCTAAAGGTGCAAAGGATGAGTTAGCTTACTAGTATTCCAATGAAATGCTTGTGCTGTCCTGAAAACTCACACAAATCTTCATCACTGACTTACCTGATTTCTAAATGAATAATTGTTAGCCCTTGCTTCAATCATTTGGGGATCTGATAGAGCAGATAGGGAGATATATAGAATACAGGGTGAAGTTAATTGGGCAAAGAACACAAACATGGACAAGAATTTTTTTTCACTGGAAGTTGGTATTTTCTGTAATTCACTTCCTGAAAGGTTGTGGAACTAGACTCGGTAATAACTATTCAAAAGGAATTGAATCAATATTAGGAAAAGGAAAAAAAAATTACCAGGCTATGGGGAAAAAGCAGGGTAGTGGGAGTAAGTGTATAGAAGGACTGATAGAAACATGATGGGCCCATTGGTTTCCTTTGGTGCTGCATGGTTTGTGATTCTTTGAAAGAAATGACAGCTATAAGTAATCTTGTAATAACATTATTTATAGTAACTATACTCTGTTTTCCACTATTTATTCCATAACAGTCTTACATGCCTGACTTAAAACTTCTGTAACAAATGTTACTGTACCCATTATGATTTTAGAAAATATGGATATAATTAGACAAATGGTATAGTTTTCTGTTAAAGACATTCTATTCAGAATTTTCGAAAATCCTTATGTTCAAAATAGAACCTCTCCTTTACAGTCAACACGTCAAAATATTTATAATTTTCTCCTAAACATAGTGGAGTTTTTTTGAGGGAAAATAAATTAAAATTGTACAGTTTTTAAAAGATTTTTTTTTGAAAAGCAGGTTACTTTATACATTTTCCATGCACACATGATAAGATCAATCTTATTTGCTTTAAATTACAGTGCCACCAATCTGAACAGTAGTTAAAACAATGATTGGATATGTGAAATATATTGAGTCTGCAAGATTTAATGCTGATTATATATATATTGTCACTTCACAAGAGAACAAAGATTAATGTCCATTAGTCAACACCCTTCCCTGTTCCAAACCTGCATCAATTCAGCTTCTGTGAGTTCTGTTTACTGGACAAACACAGTATTCACAATCAGTTCTGGCTAAACATAGCAGCAGGATTTCAAACGGTCTAATCACTTCTTTGACGATACGTACAAAACTAGCACTATAACAGAATCAATTGTTAATTTAAAATTCAAATGGTTGTCTCTTTGTTATGTGAGGTGACAATTAAAACATTCTGCATTGTGTTTCATTGATGAAGTGATTTCTTAGATAATCATCAGACAAGATGAATCACATATTCTTTTCATTGTGGTACAACTGTCTTTCATGTTGAACACTTTCTCGAATTCATCTATGGTTATATAACAATGAGAAACAGAGGAGGCTATAGAAAAACTGAAGAACTTTTCCAGGGAAATGTTATCTCTTCCAATCAGCAGGAAAGGAATTTGGAAGCAATTAAAACGGAAAGAATCCATTTTATGCTTAATTCCCACAGATCTGTGATTGGGTAACAAATGAGGCTTTTTATGAACTTTGAACCCTCAATAATAAACAGAAATTGCAATCCCATGATTTTCTAACCCTTATTAATATAAATAAATAGTTCTAAAGGAAGAACAGGTACCATTATGATAATAGCAGGGATCTAGGACAGTACCTAGCCAGCTCTCATTTGACTTTGTTTCCCCCGCACTGGTTATCTTGCAATTCCACTTACAAAAGATCAAGGCTGTATTTGACCACATGTGGCACCAAGGAACTCTGGTCAAACCGAAGTCAATAGGGATCAGGGATAAATCTCTCCAATAGCTGGAGTCACAGTAAGTACACAGAGCGATGGTTGTGGTTATTTGAAGCAAATTATCTCAATCTGTGTACATCACTGCAGGACTACTTCAGGACAGCATCTGAAGCATACCAATTTAAAGCTGCTTCCTGAATGATATTTGCCTCCATAGTAAGGTCACAAGTGGGGATGTTTGCTGATGATTGAATAGCATCCTGTTCCGTTTGCAGTTTCTTAGATAACCAAGCTTCATGCTGGCAAACAGCAAATACAGGACAACATTCAGATATGGTCTAACAAGTGACAACTAACATTAACTATTCAAGTTAATGATTATAATTATGTCAACAACTTTACAACTGTTCTATGGCAGGCAATGACCATCTCCAACAAGAAAACATAATTGCTTCCCCTTGACATCCAACAGTGTTACCATCACTAAATTCCCTGTTGTTAATATCTTGGGCACCAACATTAAATAAGAGCTCAACTAGATCAGCCACACAAATAACGTGCCTCTGAATTATATCTCAGCTTTTGTCCCTCAAAGTTTCATGCACACCTTCAATGCTCAAATCAAGAGTGTGGTGTAATATTCTTCACATACGTGAATGGGCACTGTTATTAAAAAAATCTCAACACTATTGTAGCTGTAAAACAGCCCATCCACTCACTTCAATGTCCACTCCCTCCACCATTAGCGTATTGACAGGGTGTCCTATCTGCAGGAAGCACAGAAGTTGCCCAGTCTTCTTTGGCAAGACTTTCTAAATCAATAATTTTCACCACCTTAAAGGAAAAGGGTAGTAGCTGCATAGGAAGACCACCACCTACAAATTCCATTCCAAGTTACACAGTATCCTAAATTGGAAATATATCACTGTTCCTTCATCTGTCAGCAGTCAAAATCCTAGAACTCTCTACCGAACATCACTTTGGGATCACATTCGTGACCCAAACTGCAACAGATAAAAACAATATTAGATTCATCTTCTTAAGGAGAAGCAGATACACAATAAACACTGGATTTGCCAGCAATACCCATATCCCCCAACTTATAAGTTCTCTACAAACAAACAACTCCTACATAAATTTGCCCCTCTTTTCTCTTTTTAAATAAAAGTACTGATATGTATTTTGAACAATTTTTAATTGGATCATTTTTATCTCCCAATTAACATTCACACACAATTTTATATTTGAGAACACAATGGCCTGAATTTTCCAGTCTGGGTTCAAATTTCTTATTTTGATTAAAAAAAGTTACTCACTAACCTTTCCAGGAGTTTTCAAGTTGATTTCAGAGATAGGACACTTGATAACAGAAGCACTCAAACAAACCATGCAGCAGCATGGGAGTGGACTACAGCAGAAACCAGACCCACGTCTTTCAGCAGGAGGTACCATATCTGACGTTAAAAGTCTCAAAGTTATTTTGACAGCTACTGTGAGCAGGTAAATGTGTGAGGTAACTGAGGGGGTAGTTGAGGGGGTACAAGTGGTTTAGATCACAGGGCATTAAGTTGTTGAAAGGGTACGGATGGCAGGTGAGGAATGGTGGGGTGCCATATGTGAGAGAAGGTACAGATATCTGGTCAGAGGGGGGATACAGGGAGCCGTCAAGTGAATCAACTGTTCAGGCAATGGGGTGGTGGAGGGGCAAGGGTTGGTATTTGGTGGGTTGGTTGAGAGTCTGGGTCAGGAAGAGATGAGTTGATGTCCAAAGTGGGAGTGATTGGGAGTTCAGTCATGGTCAGTTTTAAAATTAGCCAGTGCTGGTTTTAGCTCTTTTTCTGACTATCTATCAAGTAAGTCAGAACACTCCAAAGTCTCTGACTCTAACTCATAAGTTAAAAAATTCCTCAGAATTACTGCATCATTAGTTTGCTGCACTCAAATTTCAGAGAACCCCTGGCTGCCAACTATCTGGAAACCAAAAGATCAAAGCTAATACAATGTCATTTCAATAGACCTGTTAAAGCAACGCAAGAGGTGCTCTTCCATGTGTGAAGATACTTTAATAATGTCATAGCTTCATCTATGGAATCTAGTGTTTGGTTAAAGTACCAATTTAGAATCGATGTAACTATAAATATAAATGAACCTTGTGATCCGGTAATTATCAAATGTTGGTTTCTATTTAAAGACAAAATGTTTGAAAATTATCTTTCCTTGGTACTACAATATTGAAAAGTTAAGTCGGAATATTGATTCCTCACGTGGAAATCAATAAAACAATCATTTGTGATTAAGTTATCTCAAAACATCATCTGATTGGCTACTTTGTGCAATGTTCACATTTGCAAGTCCATCTGCAAGTTCCCAATTGAAAATTGGTCCATTGTGAAAGGAAATGAACAAGAATAAAAGAATTTTCCCACAGGAATGATGGAGAACAAAAAGATGAATCAAATTTTGCTGCACCATTACAACTCCTGGCATAGAATTGGAAAGCAGAGAAAACTGTTTGATTATGTGCTCTGTTGATCAGGGGATAGTGTAAGATACACAAATAAAGTGAAAAAAACTCTGATAACTATTACGAATATAACAAAATGAATAAAGAATGTTCATTCTATTGTTCTGTTTCATGCATAAGATGTACTCTTTGTGTCACATACAAATTCTTCTCAACTAGAAATCAGTAATCTATCCATTTCTTTATTGAATTCTTTGATCAATTTCTCATTCATTGCACCAGATGGCAGTCTATTCCATAAATTACCAGTTCTCAATTGCAAACGAAGTCTCTTTATACAAGTAATAAAGATAATAGACAAAAGATAAATTCCATAAAGATTTACAATATCAGACAGAATTTGGTAGTATATAGATGATGCTTGTAAATTCTACAGCTAGTTTTGATAATTGTAATACTTAATTATAGTACACACAGTTAGTGCAACATTTTTATGCGAAGGCAACCTGCACTGTAGGGATTCTATGATTCTATGTTTGAGACTTTGAGCTGGCTTTTTGCTGCTGAGATGGATTGCTCAAGTCAAGAAATTTCATGTAGCAAGGCACTTTTCAGTGAAATGTGATCTGCCACACTCAATTTTCACTTGAGGGAAGTGGCGGGGAGCAGTTCAGGTTGGGCCCACTGACCTAGAAGCCATAGAGGCAGGCACGTATCAACATGGGCTGGTTAGATTACCCTCTCAGTGCTCTGAGGGAACATTCCAGGAGTTTTAAAAGTCATATTGCACCCCACCCCCAACTCTTACCCCTTATATCTACGAAATTACCCCCAACACTCACCATGAACATGCCCATGCCCTTTCCACATATTCTCCACACTCACTCATGCCATGATACTAATTCATATCCCATACCCTCTTCATGCCAATTTATACACCCATGCCACCTTCATAGCCACTCTCTATTACCCACTATGGGGGTGGGGTGGGGATTTAGTTTATCTCAGTAGGCTGGATGGCTGGTTTGCGATACAGGTATGCTAACAGCCTGGGTTCAATTCCCACACCGACAGAGGTTCCTGTGAAGGAGTCTCCTTCATAACCCTTTCCCTTGCCTGAGGCATGTTGAACCTCAGGTTAAACCACCACCAGTCTTCTCACACTAATGAGACAGCAGCCCTATGGCCTGGTAAGACTATAGCAACTTTTACCCATAGTGGGCAGATTGTAGGAGCATGTGGAAATGAAAAAAAACTTCCGACAAATTAATGGAGCTCTTATTCATATGCACTTAATACAGAAATTTTTAAAAAAACATACAATTCATTCAAATATTGTAAATCATGTCAAGTAGTCAATTGGTTATATATAAAATAAGTTAAAATCAGTAACCACATCATAAATGGCTAGCCATTTACAACTTCTTAAAATTTCTGTCAGAACGTGAACTCAGCACCCCTAAGTGCTGAGATAAGAGCTTTTATAATGTTTTTGAAACTCAACCAAACATTCAAAATGAATCAAAATTAATTCATCTAGAATAATAGCCCTTGGAAAATGTCAGAAAAGACACCTATTGAAACTGGATCAATAGTATATTTTTCCTCAGCTACAACAATTTGCCTGCAAATCAAAGCAGCTCGTGTTTTGTACATTCCAAATGGCAGAATTTTGTTTTCATCCTAAAAGGCTGGTGATTTAAATAACATTAGATCACAACACCCTTTGTGAGCATGTATGCCACCTTCATAAATTTGTGACATCCATACTACAGGTTAAATCCCTTGGAAAAGAAAAATTCAGGTCTCTCCAGCTTATATGAGGTCAAAACAAAAAGATACAGGTCATTTAGTTCAAATTATCCTCTCTTTAACACAATTTTCATTTCTTTAGCTCTCTTCAAAAGTTTATTTCCAGGATTGTATAACTGTTGACCTTGCAGAACAAGATTTATTATGTTGAACTCGCCACTGTATTTATTTTGTAATTACCTCCTAGTTATAATCTACCTCTTTTGGATCCAGTTGGATTGACAAGGTGCCACATAGAAGGCTGCTAAATATGATAAGACCCCATGGCAGCAGGACAAGGTACTGGCATGGATAAAGGATTGGCTGACTGGATATTCTGTATGGGTCAGTTTTGGGACCACAATTATTCACGTTAATGATCTGGATGAAGGAACTGGGGGCATTGTTGTTATGTTCACAGATGACACAAAGAAAGGTGGAAGAATAGGTAGTGTTTGAGGAGGGGGTGGGACTGCAGAAGTTCTTGCACAGGCTAGGAGAGTGGGCAAAGAGGTGGCAGATGGAATACAATATGTGAAATTTTAAGGTTACTCACTTGGTAGAAAGAATAGAGGCATAGACTATTTTCTAAATGGGGAAAGGCTTTGGAAATCTGAAGCGCAAAGGGACTTGGGAGTCCTAGTTCAGGATTCTATTAGGGTTAGCATGCAGGTTCAGTTGGCTGTTAGGAAGGCAAATGCAATGTCAGCATTCATTTTGAGAGGGCGAGAACACAAGAGCAGGGATGTACTGCTGAGGCTGTATAAGACTCTGGTCAGACTGCATTTGGAATATTGTGAGCACATTTGGCCCCATATCTAGGAAAGATGTGGTGGTCTTGGAAGGGGTCCAGAAGCGGTGCATAAGAATGATCCCAGGAATGAAGGTCATTTCATATGATGAGCAGTTGAGGACTCTGTCTGTATTCGATGGAGTTTAGAGGGATGAGGGGTGATCTCATTGAAATTTACAGAATACTTAGAGACTTGGATAGAGTGGACATGGGGCAGATGTTTTCACTAACAGGAGAGACTGGGACACCAGGCACTGCCTCAGAGTGAAAGGATGACCCTTTAGAACTGAGATGAGGAGGAATTTCTTCAGCCAGAGAGTGGCAAATCTGTTGAACTCATTGCCTCAGAGGGCTGTGGAGGCCAAGTCTTTGAATGTATTTAAGATTGAGATAGATAGGTTCTTGATTAGTCAGGGGATCAAGGTTATGGAGATAAGACAGGAGAATGGAGTTGAGAAACATATCAGTCAGGATCAAATGACCAATCAGAATTGATGGGCCAAATGGCCTAATTCTGCTCCTATATTTTATGGTCTTATTGCTCCTTTGTTTTGAAGACTTTAGTTGGAAGTTAACTTGAGGTGTATATTTCCTGACAATGGAACTGGAAGAGGGGTCTAATTTCACTTTTATGTTCAGATTCAATGTCCATTTGATTCAGAAGAAAAGTTAAAAGGCTCACAGTGGGCATTTTCAGAAGATGTTGGATCAGATACCACATGTCAAGCAATTTAATGAGATAAGAGCCCATGTTGGTGTATTAGAAGGAGAAAGTTGGTATAATGGGGCATTTTTAGGATTGCAAGTTGTAACTAATGGAGCATCACAAGGATCAGTGCTGAGACCACATTATTTACAATATATATTGTCACTTGGATGAAGAAAGTGAATGTACTCCAAGTTTGTTAATGACACAAAGTGGGTAGGAAGGCAAATGGTGAGGGTTAGACGAAGAGTATACAGTGTGATAGAACCAGGTTAAACAAGTGGGCAAAGATTTGACAGCTGGAATATAATGTGAGGTTATGCACTTTGGAAAGAAGAATAGAGGAGTTGAATATTGTTAAAATGGAGAAAGACTGCAGAAACCTACAGCACAGAAGGATTTGAGAGTCCTAATGCAAAAAGCTGGCATACAAGTTCAGCAGGTAATAGGGAAGACAAATGAAATGTTGGCCCTTATTCAAAGGGAATGGAGTATAAAAATAAGGGAGTCTTGTTAAAACTATACAAGCCATTAGTCTAAAAACTAGAATACTGCGAACAGTTGTGGTCTCTTATCTAAAGAAAGACATACTGGTATTGGAGACAGTCCAGACAAAGTTTAAAAGGCTGATCCTAGGTTTGGAGGGGCACTTTTATGAGGAGAGGTTGAATAGATTTGGCTTGTACTCATTGGAGCTTAGAAGAATGGGAGGCAACCTTTTGAAACATGCAAGATTCTTGGGGGACTTAATAGATGCAAAAAGGTTATTTCCCCTTGTAGGAGAGTCTAGGACCAGGAGGACATAATCTCAGAATAAGGGGTCACCATTTTAAGACACAGATGAGGAGAAATTTCTTCTCTCAGAAGGCTAATCTGTGGAATTCTTCACCACAGAGACTATTGAGGTTGTGCGTTTATATTCAAGGCTGAGATAGATTTTTAATCAATAAAGGAATCGAGCAGGGGAAAAGGCAGGAAAGTGGAGTTGAAGATTACATGAAACACAGTAGGTGGAGCAAACTGTTGATAATCTAGACAGAGACCACAAAAGTTCAGGAATATGAATTCCACAAGATATCACAGTTGTGAGAGCTCCTTGGAAAGGTAGCCACAGACCTGTATGATTTTTTATCTGTGATCACAGACAAGTTGATCATCCAGAGAGTGGAATCCTTTGTGGTTTACATATGCCACTGGTTGTTCTGGACATTTCCATGGCCATCAGCCTTGTTTAACAGGCAAGCCACACAGTTTACCTGTCTTTAGCTTCATCCTATCTGAACACTCTCTCTACATCACCTATACTCTGTCCCCAGTGCCGCTGTGGACCAGCATCCTGTCATTGTCCAATAGGCGAACATCACACACAGACAATTCCAAAATGAGCTTACATTTGTAGTCACCAAAGGGAACACAAACAAAAACTATTAAGGCTGCTGCTTTCCCCCACAATGTAAACAAAATACTGGCATCATGACCAGTACCTATTTTACATTCCATGCAGTTACTGGAATGCTCATCTACTGGCACTGGGCATCAGGTCCTATTTGGCTTATGGTGCCAATGCAGCTGAACTCTGTCATGAGCCATGGTTGCAATGGGTAGGACTTGATCCTAGTAACCAGCCTTGTAAGTCACCTAGACCCTCAAATGCACCAGGTCTGTGAGAGTGCTTCAGGATGTAGGAGTGGTGGCAGCTGCCAGGAAGTGATAAGGATCACAAATCACCTGCACATGAATTGAGAGTAACTCCTTCCGATTTATCAATTCAGCAGCGTGTGGTACGATCCTCTTGGTGCCATGTGTACAGTTCATGGCAGCCTACACCTGGAAGGAAGCAGGCATTATGCCATAATGATGCCCACCTTGGTCCTTTATCCCCTTCTACGGTGATCACCGCCAATAGCCCCTCTCCCTTAGTGTACCATGCCTCCTGATGCTGTTCTGCATTGCCCCCAAAAACCCTCCTGAATGATCAACAGACGGATGTCGACAACTGTATTAATCTAAAACCACTGACCAAGTTCAATGAGCAGCTCCTAGGCACGATTGACCAAACCCCTGACTACTGTCCTTGCAGCTCCCTCATTGACAATGTGAATCTCCTGACAACTGGTACTGGTCCTACATGACTGACCATTACCACTCTCTGGACCTTAACCAGACATATCCCCTGACAGTGAGAGGTCCAAACACTGATTGACCATTGCCAACTCTGAGTGTGGACTGTGCCCATGATTGACAATTATGGAATCCCTTGACAAACAGTGGTCCTCTTTTGACTGGACTGAGGACTGACCCCATACAGTCCCTGACGCGATCATTTGGTTGAATAAATGTGCAATGTGTTTGCTGCATTGGCAGCTGGCTCATTCTGTAGGTGAATTTATGTCTTAGTGTGCCATACACCATACCCTCACCTTGACAGATTGCTCCTGACAAGCAGCCTCTCTGTGTGCCTGTGCTAAAAAGCACATCAATACTGCACTACTGATACCTCTTTGGCGCTTCTGCTAAAGCCAAAACTAACAGGTATGACAAGACAAATCAAGGCATGGATGGTGGAATATGCAGGTAGGCGCTGAGTGACTGGAGTGCTAAGAGAGCAAGTGAACAGCCCTGAGATGCAGTGTGGTGCGATCTGTGAGCTCGGTGTCCGTCCATGGAAAAAATAACCTTGCAGTAACCTTTCCATCCAAGTTGCTAGTAGATCGGAGAGATGTCATGAGATTGTGAAGTGTTGGCAAGTGTCAGATGTCAATGTCCATGGTTGAGGGCTCCATGCCCACGGATCATTCCCTGAGATGCTGTATGGTGTTGAGCAACATGGAGGCTCCTCCACGGCCAGTGGTGAGCTAAATTCACCACATACCCGCTCTGACTTCCATGTCGAGAATTCATGAATTTGGGCTTTTTTGGCATATTTAGCAAGATAGGAAGCTGAATATTAATGAGATGGGTTATGGCATTAATATGCTGTTTACCAAGCAGTAATCCATCCATTCACAGAAACAAAAGGGAAAGAGGGGTGATGGGAGCCCATTTTTTAGGAGATTGCAGGGTTAGGTTTAAGGGAAGCGGGGAATGATAATTGAGAAGGGGGAGAACAGTATTTGTAAAGGAAGTAAATGGTAAAGAATGGATGAAAGTCCACGGTCAGGATCAGGGTGAGAATACACATGACCACACCAGGCATGGTCACCTCAAATGCCAGGGTCTGGGAGGGCGGGGAGGTGTGTAGATGCAGACCTTTGGTGAGTAGGGATCTATCAAGGTTTTGAAGTCCATGGGGTTCATGGGAAGGGCTACCTGTAAAGGGACATGTCCATCTACACTGAGAAGAGAGGAACATAATCATCCAGGAGAAATTAGGCACCATTGATAACCCCCTCTAAGTTGTTCTGCATATTGTGTCTTTAAAAAAAAAATCGGACAGTCCATTTGGCAATTCGAGAGCAATCATACCTGCAGTAGGGTTTAGTTGGTATGTGAAATATGAGAAGAGTTACACAAGTTATAATCATCCTTGTAGAAGGGCAAGTCTAGGCAAACAGCCACACAAAAGAAAATGTGATTTCAGTCAACACTAAAATTAAAAATCAAATCGATACATGGATGCTCTCATTTTCCTATATGAACAGTGGAGACTTCTTCAGTCTCAGTGTGATTATATATGAGACAACAAGGTGCAGGGCTGGATGAACACAGCAGGCCAAGCAGCATCATAGGAGCAGAGAGGCTGACGTTTTGGGCCTAGACCCTTCATCAGAAAAGGGGGAGGGGAAGGGGGTTCCGAAATAAATAGGGAGAGAGTGGGAGGCGGATAGAAGAGGGATAGAGGAGAGGATAGGTGGAGAGGAAACAAACAGGTCGAAGAGGCGGGGATGGAGCCAGTAAAGGTGAGTGTAGGTAGGGAGTTAGGGAGGGGATAGGTCAGTCCAGGGAGGACGGACAGGTCA